>NC_133660.1:188033233-188633233 GCF_037893015.1 Macrotis lagotis
ATAAATGAAAAAGTTATCATTCTACTCTTGTAAGTGGGAGTTTTTACACTCGAACTTCCCCATATTAATGAACATCTCCTTGGTCAAGTACCCAAATTATCACTTGCCTGAAGAGTTGAGTACTGAGAATGAGCTTGCTACAGCTTCTGTTAGGGTTCATGGTTTGTCTATAAAGGCTTGAAGTGAATCTCTCTAAAACCGTGGTTGTCAATTTATATTAATATTAATTAATAACTATATTAATTGATATTAAAGTGTCAGTAATTAGCACTTTAGTATCATATATTGATTAACTTTTGCAAATGAATATTTACTGAGAATATAGAGCAAGAAGATAGGTACAAACATTCTCCTTCCTTCCTTCCCTCCAACAATCAGGGTCATCCTCTAGATCATCCTAATTCCTAGGGAGAATAGACTAAAACAAAAAGCAGCTGATGTAAAATATCTGATCCTACCCTTGATTGCCTATGATCCTGTGCTATGCCGGGACAAGCAATTTGCTAAGGCTTCTCTGAATCTCATCATGCTTGATTGCCCACAAACTCTGCCAGAAAGACTTATTTTTGGATCTTAGGCAGCTCAATCTTCTGACTTTCTAAAATTGACCATATAATAATAATCCATTCCATTTTTAATAGTCCATCTAAGACAGAAAAGAAGAGACTCAATGACAGAAACAATAGCAGGGTCATATGTTCTTGGTTTCATGTTAACCTAGATGGAAAAATTCATCAGAATTTCTCCCCCAAAGATTTACTGTTATTCCTTGACTCGTGATTTTTTCTTTTTCTTATTTTCTTTTTTGTGTGAACAAGTTAACCAAGAAGAAAGAGTGGGGATTGCTTTAACTGGCTAGAGCTTTTCAGTTCTAGGAAAAAAAAGCCAATCAGAAGAACAGTTCTTCATTTTTTGATTGTTAGTTTAAAAAGAGTTATACAGTACTTGAGTATGCTCTTAAATTCCATGAAATTTGGTTCTTCAAGAAGCAGACTTACCAGATCCCTTATTCACCTTATTCAATCCCTCATCACACACATACAAACATCCAACCATACATAAAAAACAAGCACCTCTTCCCCTCTCCACTTTAATCACAGACTTTGATCCAATAATAGAATTATTGGAATGGAAGATTAAAAATAGGGATTAGAGATTAGAACTTTCAGTTTATTATAATAGGAATCATGCAGAAGAGGAAACTCCCTCTATCTATACCTATAAGCACCTTTCATTTACCTATACCTGCTTACAGAACATATGTATTATAGGCAGTATAGACATAGATATACACACATATATGTAAAATTATATCTCTCCATATATAAAATTATGTATACATGTATATATGTATGTATATACATATATGTACATATATATATGTATATATGAGATTTGCAATCAGAAGACTGAGATTTGAATTTCAGCTCAGCCACTTTCTGGGAGAATTTGACAAATCATTTCATTTCTATAAGCTTCAATTTCCTTATTATAAAACAAGAGAGCAGGATTAAATGACCTTTTATAGCTCTCAATATATGATTTTATGATGTATCCAACCTAACAAAATCACAAATCCATCAAAAAAAATTTTAAAGATTATTTTCAAAAAGTTTATTTTGGCTATGATAGAAAAATAGACCCAAACTTTAGGAATTGATCTTTGCAATTGATATTCAATTAAGCACAAACAATTTCTTCATGGTATATATATGTTATAATTTTGTGATCACTACTCTTAAGAAAATGATTTGATGGTGTTATATAGTTCAGTATGAATGAAGTTTTATTGTGGAAAATTATTTGTTAAAATGATAGATTTGTACTTGAAACCCAAAATACATTTTATCAAATTATTATTTGAAGAAAAATAAAATTGTGGAGATGAGAATGGGCATTTCTTAAAAACATAATAGGAGAGTTACCTGACAAATTGCTTCATTGAAATTCTCAGTTTAGTGAAACGATATTTTTAGTGAATAGTGTTCAATAGAAACTAATCAAGACAGGTAGAATGGAACAATCAGTTACTCTATGCTTTAGCAATTTTATGCCTAGTCTTTACCTGATCCAGAGATTGAATGAGTCTAGCTCAACCATCAACAGCCTAAGAACCATGTATAATCATGGAAGGTTTGTAAAATTTCCCTTGCTGTATTTACATCATCCTGGCATGGTAAAAGTTTGGGGTTCTTTTAGGTTGTGTTTGTGAAGCACTAGGAAAGAGAGTACCTAATCTACTGGAAAGATTTTAAATGAAGGATTTGCAAAGAAGGAAACATTACTTCACCACAAGTCTAATTAACTTATTCAAGGAAAGATTTGGGTTCATCATTCTCAAAGATTATCTACTAAACATGGAGAAATAGCATCTGTATCAGTGGAGAGAATACTCCTATAGTTGAAATCATAGCTCCTTAAACTATTAACATATAACAACATTATGACCTATTGGGAGAAAGTATGTTTTTTTGAAAATTGTTATTTTTTTTTTGTTTTCTGTAAGGGGGATTGGTTGGGGAAAGGGTCACTATCCTTGCAGATTAGACACAATATGATGTATTAGAAAGAGAACTGATCTTGCAAACAATAAGACCTGGATTCATGTCCTGGTTCTACACATAAAAGTATTTTATAATCTATTTTACATATTTTATAATTTTTAAATTTTAAAAGTGTAAATAGTATTTTCTAAGTCTTTGAGTTACTAATTTTAATTTGTGGAGAGAATTTCCACATTGGGGGTTCATGACAGGAATGAAATTAATGAATTAGTAAAAGAAAATCACTGGTCATATATTTCCCTGTAGATAAATGTCTATGTGCAGGTATTTATGGAGAGTGTTTTTAGTGACAGTGTTCTTTAGTAATTTCCATTTAAAAATATGTGGGAGTTTGAAAGAGCACTGCATGTTTGGGTATATTATTGAAATGACTTTTTGCTGTATCTAGCTATATTTCTAACTCCCAAGTATATATATACACATATACAGGTACATAAAATATTTGAAAATATTATTTTAAGTGTATCTATAGATAGATAGCTGAATATCTTTGCTCCTCCTAGCAGGGAAAGTTTGGGCTTCAAAGGCAAGAATTTCCAAGAAATATTTTTTTGTTTCTTCAGTAAATAGATCTTGAAAAGTAATTCTAACAATAGTGAAGAATTCAAATATCTCTTATCAGAGATATACTGATTTCCAGAAGCAGTTATTGGTACTAGAGAAGGTTTGGCTTCAAAGTAATATGGAAGTCTTAATGAACCATCTAAGTCTTAAGACAAATTTGAAGGCAAAGATCATTTATCAATTATTTCAGTGACATTCATTTTAGATCAGGTATAAAAGAAAAACAGAGTAGGAAGCTAAGAAATTTTTTTGAGCATTAGCACAAATGGAAATGCTTAGCTTATGTATAAGTATTTGATCAATAGCACAATTGACACCAATTTGCTGAAAGGAGACCAAAAGTATCTTCCACTAAGTGTAGCTTTGATTTTTTTTAATCTCTCCAGTATACTTGATACTCATTAGTCATTTAATAAGCATTTACTGAATTAACCTGTATAAGGTACTTTGTGTGGAATAGCTAAGAAACAATTTCTTGTCTTAAGTAACTTATCATCTTGTATAGAAAATAAAACATGTATCAAAATAACTAATAGGAAGGAGGTAACTAGTTATCTGACAAATATAAACATTTAATATGGTTTTTCTAGCACTTTGGAGTTTTCAAAGCTGTAGGAATTCAAACAGAAAAAAATAATTTCTGATTTTGGCAAGAAGGAAGGAAGAAGATAGGATCAGAAATATCTTCTTGGAAAGAGAGGCATTTTAAATAAGGCCTTGTAGTATGGTTAAGATCTAAAAATGTGGGGAGAAAGTAGGCAAAGAAATTCCAGAGGGAAAAAATGGCATAAACACGGATGGAAGGAAAAGTTGTGAGTCTTATTCAGAGAATGAAACATTTAACTTAGGGTGGACATAGGTACTAGTAAGGGGAAAGGAGGGAAAAAAAGAGACAGAGTGGTCTAGTAAAATGAGAGTTGGCCTTGAAACCAGGAAGACCTGATTGGCTTTAAGTGCTATATCTTATCCATATTTTCTGTGTGACCCTGGACAATCATTGCTAAGATTATAAATTGCAATATGCTAAGATTATAAATTGCAGAAGAGTTGGCAAACTACTAGTAGAGGTAGTTTCTTCAAAAAGAAACTTCATATGCAGATAGGTTACCATATCTAGAGAAAAAATGGAGGAATGTAAATGTAAATTGAACCCACATTGTAGAGAGTCTTTGAATTAAAAGGCAATTGAATACTAATGAAGATTATTAAGTAGAATAGTTAATGATTAGAACAGATTTAGGAAAATCGATTTGATTAAATTGTTTAGGATAGTACAAATGGGCATTGATATAATAAGGGGAAACTATTGATGTTTGTCCTTTGTTTTTGAAGATGACCATGACATCAGGGTAGGTGATACAAGTACATGAATTGGATTTGATTGAGGAGGTGGTGTGCAAAGTCATCACCTCACTTTCTCCTCTAGAGCCATCTAGATCCAGTGGCCCATATAAAGTCCTGATATGGACGACAGGAGATGGACCTGGATGAGAGGCAATCAGGGTTAAGTGACTTAGCTAAGGTCACACATAAGGATATATATGTCTGGGGAGCAAAAATGTTGAACTCCTTGTGCTTCAATGTGAGAAGCAAATAAAAATAGATACTAGAAATCAGGGACTGTGACCCTGGAGAGAAACTGAGACAACAAGCTTGAGAAAGGAGTCATTTGTATGGAAGTGATGGTAATATCAATAACAATAAGAAGAAACAGGCTAAGGAAAGAAACTTTAGAATAAATTAGAACAGCAAATTACTTCAGTAAATTAAAAGTTCCTTTAGCAAAGCGATTTTTTTTGTACCTTTCTTATATGTTAAGCACAGAGAACAGCAACTCGAATTTAGTAGACACTTAATAAATATTTCTTTGATTTGATTCTTAGATTAGAAAAAAAAAGAATTAATAGAGGTAACAGAATACGACCAATCAGAGAAGTAGGAAGAGAGCTAGGAAACCATTAGAAATTCAAGCACATAAACTCATTGCGAATAGAATCTATTTAATTTTCTGTTGTATCTACAATGCCTGATATACTAGTAAATGCTTAATATTGTTTTGGTTGATTTATCTCTGCTATAATGCATTCATTTGATTTCTACTGCTTGCAAAACTGTGTGCTAAGTGTAATGGAACCAAAAAAAAAAAGATTAAGGAATAATTCTACTCTTATAGGACTTTCAGATGTGGAAAGTCTTTAAACTCATTATAATAACTGGTACATAGTGAAAAAAAATAATTGTTGACTGACTAAACTTCTAAAGTCTCTGCTTTCCATACCACTAATTTGATGCTTAAACCTAAGGTCTTTTTTTTTTGGTTATTTATTTTAAATTTTCACTAATTTAAATTTTGCCTCTGACTAGATTAAAAGCTCTCTGAGATGGTTATAATAAATGATGATGTTTATCTTTCAATCTTGAAGAAGATCATGACATCAGGAAGGTGATGCCATGATATATATCTTTTGTTTTGATCAGTGTTACCTTCATTTTTTATTTTAATTTTTTAAAAATTTTAACATTTTATTTCTTTTCCAATTAATATGTACCTATCATTTTTTTGCAAGGCTCTGAATTCTACAATTTTTCCCCCATGCCCTTCCCCCCCACAGAAGACTGTCTGAAAGTCTCTACATTGTTTCCATGCCATATATTGATGTACATTCAATGTTATAAGAGTAAACATAAGAATAAACATAAACCCCCTCCCCCCAAGAAGATGGTTAACTAGTTTTTAAACCTCAAGAATAGACAGAGAGAGAGAGAGAGAGAGAGAGAGAGAGAGAGAGAGAGAGAGAGATGTACTTCCTCTGGGGTGAGTTACTTTCTTTATTATAAGTGCTTCAATATTTTTCCCTCAATTGCTATTAGTAGCTGTACCTCCACTCTATTTCTCCCCACTCTCATTTATTCTTTTCTCTTTCTCTCCTTTCATCCTGGCCCTGTCCAAAAGTGTGTTGAATCTGAGTACCCTCTCCCTCACTCTTCCCTCTCTTCTATCACCTATTCTCCCCTTCCCTCTCATCCCATCCCTTTCCTTCCATCCTTTTCCAGGGTAATATAGATTTTCTCATCCTATTAAGTATGTATGTCATTTCCTTCCTGAGCCATTTCTTATGAGAATGAAGGCTCACTCATTCCCCCTTGCCTTCCTTTCCACTCCATTGGAAAAAAAAACAAACTTTTTCTTGATTCTTATGTGTAATCTCTCACCTTCTTCTTCATCTCCTTTTCCTTCCTCCCAGTACTTCCCCCCCATCACACCATTATATTCCATTCCTTCCTATATCCTGTCTATATGTGCTTCTTCTAACTGTTCTTATGAATGAGAAAGTTCATGTGAGTTATCAATATCTTCTTCCCATTCAGGAATACAAACACTTCAACATCATCAATTTCCTCATAATTAGTCCATCTCTTCCACTCCCTCTATGGCTCACCAGAGTCCTGTACTTGGAGATCAAATTTTATGTTCAGCTCTGGTCATCTTAATAAGAAAGTTTGAAAGTCCCCTGTTTCATTGAAAGTGCATCTTTTCTACTGAAAGAGGATGCTAGGTTTTGCTGGGTAGTTGATTCTCAGTTGTAAACCAAGATCTTTTGCCTTCCAGAATACCATATTTCAATCCCTATGAGCCATTAATGTTGATGCTGCTAGATCCTGTGTAATCCTGACTATGGAGCCTCGGTAGTTGAATTGCTTGTTTCTGGCAGGTTTTAGAATTTTTCTCTTTGATTTGGGAGTTTTGGAATTTGGCTATAATAATCCTGGAAGTTTTTCTTTTGGGATCTCTTTCAGGGATTGAGTGGTAAATTCTATCTATTTCTATTTTAGGATCTCAGTGCAATTTTGCTGTATTATTTCTTGAAAAAATGAAGTCTAGGCTCTTCTCCTGGTCATGGCTTTCAGATAACCCAATAATTTTAAATTATTTCTTCTGGATCTGTTTTTGAGGTCAGTTGTTTTTCTAATGAGATATTTCACATTTTCTTCTAATTTTTGGCTTTTTTTGGCAGAGCTTTATTTCTTCCTGCGTTCTTGCAAAGGCATCAGCTTCCTTTGGTTCCATTTTGTATTTGAAGGAATTATTTTCTTCAGAGATTTTTTAATCTTTTTCATCTGGCCAGTTCTGCTTTTTTAAGGCATTCTTCTCCTCGTTTGCCTTTTGTTTTGCATTTTCCATTAGGTCTTAACTAGTTTTTAATGTATTATTTTCTTAAGTATTTTTTGTATATCTTGCACCAAACTTTTGATTTGGTGTTTATGATTTTTCTGCATTGCTCTCATTTCTCATTCCAATTTTTCCTCCACTTCCCTTAATTGCTTTTCAAAGTCTTTTTTGTGCTCATCCATAGTCTGATCCCAGTTTCTATTTCTCTTGCAGGTTTTGGATATGGAAGCTTCAATTTTGTCATCATCTGAGTATGTGTTTTGATCTTCCATGAGACTAAAGTAATTCTCTATGGTCAGATTCTTCTTTTTACTGTTGTTTACTCATTTCCTTAGGCCAAGTCTAATTTACAGCACTTCCAAGGCTTTGGGGTTGGGTGTTTTTTGGGACACCCTACTAGAACCTTTATTCCTCCAATGTGTTATACTCTCTAGTCTATGCTTTGATATATAGATGACCACAGCACTGCTCTCTGCCCTGGGGCTATAAGGAGAGATCCAGCTTGGTTATTTAGTATGGAAGCCCAAACTGCAATATCTGAGTGTAGGCAAACAGGAGAGTTCTACCCCAGGGAGAGCAGAGAAATTTCTTCAGACTTCCCTTACTGTCTCTGGGGGTGCAGGTTGCTGTTTCCCGATTCTCACAGCAGATTCTGCAGCTTCTGCTCCTCACTCTACACTCACTCAGATGCAAAAGATTTCTCTCACAGCCCATTCAAGCTGTTGCTGGTGATCTCTGGGCTGGGCTGGGCTGGGCTGGGCTGGGCCATGGCTTTTTTCCCAACCCCGGGATCCTGGTGAAACATACCTTTCCCATGGAACTTCTAAGTTATTTTGAAGTGGGAAAATGTATCACTCAGTCATTCTGTGGGTTCTGCCCCTCTAAATTTTTGCTAAAGCCATGCTTTGTTTGTTTTTTTGGGCGGTCAGAGTTCCCGGGAAAAGCTGCCTTCATGCTGCCATCTTGGCTCCGCCCCCCCATGATATATATATATATATATATATATATATATATATATATATATATATATATACACATATATATATATATGTATGTATATATATCTGAATGAAACTTGAGTGAAGTGGATGCTGTGAAAAGTCACAAGCCTAACTTCCTCTTCCAAAACCATCTGGATACAGTGACCAGATATGAATCAGGTTGCCAAGAGAGGACCCTGGATACAAGGTAATCAGAGTAAGTAACTTGCCCAAGATCACACAGCTAATTGTCTGAGTTGAGATTCGAACTCCAGTCCTCATGACTCGTCCAAGGTCAGTTCTCTATCCACTCCACCACCTAACTGCTTTTTATAAAGACCTTATCTGGTAACTTTGTGACAATTACCTGGTAGCTCAGACTGTTTCTAGAATGAAACAATTCAATTATATGAAAAATGATCTTGAATTTAAGGTGTAATGTTATCCATCCTAATAATTTTTCACAAAATTCAATTTTAAATTATATTAATATTGGCGAGGTTTTTATCCCCATTGTCTTGAAGTGGGAAAATAAATTTAAACACTAGTAAAATTAATTTAATGGGCAATAAGCAGTGAAAGACATATGGCAGAAATGCACTCTTTTAAAGTCTAATATAAGTGTCTAATACATTAGACCTCAATTTTTTACCTCTCACTAGACTATTTTTCCTTGAAAACTAACCCCTTTGAATAAAATACCTACACCCATCAAAATACCAGAAGGATATCAACAAATTGGAAGAAGTAGAGAGGAGCAGTTTAAATGATTAAAGATTTGAGAAGCCAGATTTATGAGAAAAAGATTAAATTCAAATGCATATGTTCAAATAATAACAAAAGACAGGAGCAGAAATATCATAACTTATCATGAATATGAAAACATACTTCAGAGAGATTATTTAGGATTGTGAATGTGATATATATGTATATATATGCATATATATGTATATATATGTATATAACACATATGTGTATGTGCAAATAAGAAACCATTTGTCTCAGATCAAATTTTTTTTAAGGTTTTTTTGCAAGGCAAATGGGGTTAAGTGGCTTGCCCAAGGCCACAAAGGTAGGTAATTATTAAGTGTCTAAGACTTGATTAAGTGTCTAAGATTTGAACCTAGGTACTCCTGACTCCAGGGCTGGTGCTTTATCTACTGTGCCACCTAGCCACCCTAGATCAAATTTTCAAAGTAATGTACTATCAAAAATAATAATACCACTGCAGACCTTATTATTCTGATCACAAACAGATTTTTTATAAAGGTAATAATAAAATGAAGTAAAGATAAATGCTTTTCTTGTTGAACCTAAAACTTAAGCAACTAGGATGTTTCATTTTCTGGTTAATTTCTGCTACTTGAAGTCAATTCATTTCACTATGTGCTCTATCTTATGTCAGTAACAACTATTAATAACATATTTGTTGAGTTTTTAAAGTTTTAAATATTTCTCTCAAAACAACTCTATAAAATAGATAATCTAAATATGATTAAGACCATTTTATTATGAACAAATCAAGTCATGGAGAATTTATTCTCTTGGACAGGATTTTCTTGCCATTTCCTTCTCTGGTTCATTTTATAGATGAGAAAACTGAGATATTCAAAGTTAAGTGACTTGTCCTTAGCTACTTATTGTCTGAGATCAGATAAGAACACAACAAAAAGAGTGGTTTATTCCTTAGACTGGTGGACTATTGATTTTTCCATATTTCAAAAAAACTAAGGAGAAGTAATTTATGACATAAATATATTAATTAAAGTTTGGACTTCAGTTTAACTTTTATTTTAAACTTAGTTCTTAACCAGCATATGTATCATCAATTAAAACTTTCTATCATACAGTTATAACTTTTAAAAAGAGTATCCTTCTATCTAAAATTAGATTCAATTATAACATTTAAAATATATTTTGAGTGTTACAAATGATTCATCCAATTCTTTTAAAGCCATAAGGTTCCTCTTTTTTAATTTGTTTTCCTTTTATAAATGTATGCTAAAAAGCACATTAGCAGAAATAAAACATTTTAGAGTTTTACTTTAATTAATTCCCTTATTGAAATAATTCAAAAAATGTATTTTTGTGTGTGCATAAAATGCAATATCTTAATAATCTGAATAAGTAAATTTTTAAAAACTACTTTAATTCCTATTTCACATCCACTGTCAGGTATTTTCAAAAATTCTATTGTGTTCATTATTTTAACCATTTGACAAGTGTTGGAAAGCAAAAAAAAAGTTGCTTTCATTTCTGTAGAAGGTACAAAGTAGTAGAAACTACTATTGTGAATTTCACTAGTTTATAAATTGACTAGTCAGCTGATTTCTGTTAGTAACATATTTTTTCATCATACTTCTTCCATCTTGAACAGGGAAGTTTATATTAAATTTAACAGAACCAATTTAAATGAATTTAAATACAATAAATCTTAGATTTACATAGGATTAGCCTTTAAGCAATCATATTTCTGTTTAAAGGAATCAATGAATGAATATTTCCTAGTTTTATCTCTTTTAAATGACCATGGATTTTTCTCAGTAGTCCAGACTATTTAATAAAATAATTTAAGGTATAGTTGTACAGTTCTATATATTACCAAGGATAATTGCACAAATTACATACAAATCAAGAAATATTTGAGTCTATCATTCATTTTCCTGAAAAATATTTATCCAGTGTTTTATATGGGCAAAAAATTGAAGATAATATATAGCACAAGGGAAGATGATGCTTATTTATTTAATAGTTTTTTTTGAATTATGTGTAGAGACAATTTTTAGCATACAGTTTGTGAAAGATTTTGATTCCCAAATCTTTCTCCTTTCCTCTCTCTCCATCCTCAAATTGGAAAGCAATCTGATATAGGCTATGCATGTACAATGATGTGTTTTTTGTTTTTGTCTTTGCAAGGCAATCGGATTAAGTGACTTGCCCAAAGTCACACAGCCAAGTAAATATTAAGTGTCTGAGGTCAGATTTGAACTCAGGTCCTCCTGATTCCAGGGTCAGAACTCTATCCACTGCATTACCTAGCTGCCCATATTTCTATGTTAATGATATTATGAAATAAGAAACAGAATAAAAGGGAAAAAACTTCAAAAATCCCTCAAAAGTGTAAATAGTAAGCCTCAATCTTTATTCAGACCCCATCAGACCCTCATCCTATGTCTGGATTATTGTAGTATCCCTTTGATTGGTCTCCTATTCCAAGATTCTGCATACTCTAATCCATCCTTCATTTTATTGTCTCAAGTTATTGTAAGAAAATTAATTACTTACCATGTCAGACAACTTCGTTACCTTTCCTATGCTCACTTCCATTCATTGAACTCTAATATCTTCCCATTACCTATACAATCAAATATAAATTCTTCTGTTAAGTGTTCATAACCCTTCCACCTTTCCAGTCCTTACTCTTTACATATGCTACAAAGTTCTCTACAATTCAGTGTCATTGGTCTCCTGGCTCTTTTTGTTATTGTTATTATTTAGTCATTTTCAGTCATATCCTGGGTCCTTGTAAACCTGTTTGGGGGTTTCTTGTAATTTCCTTCTTTGGTTCATTTTATAGATGAGGAAACTGAGGTATTCAAAGTTAAGTGACTTGCTCATAACTACTAAGTGTCTGAGATCAGATTAGAACTCAGGAAAATGAGTCTTTTTACTCCTATGCCCAGCATTCTAACCACTGTATCATTTAGTTGCCCTCCTTGCTCTTGGCTGAACAAAATTCTTCATCTCTCAATTTTGGTTATTTTCATTGGCTGTTTTCCATTCCTGGAATGCTTTCCCACCTCAGTTGTGCTTCTATGCTTCCATGGCTTCCTTTAAATACAAGCTAAACTCCTACCTTCTACAAGAACCTGTTCCTATTTCCTCTTAACTCTTTTCCCTCTGTTGATAAATTTCAATGTATACCATATGTATCTTATTTGGTTTTTATAAATTTACTCATTTATTTTCATCCATTTGCACGTGTCTTTTTAAGTTACAAAATTCCTTGCACCTTCTTTTCCCAATCCCCCTTCCTTCGGTGGTGAACAATCAGGTTAGCATTGTACATACACATTTTGATAAGCATGTTTACAAATTATCAATTTTGCATGAGGAATTAGGATTAAGGGTAAGAGATACATAAGAGATAATTTTTATAAAATGTTTATCAGATTCTGAAAGTTTGGTGTTTTTGCATATGTGTTTTGTTTTGTTTTGTTTTTCTTCCTCTGGATGGGAATAATATAGTCCATAGACAGTCTAATACAGTTGTCCTAGCATCTTATTTGCATATAGCAATTTTCATGGTATCTTCTCAATTAGACTGAGAGGTCCTTGAAAGCAGGGGCTATCTTTTTGACTTTCTTTGTATCCTCAATATAATATAGTGCCTACTGCAGAGTAAGAACTTAATAAATATCTTCTAACTGAATGCCTTTGAATAACACAATTACATTATCTTGGAGTTTACAGTCTAGTAGGGGAGATGTCACATACAAATAATTATAAAAGAATTTATTAATGGTAAATGTATTAAAAAGGGTAGCTGTCCCTTATGAGATTCAAAAGGGAGAAGATTGTTATGGTAGAAAGCTAAAAGAACAACTCAGTGAGAAGGTGGCTAAAAGATGAATAAGAATAGTAAGAAATTTCTAAACATAGGAATAAGTTTTAAAAAAATTACAGAAATAGAAAAATGTCATTAAAGCAACCAAAAAGGACAAATAGTCCCATTTAACACTAGTACACTTTATGTGGAAAACCTGTGAAATGAAAGTTATATATAGTAATGCAGTAATTACTATAGGGATTCACAAAACGTCTTAATGATTGGAACAGTAACTATACTTTGAACTTGATAAGGCAAGTGAGCATGTGTCCAGAAAGTCTATAGATTGAACCTGTTTCCCCTTTCTATCCTACTTCTGAGATTTACTGTTTTTCTAATGTTGGACAAGTCACTCAGACGTTTTAGGACTATTTCTTGTAGCTTTACATCTAGGGGGTTGGACTAAATAGCATTTAAAGTCCTTTTAATATCTACATTTATGATCCTGTGAGTTTATGTAAAGTAATGATGTTCAATCACAAAGTGCCCTTGATCTGGATCAAAAGACTTTCTAGAAATAAACATCTGCATAAAAGCCAAACCTTTCCAAAACCCTTGCTTCTTGAGTTCCAGAATGTCATCAATGCCAGAGCTTCAAATCCTTTCCAGAACAATACTCTTTTGGTAGAAATTGGAAATTCATCAACATCTCACATTGATTTTATCTTGCCATGATGCATATTTATCCTATAATCTTTCTGTAGTCATATAAATTGGAAAGAATTGAGGTCTTTCTATAGAAAATTCTAGAAATCTTTTGGGGACCATTGTAAGCATTAATGAAGCTTTATAGAAGTATCAGACATACTAATAAATGTCAAAAGACATAGATCCGTTTTACCTGTCAAGGTATCAAAAAGCATATGATTTGACTGAAGAATCCCAAAAATTCAGAAAGGGTGAGATTAACAAGAGGCTATTAAAGCAATATCTACCACTTATATTTATGTAGCAGCTGTCACTGAAAAGGTGTGGGATAGTTCATATTCTACTCAAACAATAAAGTATCTGATAACTCCAAAGCATAATGGGGAAAGAATAAGGGGAGTCATATAATCGGAAATTCTATCTCTGAACTTAAGGAATGATGGTTTTCAGGAAGGCAAGAAGTTCTCCTTGATTGCCTTGGAAGAGAATTCTCCAAGGTATTGCTATGTTATATTAAGCTTTTATTGGGATTTGGGGGTTTATCTTTTTTTCCTGCTTTAAGGTAGTTTGAACAATTCTGGGGTCAGGACAATCCAAGATTTGGGGAAGCTCAGATATTTTGTAGGAATGAGAGCATTCTGTTTAGTCAGTTCTTCCTAGCTTTGAGGCCATCAACTATACTGTGCTATCTATAACCTTACTTTGTTATTGAATTGAACAGCAACACCTTGTATTTATGTAGTATTATACTTTCTAAAATGTGTTCAACAAATTAAAAAAGTATTCCACACCTATATGCAAAGCATCCTGTGCTTTCACACATTTTATTTATGAGTTTGTCACCCCTTAAAAATAAAACAATAATAATTATAATAGCATTAGCTCACTGATTCAATTTTATGATGTTCAAAATAGTTTTTAGTAAATTAATGTATTTTATCTAAGTTTTCTGCAAAATTCACACTTAAAATACATTTTATTCATCTCATATTTTTTCATGATGAGTTAACTCACTTTCCATTATCTTCTTGGAGGGGTCATCATTAATGTCAGTTTTCACCACAATTATTAATTTAATTTCTCTTCACTTGGCCATCACAGAAGTTTGCCCTAGGTGGCTAAGTGTTCAACATTAAATCAGGAAGACCTGAGTTCAAATCTGATCTCAGGAATTTACTGGGTGTAGAACCTTTGCAAGTCATTTAACCATCGTTTGCCTCATTTCTTTTCAATTGTAAAATAGAGTACAAAATTGCACCTTCTTCCCAGGGTGGTTGTGAAAATCAAATGACAATATTTGTTACATGCTTAGAGAATCTGATAGATCCTTGTTACTTAGGAAATCCTCCCAATCCCATCTTCCCTCCTTTCCCTTCTCTTTCTCCTCACCTTTTCTTCCTTTCTTTTACTTCCCTCCCCTTAACTCACATTTCCTTCTCTTCCCTTCCTTCTTTCATTCTTTCTCCCTTCTTACCTTCCTTGCTCCTTCTCTCCCTCCCTGCCTTCCTCCCTTCCTCTCTCCTTTCCTTCCTTCCTCCTTCTCTTTTGGACTACTTGAGTAGGCTCTTATTTGGTTTACTTTCTGCAAATCTCTATCCTCTCTAAATCACTATCTGTCAGACATTTAGTTTACAAATGAAGTTCTGACAATGTTTAAATCATTAAACTTCAAAGATTCCTTTTGTTTCTGGAATACAATGTCCACTCCTCTCTTTAACACTAAAGGACTTTCACAACTTGACTGCAAAGTAATTCTCTAACTTTTTGTTACTTCACTTCATGTGCTCTATAGTCCAGATAAACTAGCTTCCTTGCTCTTCAAGATTGGCATTGCATCATACTTTGGGGGCACCTAGGTGTTACAGTGGGAAAAGTATAGGACCAGAGACAGAAGGAACTGAGTTCAAATTTAGCCACAGATACTAAGTGACCCTGGAAAGTCACTAAATTTATGTTTCTTTTAGTTTTTTTTTTCCAATTATAAAATTAGGATAACAACAGATCTATCTCACAGGGTGGGGTAAGGATCATATGAGATAATATCTGTAAAGTGTTTAGCATAGTACACTAGTTAAATACCTATTCATTTCTCTTTATCAAGTGCTGGGTCGAGAGGTAGGCACTGGTCTTTTTATTACCAAACGTTAGTTCAATGCCTGCCACATA
The DNA here is from genome assembly GCF_037893015.1 of Macrotis lagotis. Classification (NCBI taxonomy): domain Eukaryota; kingdom Metazoa; phylum Chordata; class Mammalia; order Peramelemorphia; family Peramelidae; genus Macrotis; species Macrotis lagotis. The sequence continues at coordinate 188,048,936 of NC_133660.1, forward strand.
ATAAAAATTTAATAAATGAGGATTGATTGATAACCCACAGTTGGGTCAATTTTTTTCTCCATTATTCTGTATGGATTATATATTTATCTACCCATGGATTCTTAACCTTTTGAGTTTCATGGATCCCTTTGGAAGTTTGAATAAGCTTATTAACCATTCTCTCTGCAAAAAATATTTTGATATGTGCAAAATAAAATAGCAGAAGATAAATTATATTTAAATATCAGCAAAAATTATTTTTATTACATTTACTGTTGCCAGGTTAAGAACCTCTGGTCTGATTGATGTTGCTGACCTTGCCTCCCGCATCTCCCATTGACTAGTCAAATATATCCTTTCTGTGGATATAGAAGATTTCAATGGCTTCACCTCAGCCTCTGACTAAAATAAAGAAAAAATCTCTCTAGCAAATTCCCTTGCATTCCAAGGAGCAATGTGGTATTGGCAGGGAAGACTGAACATTAATAGCATGAGACCACTAGCTCATCACTAATTCTTTATTCTGCACACAATTTTGCAGCAAGATTTCCTGAAAGCTCAGAGTTATACGAGTATTCATAATTTTATTATTGAGGAGTAATAATCATTAAAATAGGAGATTTGCATTTATCCTTGTTTAATTTTCCTATGTCTACACATTTTACAGGCAACTTGTTTCAATGATGATGGAACTAGCCAACTGAATCATGTCTTTATTACGCTTTGCAACTGAAAAGTCAAATACAAAGAATATATTGGAAGCAGAAATTAAATGCAATAAAAATATGAATTACAATAAAAAAGGAAATTTACATTTAGACCTATGAACTTGCATATACAGGCTTCGGTTTCACTGCCAAAGGGAAAATCCATATATATATATATAAATATATATATACATATGTATGTATATATATATAAAGATAGAGAGAGAGAGATGTCTTGTCTTTATATATATATACACACATATGTGTGTATGTATGTTTGTGTATATACATACACACATGCATACATTCCTGGACAATTTTTTTATTGGCTTTTGATGGTTCTATAAAACCATGAATCTATTATTATAAGATGAATAGAATGTAAATAAGCCCTTTGAGTATTTTGTAGACATGTGAAGGGTCAAATCATAAACTCTGAAATATAATAGTTCAGCTAGAAGATTTAAATAGCATAATCTTTTACCCAGATACCCAATTCATCTTCTGAGAGCAGCATATCTCCAAGGGGCTCCATTAAACATTCTAAGTACAATCTCTGAATTTTTTATCATACTACAAATAGATGTGTGTGTGTGTGTGTGTGTGTGTGTGTGTACATTCAGAGTATTAAGATAATTTCATTGTTACATTTTATTGTCAAGAATCATAACTGTGGGCATCTGATAGGTATCCTAACAGAAGGCTGGACCATGGTGGATTAGTAAAGATCCAAGTATGTAGAAAAGCATATGGATTTATAGAAGATAAAAGATGTCCCTTTTACTTCTATAATAGAATGTAAAGGCCTGTTTGGCTTTGAGAATTCCTTATAATCTGGAAACTTCTTATCATTCTAATCTTAGTATATTTCTCTGCACATGTCAAAAATAATCTAGTGACTTTGACTATTCTGCACACATGATACTCTTTCACAGGCTGTCTCCCATTCCTGGAAGGCATTTCCTCTTTACTTCCCCTTACTGACTTTCCTGGTTTGCTTCAAGATTTAGGTCACATCTTACTTTGCTCAAACATAATTTCACTGACCTTTGTGTTGTCTTGCATATTCTTTTCTCCCTCCAACATTGTTTCTTGCTAATATTTTCCCTTAGATATTCATGTTTTCTCCTTTTTATATAAGGGCTCCTTGAGAGCTTTTTTTTTTATCCTTAGTACTAAATATGATGCCAACAGTAAACATTTAATGAATCCTTGCTGATTTAGTGCTATAGCCCATAATCAGATCATCAAACAATGGTTACTTGATAAGAAGCAACCTGATGTCAACAAATGGTAAGAAATTTGTTAAGGATTATGTTAAAATCATCAGGAATTGCAGTTCATAGCAAGAAAGGGCTACAGTTTTTAGGAAGATTGGAAAGAAGAGATGGTCCTTACAAGAGGAATTAAAAGCAAAGAGAGGTTAATGAAGGATTCTTAGGTAGATGTATGAGCTGACTTTCATATGAAATATATGAAATGAACCAGATTAAAGATACCTATAAAATACAGAGGAGTTTGTATTTGAGGAAGTAGACAAATAGAAGCCATGATGCGTTGTTGAGCATAAAAGTTTCACAAAATTTTGGAGCTAGAAGGGAACTTGGACATCTTGGTCAAGTCATCAGTTACAAATGGAGACTCTGTCTTTAGGGAGGTTTAGTGCATTGTTAGAGAAAATGGACTTAGAATTAGAAGAAACTATGTAAGGGACCTAGTTCGTCTGTTTAATTTTACAGAGTAGCAAACTTGGCTCAAGAGAGGTGAATTGACTTATACAAACTTCTCTAGGTAGGGAGAGATAGAGATGATTTGAACTTAATCCCATGAGTCTAAATCTAAGGCCCTTTCTTTTGTCCTACACTTTCCTCTTCAATACTTAAAGTAAATCCTTTGAAATATCCATTTGAGTCCTCTTTTTCAAGTATAACCAAAGTAGCAATTTGAAGTTTTTAGATCCAATAAAGATAAAATGTACTGATGAATAACTGGAATACAATGTAAACATGCCTCATATGGGAACTATTATGTTCTCTATCATTTTTTTTTACTTTACTTGTGGCACAGAACTAGTTAATGGTAGAATTATAACTTAAAACCAGGTCTTCTGATTCTGATATTTTTTTTTTTCATTTAGGCAAGCTATTCTGACATTAGTAAGCATGGAATGAAAGAATATTATTTTTTCATTACCTCACTAATTTGGAATATGTGTTACGAAATGAGTATAGGAGCTTGAGATTTAAGCATTATATAGTTCAAAATTCTTTCTTCTGTCTCATGGCAAAAGGGATTTTATTACCCCAGAGGTAACTATAAATCATATTGATTCAATTTCATAAACTTTGGTGAAGTATCCACTATTCCAGAATAGAGAAAAATTTAAGGGACAAAGACACACAAATGAAACAGTTACTATCCTCAGGGAGCCTATATCCTCTTGAGGGAATATCACAAGTAACCAGATAATTAAATACAATGTTTGTGAGGTGGTGCATAGAGATTATTAAGGTGTCAGAATTGCTATCTCATAAACTGTAGCTCTTGGTCTAAGCTTTGAAAAAAGGATTTGGGGGAAAACAAATCTGAAAAGGAAAAAAAACAACAACATTTCAGACATGTGGACAGCCTGGACAAAAGAACAGTACTATTATATTAAATTATATATTATTAAGCTATTTCATTCATGTCCAACTCTCTGGGAACTCACTTAGGGTTGTCTTGGCAAAGATACTGGAGTGGTTTGCTTCCTTCTCCAGTTCATTTTACAAATGAGGAACAGAAGCAAACAGGGCTCAGCTAGTAAATATCTGAGACTGGATTTGTACTCAGGTTTTTCTGATTACAGGTTCAGCTCTCTATCCAATGAGTCATCTGGTTGCCAGATATGTTCATAGATACTATTACAAGAGAAATAGTGTCCAGAACAATAAAAGTTAAAATTCCTCCTATATTCTTCTCTGGTCAGAACATACCTCTAGAATTGTTTTTCCTCCCAGGAAGATGATTTAGAAAAAAATAAAATATGACCAACTCATTTTTGTACTTGAATTATTATACCAAATTACATAAGTAGAAATGAGCAACTGATATTTTTCACTACACAATACATTGAGTTGTCCTTTAAAAATGGAAGAGATTGATATAGGTTATATATTTAGAGACCTGGTAAACTTCAAGGTTATGATTTGATTTAACAATAATTAAAGGAAGTGGGAAGATTTAGTTTGCGTAAGAGACAAGAATGACTTTTAAATCTTTGAAGAATTTTTGTGGAAGAAAAGCTAGACTTGTTTTGTTTGTTTGATTTTGTTTTTTGTTTGTCTCAGGAGTCAACTAAGAAAAATGAGTATAAGTTTTAGAGGCAGATTTTGGCTCCATTTAAAGAGACACTTCCTGACAATTATAGTTATCTAAAGTAGATTGAGTTTTAGTGGGGTCACCCTCACTAGATTATTCCTGGATGGCTACCTTGGAGGAAGTTTGTAAAAAGGTCTTACAGTCATGTATGTCTTGAATAAAAAGGTCTCTTTCATTTCTAAAGTTTTACAATTCTCTGAAAACTAATGAAGGAGGAATCACTTCTAACTGAATATACCAAGGAAGACTTAATCAAGAAAATCTTATCTGAACTAAAATACTGGTAGGAAGTTTAAGAGAAAAGTGGAGAGATACCTAGTGGAAAATGCATTTTCATTCAACACATCCCATCTTTGCACTGGTTATACTAGCAAGGAAATGAAGGATCAGAATTACCTTTCAGAATTTCCTAGGGTATTGTTTCTCAAATTCTTTCCTTTTTCAATTCTTCTATTTACATTCTTATACAAGCCCTCATTTACTTAAAGCTCATCTGTTGACTAATTGATATGTTCAAGGCTTTGAAGCTAAGCACTATGTAGGAAAGAAAGAAATATGGATTATCTAAATAACAGTTTTCCTAAAATGTAATCTTGAAATCAAGGTTTCTTTAAATTTTTCCTCTTTTTTTTATCTATTGTCTAATACAGTGTTTGTCATACAGTATTCATTAGTAATATTTCTTGAAATGTTTCTTGAATTCAACATCCTAGTTTGACTAGCCTTAATTACTTTTCCATTTTTACAGATTTTATAATTCACCGATTTATGACTATAAGGTTAGTTTTCCTTGCTCTTTCATGTAAGTTTCCCATTGGAAAATATACGTTAGTTTTCTATATCCTATTTAGACTTCAAGGATTTTACTCTAACTACTCATTTCATATACATATGCATATACATATATACATATATTTACACACATACACGCACATGCATGCACACACACGAACACAATACACACATGTACACAATGCACTCCCACATGCACACATGCACACACACAGTATATGCATGCACACATGCATGCACATATGCACGCACATATGCACACACAGGTGCATGCATGATGCACATGCATTACACACAGGTGCATGCACATACACATATACGTGTGTGTGTGTGTTTGTATGTATTTCCAATAAGTACTTCTCTATTCTAAACAATAATCTGTTCATTTTTAGGTTTAATTTCCATTTTGAAATGCTTTTTGGATTGGTGTTACTGAAACATACCAAAAGCCTAATGTAGTTTAGTCAGGAAAAAAAAAAAACATTTGTGCAACAAATATACTCCCATTGTGATACTAATGATAAAATTATTTTAGCAATTTGACAGTCATTTTTGAGTCTGTTCTGGAGGACTGAGTAATTGATTACATACCAAAATATCAAAACAACACAGCCCAGTATAGAGAGTCATATATATATATGAATGTTCTTCTGTGCGGTTGTCAGTATTCATTGATCCCATATGGAAGTGTGCCAAAGGAAAGAAAAACTGAATCAGCAAACTGACACTTGAATAGTTACTGGAATTATGCCTGTATACATTTTGAATATTTAAAGTTTCTTTAGAAGTCCAGATTTTTTGATGTGAGACCAATTAAGGAACAGATACCTTAGGATGTGAATGCATTTATCCAACTGTCTACAGGCAGTTTGTATTATATTTTCCTGAATGAAGGGATATTGATGTTTAATGGTGTTTGGCTTAAAATTGTCATTGTTTACTCAGTTTCAGTTAAAGGGAAGAAAATGTCTTAGCAAATTCTACCTCTATAATGTGGTTGAACTTATCAAGTATTAACTTTTAAAATGACACTATTCATAGGCTTTCATGAGCTTTTTAATGCAAAATTATTTTGCTATATAAATCTCCCCTTATTCTTCTCATTGCTCCTACATTGTGATACTAATGATATCCACAGAAGTTGAATGATGATTTTAGTAATAATTCTTTCGAAAAAAATGTGCAAAATGAAAAGGAAGTCCTACAAAGGAAGTAGAAAAGGAGAATGAATTTTCCAACCTCAATTCAGATTTAAAAACAGAACCACAAATTACACTACTATGACCTCAAAGAGAAAGATAAGCAAAAACTCCAAAATATTACCTGAACAGAGAAAACTGTGTATTGGGGAACTAGTCATCTATTGTACTTATCTGGTTTTATGAATCATTTAAACTGTTTAGGTCCCACAAATAAAGGCTTAGATACTTACAGAAATTTAATTGAGCAATGAGCAGATTGTATTATATGATATAATGGAATACTATAATACTTCAAGAACTGAAGAGAGAGAGAGATGTTTTTAGAGAAACCCATGGAAACTCAAATGATTTATGGTGAAATGAGCAGAACCAACAAGAATAATTTAGAATATAACAATGACATCATTAGAAAAAAATTCAATTTTTTAAGACCTAAGAACTATGATTTGAGATGACTGATGAACAAGAATGCTTCCTACTTCCTGACAGAGAGATGATGGGCTAAATGTTTAAAATGAGACATCCATTTTGACATTGTGGCTATGGAAATTAGTTATGCTAGATTATGCAGATTTGTTACCAAAATTTTGTTCTTTTTTCCTTGCCTTGACTTGCCTTGCCTTATCTTCTCTTCTTATGCCTTCCCTTTTTTTTTTTTAATTTTTCTTTTTTTCCCCTCAATGGTGAAAGGAGATAGAGAGAGGAAAAAATATTGATTAATTTTAAAACTAAAATTTTATTTAAACATTTGAAAACCCAAGATATGAAAGGAAGGGTAGTAGAATGATTGCCCCTCTGAAAAAGAGGACAGTGTTTCACTTGAATATGGATTATTTGAAGTTTTCATTGTCATCTTATTGCTGATGGTGCTAGGATATCAAATAACAGACTGCTTGCCAAATATGAGTATGTTCATAAAGCTTCCCATAATGTGAGTAAGACCTTATTTTAATGGTATATAAATTAAACTGTGAACTTGAATGATTCTTTGGAATAAATATGAAACAATTCAAGCAAACAGGAATAAGATAACCCATCATTCTAGTTTCAATTATAAAATATTAAAACAAATGAAATTTCTCTTAGAAATCTTAATTACTCTAGTATTTTGCCTTTTATCCTTTTCCAGAGAGCCATCCCATACAACAAGTGGTATTTTTAAAAGAAAAAAAAAATAGAAAAAAATCACCACAACTGATCATTATTTCAAAAAAAAAAATCCCCCTGAAAATATTTTTAATGTGCAACCCTTGTGGACCTCCTACTTCTGTAAAGGGATGAGTCAAGAATTTCTTTTCATGTCTCTTACTGGACATGCATGTTCCACATAATTTTGCAATATTCCCTTTTGATTTTTTTAAGGTTATTCTTTCCATTTACGTTGTTGTGATCATTATATGTATTATTTCTTGACTTTGCTTGCTTCATTCTTTATCATTTCATGCAGATCTTTTGATGTTTGTCTGCATTCATCATTTCTTTTTTTGTTTTTGTATTTTACAAGGCAATGGGGGTTAAGTGACTTGCCCAAGGTCACATAGCTAGGTAATTATTGTGTCTGAGGCTGGCTGTGAACTCAGGTCCTCCTGACTCCAGGTTTGGGGCTCTATGCTATTTGCCTACCTGCTCCACACTCATTTCTTAGCATAGTATTATTCAATTTGAACTATGTACCTACAATTTGTGTAGCCATTCCTTAATCAATGAATGGTTCCTTTTTCTACTTTTTTTAAATCCCCAAAAGTTTTGCTATACATATTTTTGTGTATATGGGCATCTTCTCCATATCAGTGACTTCCTATCAGGTGATTATAAATCTTTCAATCTTGGAATATCTGAATCAATTGTAATAACCATTTTAAGAATTTTATTTATGTAATTCCATTTTTTTCAAAATTGTTATATTTACTTGTTGCTCCACTAGGACTGCAGTTGTGTGTCTAACTTGTAAAACCTATATATCATTGACATTCTCATTTTCTGTCATTTTTTTCCAACTTTCAAGAAGTAAAATGAAACCACAGGCTGCCATGATTTACATTTCTCTTATTATCAGTAAACTAAAGCATTCTATTTGGTAGTTTTTCATTTCAGTGTTGAAGTAAGGATCAAATGAGACACTGGAGGTAAAGAGATAGTATATGCTTTTGTTCTTTACAAATTAGAAAACATTCTTAGAAAGTTTAATGACTGAAATAATAAATATACTAACTAGTAGAGTTATGATATGAATAAAATTTATGATTTTCTATCCAGAGCACTTTTTGCTATACTGTACTACTAATTTTGTTCCATGGATGGAGACTAAGTGGAAAAAAAGAAAAGACCAAAAAAGAAAAATAAAGGAAGAAATTTTAATTATAATGAATAATGTACATAATTTCTAAATAGACATTTTGGGGAAGAAGAATATTTTTTATTATGGTCATACTTGACATTTGTAAAATACTTGACATATGAAGTTTAGCATCCAAAAAAATCTCATTCATATAGAAAGATGTATGATTTCCATGCATGGTATTCCTTTTCTTATTTGAAATATTTTGAGTTTAAAACGTGTTAAAAAATTTGCTGTAAAGAGAAATCTTATAGTTCATCTAAGAGTTCCTAGTTCTTACCCTAGCTCTTGGAAAAGGTCTGTTCCTTTATCATCCTTATCATCCCCATTATATTTGCTCTAGGTTGTCATCACATAATCTAAATTCTGGTGCCAAGAATTGAACCCATTTGTTCAGATGTTGCCTGTCCAAGGTCAAGACAGTATCATACTACTAGTAAATCCCTTACCCAGATCTTATATTTTTGTTAATGTGATCTAAGATAATATTAGTCTTTCCCCTTTCTCTAATTATTGCAACACAGTTTTGACTTATTTTCTAAGACCACCATATATTTTTTGCATGAGTTACCATTTAATCCTTTTTTGTGCAACGACATACCCATCAAATTATTTTTTGAATGCAAATGTAGGAGATAGAGAATATTTCAAATTTCATTTTTTAAAAGATATTCCACATTTCATCCTGTTTATATTATCCATTACATTGGTTATCCTTTATTTTTTCATCATTTGTGTACATGAAGCACATTGTTTATATCTTCAGCCAAGTAATTAATAAAAATATTATATCAAAAATGGAATCCTAGAACATTATTAGTGACCTCCTCCAGGTTGATATTAATATATTATTTACTCCAGTTATGTCTTATTATTCAACAAGTTATGAATATCATACTATGAGTTATTCTACTTTCTATCTTATTGACAATGATGGCATGAGAGTGATGTCCTGGTAATGATACTGAGGATGATGGGAGTACTTTTGTGACTTTGAGGAACAGCATAATTCAGTAGTTAGCTGTAGGATTTTCAAGTCAAGAAGAACTTGGTTTTTACACACTTCAGATACTTGCTGGTTGTATGAATATGGGTGAGACACTTAATATTTCTGTACTGTTTTCCTTATATGTAAAATGGGAACAACATAATAATATCCATAGGACATATGTCACAAGGCTGTTGTGAAACTTATATAGCATACTTAAAGAGATGCCAGATATTAATATTTAAGGACTTACAGAAATCTAGAAATTTTATGTCAACAGCATTCTTCTGGTCTGCTATCCAGAATACCTGTCTATATGTCTATGCATATGCATGTATATATAATATATTTATTTTTATATGTGTGTTTAATATGTACTTGATGAAAGAGATTTGATAGCTATAGTACATGCACTTGAGAAATACTGCATACCTACCAAAATGATGTAAATATATCTTTGAAAGTTACCACTGCGGTGGGCACAACTAAAGAGAAATTCCTGGACTCTGGAATTAGAAGTAAGAAGGTCAGGATACTGTTATATGACTTTCTAGCTAAATAATCACTTAAATAATCACCCTTTCTTTTATCTATCTATCTATCTGTCTGTCTGTCTGTCTGTCTGTCTGTCTGTCTGTCTGACTGAATTTCTATATTCAAAAATGATGGGAAATACCATTCTAGGCACTATAATCAGCAAAATACTGATAGATTCAACCACATAATATTGGTATTTCATCTCATCAATACTCCAGTCTTATGAGAATTATGAAGCTATTTCTACACAAATAAATTTTGAATGTACTAAATAAGATAGTGGAATATCATTGTTAAAATAATTATACTTCACAAGTTTAACAGTGAGAAGTTAAAGATACGTATTTTCTCCTCAAATATCATTAGAGCGAAGTTCTTCAAATAAGTCATGGAATTAGAAAATACAAAGAGAAATATTTCTTTAGCTTTTCAATTTTTTAAAAAAAATTTCCTCAATTAAAGATACTTACCTCTCAAGGGATGTTGTAAAATATATTGAATCATAGCTATTCCTTATATGTAAATGGTATATAATAAGACCAAAGATATAAAATGAGGTTTAAACATTAAATACAATTTAATCTCAGTCATTGTCCTGATTCACAAGTGTACCTAAGACTCAGCAGATGATCATCTTGGTTAAGAAAGAAGGAAAGATAACTCCAAGTAAAAGAGAGAAATGAAAAAGAAAACCCATAAGAAGGAAACAGATTCAGTCAGACAATAGGAAAGAATTCAGGAAACCATGTGCTAAGGAGTCTTCCTAAAAGTAAGAGTAAGCATGATAAAAACTATGCAAATTATAGATCTGCAATAGATCAAAAGGATGACTAAATGACTTAGGGAGGAAAAAAAGAAAGAAAGAATCCTGTCTACATCCTGGGAAATGGGAGAGAACAAGACAATGTTGATTATACCTAATATATTTAAATTAAGAGAGTACAGTGGGTTGAAAAGTTCAGGCTATTTATCCCTCTGCTAGCTAGTTAATCTTATCTTTTACATGGAATCATGTAAACTTATTAAAATACTGAGTTTTTCCCAGACTTCTTTTTCCAATCATATAATGAATTTAGAAGGTCACAACAATTGATGTCTGTGTGTGTGTGTGTGTCTGTGTCTGTGTATAGATTGAAGAACTAATATATAGGTAATTGTAACTAAAATTTTAGTACTCTGATGGTTAGATCGATCTGTGTTTTCACTGACCTACTTGATTCCTACAATCATTCAGATTATAACCCATCCATGCTCACCATTGTATGGACCTCCTGGTCATATCTCTCTATGGGTTCAACTTAGGAGTTTCATTTTCCTTGCTTTCTTCTGATGCTATGAGGAGGTATTCAGGTTGTCCATCTCTCCTTCCTTGATCTCAAGATATGACTTGCCCATCTTCTTATTCAATCATAACATTATCCTGATGATATCATTTCCTTATTCTTTAAAGTCCTTCATTTGTTGTATATATATATTGCAAAATGTGCACACTTACTATATGTTTCTGTATTATTCTATGTAGCATTAATTCACCTCATTCTTTAATTTGATCCTCACATAATTTCTAATGAATTAGGTAGTACATGTATTATAGTTCTCATTTTGCATTATGAGGAAACTGAAACTTTGTGAATTTAATTGATTATGTGAAAAAGCTTCTAAACTGATAGAAACTGGACTTGAAAATAAATCATCTGGTGTTCTTTCCATTATATTGCTTATTAGAACATAATGTATAATTAAATGTATTCTTTTTGTTTATCTTAGCTAGAAGCATTAGATAATCCTTTACATTATGTGTGATATATTTAATAGCAATACCACAATCTGATTAGTATACATGAAAGAATTAATGAAAAATAAGAAATATATGAAATAAAGTCCTTGGCATACAAGTAGGCAAAAAAAATAATTATAATTAAGACAGAGATACTCAATTGAAATAGCTACTGATTACTCTTTTTAATTGGCACATAAGGTATTAACTTGAATCAGATTTACTAAATTTGGGATGAAAATATTCTTTATTTTCCAAACATATCATTCAATATACAGTCCATGTAGGTCAAGGTGTCTTATGTTCTGTATTAAGAATCAAATAGTAAAAACTACGAGAAATTATTTTGAATACATGAGAAAAGAATTAACCTTCAAAACAATATATTAAACTTTCAAGTTACAAAATCACATGTTGCTTCAGTTAGAATGATCTCTTCAACAGAAATGCTAAACTTATTAAATCCCAATGGAAAGTCACTATGTCAAAAAAAATGCTTATAAATCATTTAAAATCTGCTATTTGTTATGAGCATAGGTAACACATTTAACCTTCATGCTTTTCCTCAGCTATAGTGTGGAGACAGTATAATTTACACAACATTTCTGAAAAGATTGATAGGAGAAATGCATTTTTGTAAACTGTAGGTTATTATGCAAATCAGTGAAAGAGAATTGGTCTAAAAAACCAGCTGTATTTAGTTAGCTGACTCATCATGATCTAGACACTCAGTCTTTGCACCTCAGGTTCTCTTTCTGTAAAAAAATAAAGTTACAGACAGAGGTCCTACTAATCAAAGGAAACATTTTGAAAAAAATACAATAAAAATGCAAAGTATTCTTCTTGAAAAGATTAAGTTGTAAATGTTATAATCTAAGTAAACTAGTTCCAAGTTCTAAATCACAAGCTCACAGATTTAGAGATTATTCTAAATGTTAGATCATTTGATTTTACCTCAATAATAAATGACTTCAAAAGTTGTCTTAATTTATGATATTGGGAAAAATAAAAACAGAATTTTGAAAGATAAAAGTTGAGACCACTTGTTCAATTTAATATTGACAAATATTTATTAGTTTCATCTTTTATTTTCCAGTTGCTGCTCTAGATCTTAAGAATATTAAAATGGGGGCAGCTAGGTGACACATAGATAGAGCACTGACCCTGGAGTCAGGAGTACCTGAGTTCAAATTTGACCTCATATACTTAATACCTAACTGTGTGACCTTTACAAGCCTTGATATTGCCTTGCAAAAAAAAAATTTAAAAAATATATTAAGATAAAGAAGAAAATTATCTTTGTTATCAAGAAGGTTTTGCTACATATATGCCATGTAAGCATATAAATCCAAGATAATAATGAGAAATAAGGAAGTAACTGGTATGGTAGGGATAGAATAGAGGATCTTAATTAATTTTTGGTAGGAACACTTCTTTTTTTTAATTTAGGTGTTTTTTTTTTTTTTGCAAGGCAAATGGGGTTAAGTGGCTTGCCCAAGGCCACACAGCTAGGTAATTGTTAAGTGTCTGAGGTCGGATTTGAACCCAGGTACTCCTGACTCCAGGGTCGGTGCTTTATCCACTTCTAATAGTTGAGTGAAACCTAAGGACTCCTTTCTCAGGATGGTTTTTGCTTGTTTATTTTTGCAAGGCAATGGGGTTAAGTGGCTTGCCCAAGGCCGCACAGCTAGGTAATTATTAAATGTCCGAGGCTGAATTTGAACTCAGGTCCTCCTGACTCCAAGGCCAGTGCTCTATGCCCTGCACCACCTAGCTGCCCTCTCAGGATGTTTCTATTTATTTATTTATCTATTTATCTATTTATTTATTTATTCAGTCATAGGCACATGTATATTTTTAAGTTTCAAAATTTCTTTCCACCCTCCCTTCCCACTCCCCCTCCCCTCAGGGCTGAACAGTCTGGTTAGCATTGTACATACATATTATTGATAAACATGTCTACAGATTAGTCGTTTTTGGTATGAGGAATTAGGATTAAGGGAAATGAGATACATAAGAAATAATTTTTATTAAGTGTTCATCATATTCTGAAGGTTTCATTTTGGTTTGTTTGTTTGCTGTTTTTTTTTCTTCTTCTGGATGGGGATTACATTGCCCACAGCCAGTCTAATACAGCTGTTCTAGCTCTCTGCACTGCTGAAAGGAGTTACTTCGAACAAGGTTGATTATGTCACAGTGTTATTGTTAAGGTGTACATTATTCCCTTGGCTCTGGCACCTTAGCTCAGTATCAGACCCCATAACTCTTTCCATGCTTCTCTAGAACTTGGCCACTTATGGTTTCTTACGGAACAATAATATTCCATAGTATTCATCTGCCATAACTTGTTTATCCATACCCCAATTGATGGACAGTCTCAGGATGTTTTTAAAGGCATAAAACAATACATAGGATTTCAAATGAAACAAATTGTATAAATAATTATTTATCTATCATCTATCTATCTTTCTATCTATCTAGACAAATTCACAGACTACAGATTGAAACAAACTTATTCACCTTGATGTAAAGGATTAAGACTGAAGAACTGACAATGAGAATCGAATAGACTTAATGGACTGGAAATACAAGGAATATAGGGGAGTTTAAAATTCCAGTGAGTACAAAATGAATTTCATATTTAGACAGAAGAAGAGATGGAAAGATAGGAGCCTATGAACAGAGTGAGAAATTTCCAGATTAGAGACACTGAAGTGATAGTTAATGGTGGGAGCTAAGCTATGACTACCTTTTTGGGTTACTTAGGCAGAAAAAAGGGGGAGACATATTTTAAAAAATTCCAAGATTTTTGAAATTCCCAAGAACAAGGCTAACGATTGTGATAGAAAAGAAGTTATGAGTGAAATATCTTGAGAGGGAAGAAAAGTTACTTGTATCTAGTGCATTACGACAATATTGTTCTTCCTTTAAGTGAAGTGAATTGAATTGAGGTGTGTGATGTAGGAAAAAAGGGATTCATCATATAGATCTACCTCAATAAGTTTGAGGAATTTGGATAACTGGCTTCTATCTACTTTTGTTTCCCTATTTTTTAAAGTAAGTAAATTGAAAAATTATTTTGTAAAATTTCTTCAGGTCCAACATAATATAAAGCATCTAAATTTAAGTTTCATTAGTCTTTGACACACCTGAAACAGTAAGAAATATAAAATAACACCATTTGACTTATATATTTTCCATTTAACAGAATTCAATATATAGATTAATATGTTCTTTGCCCAAGGTGATATAATCATAGGAAGTTTTCTATTCTTATTATGTGACATATCCATGCATTGTTTAATAATAATTGAGTATGCTATTACAGAATATATTAAGAGATATATTGAGTCTCCCCCATCTTAAGTCTTGAGACAGTTATAACAATTGAACAATCAATCCATTGATTAATCAGTGCTTTCAACAGTCATATCATTAGTCATATCACTAATATGTTTGTAGAATGTTAAATCCTGAGGACACAAATAAAAGACACAAAATTGTTCCAAGCATCTTTCCAACAAGTTTGTGCTCTAATATCTGTGTGGCACAAGGACTATAGCATTAGATCTGTAATCATGAAGAAATGAGTTCAAACATGGTTTCATACATTCACTTAATTTCTGTTCTGTCTCAGTTTTATTAATTATAAAATAGGATGATAACAGCAGCATCTGCCTCATAAGGCTGTTCTGAATATCAAATAAAATAATGTTTAAAGGATCTAGTACTTTTTATTTGTTTAATAAATGTTTGTTCCCCTCTCTTGTTCACAGAGGAGGTAATATGCAGATATATGGGGATATATATATATATATATAACTATACACAGTATTCATATATATATATATATATATATGCAGATATACAAAATGCATAAAATAATTTGTAGGCAAGGGCATAGATAGCTAAAGAGACTAGGAATGACCTCATTAAGTAAACAAGATGGTACTTGAGCTGAGTCTTAAAGGAATAACATTAAAGAAACAAATGAACAACCATAATATTTAGGGATCTCAACTTATTTTAAACCAATTCAATGAAAATTAATAACTTAAAAAGAGGCTCATTAAACAATACAGAATTGCCTGAAAAATCGAGATTTACAAAATAGCTTCTCAATTGAATTACTGTACTGTAAAAATCAATATTATAGTCCCTCATTCCTTTTTTCCAGATAGATAAATGAAATATAAGACAGTGATAGGCAATGTTTTGTTATTAGTACAGACATTAATAGACTGGGAATTAGGAGAGTTTATTTCTACTTCCAAGTTTGTCATTGACTTACCTTTAATAAAAATATTTAAATTCTCCAAGCCTTGGTTTTCTCCTTTCTAAAATGAGGGGTTTAAACTTGTTTATTTTTAAGGTTCTTCCTACTTTAACAATATATGATTCTAAGTATTAGGAAGTTTTAATTCCATTCTCTATAATAAACATATCATTGACAAAAACAGACTATTTCACATGAACTTCCAGAAAAAATGAATTGCAATCTGTAATAAAATATGCTTAAAGGAGAATCTTGCACCAAATATTACATTAAATTCCAAAGGAATAAATTAAGCAAATTGTATGAGAATATATTATTAAAATTATGTAAACATGCATGGTTATATGTTCCATTATTAAGTATAATAGAAAATAAATTCATAACTGATGCAGTTTATTAGAAACAACAAATAGGAAATATTTTAATTACATAATAAATTAAAAAGCTTTTGTAGAAATAAAGGTAATTAAAATTAGAAGAAAAAACATGAACTAGTAAAAATATTCTCAGAAATCTGCTATATTCTTAATTTGATAAAAAGTCATATATTGAAAACCTTCAAGGAATTAGCAGAAATATTGAAGGTTGAATCATTCTTTAATAGATAAAGAATCAGATGATATAAATGAACATTCTCAAAAGAAATACAAATTATTGAAATGAATGAAAAAATGCTTAAATTACCAATGTTTAGAGAAATGCAAAATAAAAGATATGGAATTATTACTTTACACCCATTAACATGACACAGATAGGAAAAAATCAAGTTAGTATAAATGTAGAAAAGCAAGAGCTACTAATCAATGATGACTTGAAAGAAAATTTAGTTTTATAGTTTTCTGTAAAAATATTACAAAATTGTTCACATACTTTGTTCATTAGCTCTAGGACTTATAGAAGGACAACAGGGAATCATATAGGCTGTTAAGGCATTCAAAACCTTTCAAAGGTATCAATAATGATAATACTATTGATCTGTAATAATAACTATAAAAATAATTCACATTTGTAAACATGTCTTACTATCCAGTTTACAGTCCCAAAACATAACTGATAAGAAAAGTTTCTATATATAATGTATATATGCATATATATATATATATATATATATATATATATGCTTAAAAGATTTAGTGGTATTTGGTGTAAGATAAAGGAGAATCTTACACAAAATACTACATTTAATTGCAAAGGAATATATATATAGATGTATATATATACATCTATATATATGAATGGTTATAGTGATACTATTTCTTATAAAAAAAGAAACAAACTGTATCTAATTCTAATTATTGGAAACTAAATGAGAAAATTGAGTCACTTACATTTAATGAATTATTACTTTTCCATTAAGAATGACAAATATGAAGATTTAAGGAAATATGGGAGATCTCTTCATTGTGCAACCTGCTCTGTAGTCATCATACCCATCTCCTCATTTCCAGATACCCAGTTCCCTGCATCCTTGGTCTATACCCTTGGATCCTCTAGCTTTAACCTCTTTGAGATCAGGGAGTCGCATACTTGATTGTTTGATACTGTATGGATATCCCTATATAGGACAATATTTGGAATATATTAAACATTTAATTGTGCACACTCAATCTAGATATGTGGTTACATGCTTGCATTTAAGCATATATGTATTATCATTTTTCTTTCTCTAATTTGTCTACCTCTATCAATGAGGTCAGAAGTATATGTAGAAGTATCAAAAGAATGACATACAAAAGAGGTGCAACTTTAAATGATAACAAAACCCAGATCAAAAAATTGTACAACTTTAGTATCAATGCAATGTGTGCACTGTTCTTTTTCAACAGAAAAATGAGAAAGGTTTCATGTGATCATTGACAAACACTCTAATGGGTTTTATTTAGATATTTAGGACTTGTACATTTTAAGATGATTACTTGTTTACATCTGAAACAATGTAGGTTTTTGCATATGTGTTGAAACAAAATTACTCAATAAAATTTGAATGCCTCATTAATTAAATTATTTTCTAATTATATGTAAAGATATTTTTCAACATCCATTTTTGCAAAATTTTCTCCCTCTCACACTTCCCTCCCTTACCCTAAGATAACAAGTAATCTGATGTAGGTTATACATGCAAAATCATCTTACACAGTTCCAAATTAGTAGTGCTGTGAAAGAAAAATCAGGAAAAAAGGGAGAAACCACAAGAAAGAAAAACAAAAGCAAAAAAAACTTTAAAAAGTGTAAAGAGTATATTTTGATTCTCTTCTGTGTATAAATTGTTCAATAAAATAAAATTATTTTATCACATCTTTCCTAGAGTTTTAGATGACAATATAGAAGAATCTTATTTAAGTGAATTTAAAATCATGATTTGTTTATTATTCCAAATGCTTTTTAAAAAAAACGAGTAAATAATTGGCACAGTGGAATTTTTTATTGTTACATGGTGTAACTCTGAAATTTTGCTTTAGAAATTTACCTTTGAAAGCTTTCATGCTTTCTTCTTGTATTTTTATAAACAATGTCTCTAGAGCACATCTGTGCCATTTAAAAAAAAAATCTTCTAGAAGTAAAGGAACACACATGGGTTTGAAAGTTACAGATTCCTTCTTTTTTCAGTTTTATGTGATAATACTATCTTGTATGTTTTCAACTCTTTTTCATTTTCCCTGCCTGAGAAACAAGAAAATTCATCTATAAATGTATTTTAAAATTGTGTTTCCTGTACTTCAAGAAAATCTACTCATCCTGTCTTTTCTCCTCTTCTTAAATGTCTAAGTCACCTAAATAAAGAATTTCTACTGGTGTTACTGATGAGAATAGCTCTCTGTAGAATCCTGAGTAAATCTCTTGTATTTTATTTGTAATTGTGTTCTCTCTTCCATTTTCCTTTATAAAAACCCTTTGTGGGATCTAACTTAATTGAACCTTAATTGGAGTTTAATTAATGACATATATTTCATTGTATAGGTTCTGCCACTCAATACTCTGCACAAAGTCGTCATTAAATGTTTTGTTTTTAATTGAAATGAATTGCTTCTCCCTGAAATTTTATTTTCTCTTTAGTCAATCAGTGTTACTTGTAATATTCTAACATCCAGCTCCGTGTTGGTCTGGATAAGAGCTAATTCCCCTAGTAGTCTTCTTTACTATCACAGTTCTGTTTTTGACAAAACACTTTACTGACTGAATATGTATGTAAGTTGTTTTCTGCTTCCTAATTAAAGCTACTATTTTTGCATTGTTAAACTTAACAAATGAACTCAACATTGATAGAGTCAATGACCTTACTTTTATTCAATCTTCCTTTGATGAATCATTCAACTTTTTAAAAATGTTGGACCAAAGCTACCAAAGTTTATAGAAAATGCCTTCCTCTTGTCCTGATCCTTCAAATTTATAATTCATTTCAATCTAATTAGTTGATGTTTTTATTGACTGTCAATAGGCAGCTGTTTAAAAAATGATCAAAATTACCATAATAAAATAAAGTATAATTAATTAATATACTACAAAGAAAATATAATAAAAGAAAAGCAAAATGACCATAGATATATATCTATGTGTTTTTGTATGCCTATGATTTTGTTTGGTGTTCACTATTCCTAGAACTAACTGGTTCTTTTTTGTAGTAACATTCATGAAGTATAAGCATGGTTCTCTTGAATAGTCTCCAAACCCTGACCCCTCTCATTTCTTATGTTCAACCCTATATTCCAATAGAAAATTCACTTACTTGCTTGGATACCTCTTCTACATTAAGTAGGTTTTGTTTCACCTACTTTACAAGGTTGTTATGAGAGTCAAGTATGGACATACATTTGAAAGTATTTTATGAAATGTTAGTTTGATATTGGTTTAATATACTTTCCCTTTCATTCAGATACTCATTATGCACAGGAGCTAAGATAGGGTAAAAGAGGGTTATCTTAAGCCAAATATTAAAGTAGTGCAGTATAGTTAAGTATGATCATGTCAGAGAGGCATAAATACTATAGATCTCATCGAAATGTCTGGGTCAGTAGACTGATAAATCAAAGCAAGTGCAAAAATGCTTTTTCAATAGAAATAGATTTGATATGATAAGGATAAAATGATATCTTTTAATATTTCTAAATGCAACTCAACTTAGAGATTGTTTTGATGGGAAGCATATTATTTTCACAAAACAGAATTTCCAGAGTCACGTGAGGGTGTTTCATTTCATTAACAACTTTTTTTTTGGATGTGAATTGTGTTAGCTTTGATTTGTATGTTGAAATTCTCAAATGATCTCTTTTTGGTTTTTATTGCACATTTTATCCCTGTAAAGTTAAAATTCATTTAAACCATGTTCAAGCAATTTCATATTAGAGCAATATAACTTAGACACTCAAGCCTTGATCAAAGGCTTTGCCTCCCCATATTTACAAGCAAAACTCAAAAAAAGATATTTGTCAAATCATGAAATCTTAAAAGTTAATGCCTTTAGTAATGCCCCTATATGATCTATACTTGTTTTTAATTTCTTGTTTTCAGGAAGTTGAGATGAAATAGAAAATTCCATTATTTTAAAACCAACTTTTCTGAAAAGCTTCTAAAAAAAAATCAATGTTTCCTACAAAACCTACCCAAATTATTCTACCCTATGTGTAGATAACTTTATTGTCAGTGATATTGAGATACACAGGAAAACAAAGGCCTTAAAAGATACTTGATTTGGGAAACAGTTCTTTTTCCCAAGTGTTTTTTTTTTTCAAAATTAAGGGTCAAATGTGGTGAAAAATAGACAACTATTTCCAACAAATTTTATGGAAATTCACTGTGTGAAATTCGTCATTTAATTTTTCTGGTCTCTGTTTCCCTACCTATATGATAATGTGTTGGATTAGCTTTTCTCTTAATCTCTCCTTCCTTTCTGAAATCTTTCACTCACTCTCAATGACACATATAATTCCTATAAACTGGATTTCAAATTAAGGAGGAAATTGAAGTGTCCAATTTTAATAGAAAATAAATATTCTTATTAAAGAAGAATGGACAGTTAACTTATTCCCAAAAGCTCTACACAATCAGTTGAAAACACATGACAAGTATTTGAAGCAAAATGAAAACAAAGACAGATTCCAAGGCAATAGTTTCCTAAAAACCCAAAGAGATCAGAATCTCCTGATAATCTTTAACACTGACCTGGTAGGTATTCCTAGTCTGTTCCTACTACCACACCTCATCATCTATCAGATAAATAAAATCTAAACACTGTCACCTTTCTGACTTTTCCTAAGGCTTGGAATATGGCTAAAGTTTCCCCCAATTCTCTCTATTGCATTGTCATTACTTCCTCTGCTTCTTCAGTTTTTAAGGAAATGAACAATAATTCTTCTTTATCAAAGTTTGGGAATCCTTGACAAAAAGTGTGGGTTTGGAAAATAATAATAATGATTATCAAGTAATCACAATACTATAACTTGTCTTATTTGGTCCTCACCACAACCATTGGAGGAAGGTGCTATTATTATCTCAATTTTACAGTTGAGGAAAATGAGGCAAACAAGATAAATGACTTCTCCAGAATCATACAGTTGGTGTACATCTGAAGAAAGATTAGAATGTAGTTCTTCCTGACTCCTGGGCCAGCACTCTATTATCATACCTACTTGCCCTTTGACCTATTATTTTATTGGTATAAGGAACCCCATGGTGAGAAAACACCCTCTATCATCTTTTCTGTTAATTTTAGTCAGATGTCTTGAACTTTCAGAGATTTAAGTTCTTTCCTAGAGTTACACAGTCAATATATATCAGGGGTAGAATTTGATTCCATGTCTCTAATTCCAATGTGAACTTTCTATGTTCTATATCATGCTGTTCCTACAAGACTGTTAAATTTGCCCAAGTCTCTCCAGAGACATAATTCTTTTGACAGTGCAAATATAAAACTACCAAGAGGTGCATTAAGGGAATTAAGTTGAAACTCTACTATACTGTGAACCTCTTCTGGGTAATTTAACTTATTACAGTGTCCTAGATTTTGATGCAGTCTGAGAAGAGATGAAGGAATTATTGAAAAAGATGGGGTGAGTACAAGTGATGTCCCTTCACATCTGACTAACAGAATCAAAGTACACATTAATATCTTGCAAGGAAAGGGGCCAACAAGAGAAATAAGGAAGGAGTGCACCTTCCTGGAATTTCTAGCTATTAGTATTACATAGTGCTTTGCTCATAATAGGTGCTCAATCAATATTTGTTGAATGAATACCCTCCGGAGCAACTCAGAGGAAACATACTCCCTTATCTAAGATATAGCTCTTCAAATAATAGAAAGCAGATAGTACAACTTCCTTTAATATTCTCTCCTAAATTAAACATTCTCAGTTCCTTCAACTATTCCTCATATGATATTGTTACCAGAAACTTCACTGTCTTTCTAGTTATGATTCCTTATTAATTAATGTATGTCTTACACTATAGTATTTACTTTTTGAAATCTTACTATAAGGATAGTATCATAAGTACAAAATACAAAATACTGTGATATGGACACTATATCCAATATACATCTAATGAAATTAAAATCTAATTGATTTATGTGTATTTATGTGTTAAAGTCATGAAATTGAAAGGTTTCCAAGATCAAGGAGACCAAAGGATAAAACCCTTTCTGAAGTTGCATGCCAAGTCTTCAGATTCACTCCTTCATGAAGGGAATGATAGGAGGGCTAAAATCCATCTATTTTATTCCTTCCTTGGAAGACTTCCAAGAGTATTTTATTAAATTGAAAAATCCCTGGTAGGAAGTAGCCACTGAATTGCTTATTCTCTAACACCTTAGTTATTAACTAATGATTTAGCATGACCAGGACACATCTTAGGTGCAAGGGCAGTAATGATGACAGTAGTAGAGGTGGGGAAAAGTCAAAATTAAGTTCTACAATTTTGCTGCTTATATACCCCTTACATGAATAGATTAACATTCTAACTCACCTCATGGATTATTTTTCATCATACATGATATATGCTGTTTACCCCTAATCTTTTCCTATAATGTACTTAATATATTTCAATGACTTTTTCACACAATTCACACTATGGAAAAATGTTGAAAATACCTTCTAAGAAAATCTCTCTGCTTCTGTCAATAGATCTGAATCTATCCTTTCCTAACCTTCCTTATCACAACTAGGCTAGCTCTCTTATCAGATAATTATTAAAAGGAAAAGATAGAAATATCAATGTTTTATAAATTTATAGCAACCAGAAACTGTGATATCTAAAATCAGAACAGAGTTTCAAAACAGATGGATAGTTTTGCTAATGAAATTAGACAATTTAATCTAAAATTGAGAAAGACAAAATGAAGAGGAAAATTGAACACTTTTCACAGATACAGGATATGATACTCATTCAGATAATTACAGTCCCAAATTCCATATCTGAAATTGAGATTATTGGGATTATCCAGACTATCACAAAACTATAAGAAAATAAATCACTGAGAGGAAAATCAGTGTTTTGGTGACATATTGAATAAGTTGTAGCATATTCAAATGTATCTTTCCCCTCATAATCAGACAGAATCATTTGAATTGGATGTTGACAGACAAATCATGGAAACAAACATCAAGTTTCATGTCCCATGGCCAATGGGAGCAGACATAGAACTGCTTGCAAGATTACTACAAGGAAACTGTCTTAGAAACCTAGACATGCTTTATGCATATGAGCTCTTATTAATTTTATGAAACAATGAATTTATCAATTTGGTTGTTTCCTCTAGCTGTAAAGAAAGCTAATCCATAAACTATTGACCAGTGTGATTATGTCCTTCCAGGATTCTCTCTAAAGTATCTATTGATGTGCTAGAGGCCTTCCTGTAGGTCTTTTAATTGTTCATGAATACTGGCACAATCCTTGGACTGTTGATCCTTTGTTCTTAAGTGTCAACAACATTTTCTTTTCAAATTATGCAAGTTCTTGATAATATCTTGTAAGTCCCACTTTATTTGCAAAGTATAGCAAGATTGTTATTCCTAGAGAATTTCTAGGCCCATCCTATATAAATACAAAATAGGAATGAAAAGTATATGGTCATTATATAAGATTACATAAACAATGTACAATCTCAGATAGTTAACCTTCTTTGTATATTCCTTTTCTTCCTCTTCCTTCTTCTTTACCTGCTAATTTGAAACTTTAACTGAATTGAAGAAATATTTTTTTCAAGTTGTCCTAAGTTTCAATTAAATTTTACCAAAGATGATTTCATGTAAAATGGAACTTTCGTGTATAGTTTTGATTAGGGAATGAGAGATTTCTATAGTTTTGTGTTTTTACAGAAATACGGTACAAGACTGACTGAAACAGCATATGATTTGAAGACTGAAACTGCTAGATATTTACAATTACAATGAGAATTATGAACTTTTACTATTGTCCTTTGGTCACATATATGTATGCTACTGAACAGATCTTTGATGTTTAAAAATCAAGTGAATTGCATGCATATAGATAATTACTTAATCAGTTTCTCCATCTCCCAAATCATAGGTTAACTATCATTTAAAAAGGCAAAAACATTATGTAATATTTCAATGAATTTGATACAATTCAGCATGCCTTTCTGAGCTTTCAGGACTGTAAGTTTGTAATGGTTCATGGCACTGCCAATAATGAGTCTGCAGGGAGCTTTGTTATAAATGTCCCAATTCTTTCATTTTCTCTATTCCTGGTGCATGCTGGGATGCCTAACTGTGTGAAATCAAGCCATGGATTATCCATTTACTGCCACTTTATCCCAGGGGAAATGAACTTGAAAACAAATAGGCTATGCTCTTGTAATAAATTCAGAGCAAAATGTGTTTGTATTCAAGTAAAAAAATGACAATGAGCCAAATTTATTTAGAATTTGAAAACTCTACATTTTTGCCAAAATAGTGTAACTATTTACTGACCAGAATTTTAGAATCAAGTGGCAAAAATAAATACTGGGTATTTTCTAAGTGAAGGATTCTGAAACGAGGAACTTGTGTTTCTATTTGCAATAATTTCTACAAAACTTTCATTAGAAGAACAATATTGCTCTGACTTTTTAAACTTGAAATTGATGTCATATAAGAGTCCACTGAAATATTGAATGGAACTTACTTCCCAAATTCTTATCAATAAACCAAATAGAGGGAAAGAATGGGCTATTAAAAGTTGTCATTCCCCCCTCTCTCCACCCCCATTTTTTCTAAATCACTAAAATTTGTGGAAACTTAATTAGATATTTCCTTTTTATTGTATGGTGAATGTTGATGCTATAGACTCAGAATGATTAAAATGCCTAGAGACCATAAATCGTCATTCTGGGGCATTAGTGTAAGTTAAGAAGTATACCGAAATTCTAGTGAATTCATTTGTAGAGAATAGCAAATTAAGATGCCATGTCTACTGTAATCCAGTCTGTCATTCAGGATTACAGCTGCCAGTAGGCTAACTATTTCCAGAGGGGATGAACTGGGACAGATCAATCAGTTTTCAGAGCTTTTATAAAAGTTGAGCAGCTGGTACTAAAAATTACTCATTTTCACTGTAGAAGTGACCAACTCACCAGAGATTATGGATTAAATCATTTATAATAACTAAACTTTTTAAAGGTAGTACTTTTCAAATGTGATTTAACTTATTAGAAATCAAGTTTTAAGTATCCTTCCAAAGACATTTATTAGAAAAGATCATTTTTAAACTTTTGAATATAATTAAAGTCTTCCTAATAATAGAAGATGGCCTTAAGATTGCACAGTAGGCTATTTCAAGACTTCTGAATTTATGTCTTGGTTATACTTCATGCTTACTGGAGGTAAAGAAATACTCTCCATATTTTCTGTAAAATTCTTTGAAATAACAATAACTAAAGTTCTTTGAGATTTACACACAAATTTATAACAACACATTCATCCCAACAAACTTGTGAGAATGAGGAAATATATGTCATTTATATCAAAGATAGTAACTTTTAAAAGTCAATGACGAAATTAACTTTATGTATTTTCCCTTGGAATTAGTTAGATATATATCACATTCAAGAATGATAATGTCAACAACTTTACTAACAGTGAATCAGAGGGCTCAAAACTATAAATTAAGCTTTATTGGAAACCCAAAGGGATATTTTAAAGTGCTACCTATTGAAGACTGAGATGAGAGGTAAGGACCACAGGAGATATGGCATGGCTCACAGTGATCATGTTATGTGAAAATTCTACGGATAGCTTGATGTTTATCACTTCAAATGCCTATTGCTTGCTGCTTTTACTCTTTGTCTTAGTGTGACAAGAGGTATCAAAATTGAAACAAGTTATCTAACTATTGAGTGTTATAGTCATTTCTTCAGAAATCAAAAATTTACTCTTTCCTTTATATCTTTACATTTTCTCAACATCATCTATATCACTTAAGAATGTATTAAATATGTTTTGAAATAGCATATAGATATGGATCTTTGTATTGTTGTGTATTGTTGTTGTTGCTCAATCATTTTATTTGTGTCTAACTCTTTGTTAGAAAATGTCCTTAGCAGAAGATAATGGCATAGTTTGTCATTTCCTCCTCGAGCTCATTGAGGCAAGTACAGTTAAGTGTCTTGCCCAGGACCATATAGCTAATAAATGTTTGGAGCTGTATTTGAACTTGGGTCTTCCTGACATAAAGCCTGGGACTCTAATTGCTTTATATATTTTAATACAATTTGTAGCATTGGAGGCTGGATTCTGCAGGTCAAATTATCTTGATTTTGATGGTTGTGAAACTGAGGTTTAGAGAAGTTAAATGATTTGCTCATAGCCATATATTTAGTGTGAGAGGCAGAACTGGAATCCAGCTCTTACTAATTCTTAGTCAAGAACTCTCTCCACTCCATGAATCTGTGTTTCTACTATAATGTGCAGTGCTGAGGGAAGTACAAAGTGTCTTGCCCTAAGAAAGCCTATAATATAGGATCTGAAATTTTCATATAATTTTTTCTAGGGTCATGCAGAAAGTGTCTGAGGTTAGAATTGAACTCTGATTTTCATGACTCTAGTCTCCATGGTAGTGCCTAGTAACAGCTTTTGTTCTGTTATTCAAGAAGATTGTAAAAACACAGAAGAAACTATGCTATAGATCTGCTTTCTTTATTAAAGGCCTTGTCATAATCAATAGAGTATCTACCTTAAGAAACAGAATGAAATATAGCATTATATGTATCGAATAAAAATGTTAAATGTAACATACAAAGACTTGTTAAGGATAAAAGTTCAGGATTATAATTTTGTCAGTATTATTTTTCCTGTGATTTTTATATGTCACTCAAATTAAAGTTGGGGTAACCAGGTGGCTTGATTAATAGCAAGAACCATCTAGTCATCTAGGTTCTATGTGAAATCTGCATGACAATCAATTTGGGATGCTGCATGGGCACCCTCCTAAAATAACCAAATTGAACTTTAATAAATCATAATAGTTTATCTCTAAATTCAGATCAATCTCAAAAAGTAATCAATAAAGCTACAGGAGCCTCAGGTATACACACAAAATCATTACTTCAGTATTTCAAAGAATATTTGAAAACTTCAATGTGGTTAGCCCTTCCAATGATATTAATCATGACCTTAGTAATGGGTTTCATGAGCTGCCGCCTATGCTCCCAAAACTCTTACCCAAAGAGCATTGAAAAAAACAAAAAAAGAAAAATAACTGGTTTTAAAATGCTGTTTGTATATTTTGTTATTTATAAACTTAGAGAATGTGGATTTTTTGGGGTTCCAACTCAATCTCTCAATTAAATGTTGTTTAGAAAAATCGGGTAGCACTAGGCAGAGTAAGCTAGCAGTGTTTATATGGGTCAGATAATTCGAATGATGTAGAAGCACAACAGAATTATTCTAAAAATCATTTCTAGAGATTATTTTATTAGTTTCTGTAAACAAACCCATGTAAATAAGGCCTTGCATATTTAATACAGTGTGTTAACCCTGTATAAATGGAAGAAAATTAAATTTAACGTTTCTAGACTAATATGATTGTTAATTTCTGTACAATGCCAACTCAACACAGTATAAGTGGGATACTTTTTTCCAAAGTTGACATCACAGCTAAAGCTCCCAAAAATTCAAATTTTATATCTATATCTATACCTATATCTATACCTATATCTATCTATATCATCTATATCTATCTATATCTATCCCTATCCCTATCCCTATCTCTATCTCTATCCCTATCTCTATCTCTATCTCTATCTCTATCTCTATCTCTATCTCTATCTCTATCTCTATCTCTGTATCTGTATCATCTGTATCTGTATCTATATCTATATCTATATCTGTATGTGTATCTGTATCTGTCTATATCTATATTTGTATCTGTATCTGTATCTGTATCTATATCTATATCTATCATCTGTCTATGTCTACATCTCCTTCTATGTCTACATCTATATCTATATCATCTATATCATCTATATCAATATCAACATCAACATCAATATCTATATCTATATCTATTATCTATATATCTATATCTTTATCTATATCTATATATCTATAACTAATCTATATCTATATCATCTATATCTATATCTAGGTATATGTATATGTATATGTATATGTATATGTATATATATGTATATGTATATCTACATCTTTATCTACATCTACCTCTACCTCTAACCTCTACCTATCTCTATCTCTATCTCTGTCTCTGTCTCTGTCTCTGTCTCTATCTCTATCTCTATCTCTATCTCTATCTCTATCTCTATCTCTATCTCTATCTCTATCTCTATCTCTATCTCTATCTCTATCTCTCTATCTAGAATAACATCATTAAAAACAGCTCTGGTATAGCTCAGTCACTTTTATGTATCATAAGCAGGTACAGGATATTTTACATTCACAGAAGTCTAATACAGTACTATCCTTCAGCTATAATACTAGAAGATAGAATTTAAAAATGCATTATTTGACTTGATTCTACTTTTGCAGCACAGAGTGGGCAGGAAGAGTAGTGTGACACAGCTCTGATGAAGAAATGTAGCTCCTTAGATAGGATTTACATTAACTTAAAAGTTTTTTTTTAATCACTCTAAATGAAGTAACGTTATAAAAGAGTAGTCAACTTAGAGAAGGGACAGCTTCAAATTCTAACTCTGGTCCTTATTTACTGTCATATTAAGAATAATTTATTTTCTTTTAATTGGAGTTCTCATCTGTCAAATTCAGGTAATGAGAACTATAATCATTAATTCACTGATTTCCTATGAAGTTTGAGTGAGATACTTAAAAACTCCATATATATGTCAATTATCATCTTTCTTCATTTCCTTTATTACATATTGGTAGAAGAACAGTCTTTGACAACTCATAGATAAAACCAGGCATACCTTCCTGAAAAGAAGATGGGAATTAGGAAATGGATGGTCTGTTGATACTGTCCTTGACCCAGTGATCCTTTATAAAAGAGTGCTCTTTTTCTAATCATGAAGATTAAAGAAGCTCCCATATTATACTTATTCTAGGTGCAATGAAAAGGAGAGAGTGAGATTAAAAAAACATGATTCATCAGAAGATCAATATCTTTAAGTTCTACCAACCTATTAAATCAGTTCTATTGAAAGCATAGGCTCCTAAGACATTTTCCTTCTTGCAAGGATCTTAACCTGCCCACTTATATTTTCTTGCAAGGTGGCAATATTGTACTTTACTCAGTGTGAGATTTGAGAACTAGTTCTGATGTGAATGTGTCTATTTCCCAGGGACATGCAAGTTTGAATCAATGGGGTCATGTCCTATTAACATAGAAAACTACCTCCTCAATCCAGTACATAGTGGGGGATAAGGCTGGAGCCAAGAGGGAAAGTGCATTGTTCCTCACATCTTCTACTCCAATTACACTTTTCTATTTAAAGTTATACCAAAAACATTCAGACTACTCTTAAGAAATATGTTTTCCCAGTATTCATACTACATTGGATTCAACTCTTAAAGGATTTATCCTCACAAAATTGCTTTAAAATGTCTCCATTTAGCTTAGTTTTTTTTTTTGCTCATATTGTTTGAAAATAGTTTTAAATGTTATTCCATCACCCAACCCTTGATATTTTTTTCTGAAAATAACAGACATCTGTAACTTTATTTTATAGTAACTGCCACCCTGGTGGCTATATTATGGTAACACCACCTGTGTTTCACTTAAGAATCTGTGAGGGTTTCACAGGTTTATAACTTTTTCATAGGTTTGTAACTTAGTTTTACAAATTTCCTCCTGGCAGAAATTTGGCATACAAAGTCCCAGCCTAAGGGCAAATTATTTTTATACATTTTGTAAAAGAATAAATACTTTGAAAGTTAGAAGGAATCAAATCAAACACCCAACCCAGAGCCAATTTCTTCTCTGATTTAACTGTAGGAGATTTTTAGATGAGAAACTGAATCTGAACACAAATGAGAAAAAAGTTCTAAAAAAACACGGCTTTATCTCCACATCACCTTTCGGTTCTTTTATCATTACTTCTAACTCTTTCGTGCAGAAAATAAAATCTAAGGCCTTCATTTCCTTCACATTGATGTAATGAACATAAAACTAATTCCTATTAAATCTGAACAAAATCTTTGACTGTGTTTGTTTTACAATCCCTCTCACCACTCCTGCTGTATTATGGTAACACCACCTGTGGTTCAAATAAAAAATCTGTCAGTTTCACTGGTTTTAATTTTTTCATATTTTTGTAACTCAGCTTTAAAAATTTCCATCTAGAAGAACCTTTTCATGCAAATACGCAGCCTGTGGGTGAATTTTTCACCCAGACTTACATGCATATGAGCAGTCATAGTCAACAACTGATTAAGGAAAAAAACATTAAAACTCATGCAGATGCTGATTATTTGAGAGCAACCAATTCAATCAAAACTGTTTGGAAAACAATTTGGTTATCATCTATTTTGAACCTGTTTTCAAATCTGCAAATTAATAAGCCAAAAGGATTTGTTAAATACCTTACACATTTAAATCAATGTGGTCAATACAAAAAGAGATAAAAATAATGTTCAAGGCATTACTCTTGTCCTCTAGGAATAACATTATTCAGTTATTTTTCAATCATGACAGATTCCTTGTGACCCTATTTTTTAGCTTTTTGTTTTTTGGCAAAGATACTGGAGCAGTTTGTCATTTCCCCCTCCAGTTTATTTTGCAGATGAGGAAACTAGGGCAAACAAGATCACATGGCTACTAATCATCTTAGGGAGATCTGAACTCAGGAAGATGAGTCTTCCTGACTCCAGGCCCTGTGTTCTACAGATTATGTCACTAGCTGCCCCTCCCATCTTTAATAATCTCAATTAACATGGAATTCAGACTTTTATTTATGAACTTCTCAATATGCTTGTTTGTAGAGAACTAGATTCTCCTAAATGCTCTGTTGCTTTCATTATCTCATATCTGTGTGCTCTTCCCGCCAATAGTATTCGAAGGAACCTATGAGTTCCTTCTTATCTTGTATGTCTCTTGTGCATGTCCTTCAATAAATCTTCCAAAGAATGACCCTTTGGAAGATTTCTAACATTCTAAGTATACTATTATAGATCTCTTGACAATGTAGGAGTTCAGGAAGAACACACAGATAATAATATTCTGTATCTCTGAATCACTGGTAGACCTTTTTTATGGTTTCAGTCAGTCAACAAGTATTTATTAAGCAACATCTTTGTGTCAGTTACTAGATATTCAAGGCAGAAACTGTCTCTGTTGCTAAGAAACTCATAGTCTTAACAATGTTGGAGCCATTACCATATTTCTCAAGTTGAAGTAAATCCCTCTCTAGTCCAACTTCCAAGTAAAGAAGAGGTTTTGAAAGTTATTAGTCCCCTCTTGTTTACCAAAACCCCTGGTTATGATTCTATTCTAGATGAGATTTTCAAGGTAAGGGCTCCACTTGTTAGACAAAAACTGATGGAAATCTTGCAGTTATATGATAAGAGGCAGTTATTCCCCAGGATTTCAAGGATACCTTTGTTGTCCATCTCTATAAAGGAAAGAAAAATAGATTGTCCTACAATAATCTCATCAGCAATATTCTTGCCAGAATCCTCAATTGACTGATCTTTCAACTGAAAAATAGTCATCTACCTGAGAGTCAGTGTGGTTTCAGAAAGGACTGAGAATGGTAGATCTGATGCTTGCTGCTCAGTAGCTCAAGAAATGACAGGAGAAAAGAGCTATACAGAAGAGTTTGTCAAACTAACCAAGTCATTTGATATTGTCAGTAGAGTTAGTCATTGTAGAAAATTATGGCAAAATTTGGTTTACTAGAGAAATTCATTAGTATTGGATAGTCAGTTTCATGATGACATTCTTGAATGGGTTCTGGATAATGTTTTAGCATTATGTTTTCAGTGATGTTTTTTGACATCTTCAATGAAAATGAAAATAGCATCAGGTCAGCTATTGCACTGATAGTAAATTACTTAACTTAAAAAGGTTACGCGTTAAAACTAAATGGAAGGAGTGGTACTTGATTTTTTGTTGGGTCAATGATTGTGCAATCAATGATTATGCAGCCTTTGAAACTGAGAAGCCAAGTAGAATAGATTGATTCTCTACTGCTTTTGCTAATTTTGACAGAACAATTGAAATCAAGGATTTAGAGATTCTCTACCAGTCAATATTTTACCATTCATCCATTGATTACAACGAATGGAGATGAATTCTGTGCATAAATTTACTTATCTTGGCTTATACTTTCTAGAGATGTATAAAAACATGATGAAGTTGACACATGCATAGCCAGAGCTATTTCAATGTTTTAGAAGTTCCAAAGGAAAGTATAGGAGAAGAATGTTATTAGAGTGCCCATTAAACTGAAGATCTACAGATCCATTTTATTTATCTCATAGTTACATGTCTATGAAACCTGAATAGTCTACCAGTGCCATGCCAGGAAACTGAATTGCTCCATTTGAATTATAGTTGAAAGATTCTGATGATCTGGCAAGATCAGTTACTGAACACGGTGGTTCTTTCTGGAGTTGAACTGTCAATCTTTCAAACTCTACTGGAGAGAATGCAATTTGATGGACTGACCTTATTACTAGAATGTGGCATATGTTTGCCTGAAAAAAACACAACTATTTTATAGAGAATTCACAAAGAGTGATGAGGATCTGTTTTAGGATGGTAGAAGTGTCAGAACTGAGAAGCAATCACACGTGAGAGATGTTATACTGCTACAATTAATAGATTTGGCAACATATTGAATAAAGAGAATGGGAGATGATGAGCAAGCTTGGGTTACTCGAAGAAAGTGTGGTACTCTTAAAAATAATATTTATTTGATAATATTCTTTATGCTACTTTTCCTTGGTTATAGCATGTTGTACTCTACTCATGCCATCATAATTATCTACTGATTTCTGAGTGATTAGGGACTGTAATTCTTCAGAAATTGGCTTTCCATGTTTCATGGGAAAATGTCTATAAATGATACTAGTGTTTAAATATAGTAGGTATTGTGCTTTCCAAAGGTGCTTATTGGTCTCACAGAGTGTATATATAGGATAAAATCCAAATGGAAGTATGATCTCCTCGATGCTGTAGTTTGAAAGTAAAATTGTACCGATTGCATCAAACACCAATATATTGCAGAGAATTCTAAATTAGATCCATAATTTTTTTAAAAGTTCAGTTCTGTGAAGCACGCAAGAAAAATCAAGGGTCAGAATTTGTTTCAAATTATGATCTGCAGTTGGATGGATAACCCATAAAAATAAAACCTCAGAAAAATATATATTGATTACACATTGCAGATGGAAAATGAACTGGACCCAAAACTGAGTAGAAGAGTAGAAGAAAATTTATTTTTAATTTTTTATTTATTTTCATCGATATGTACATGCAATATGAGTAAAATAAAGTTAAACTAGATTACATTTTTGGAATTGCTGTACTTTTAAAAACCCCATGCAACAAACTGAAACAAAGTGTCTCTAAACAACCGGCTCTTAGCTTGGACTTGATGTTTAAAAAATTAATAACTGTACTCCAATATAATTGATCTCCTTTGCAACCCTTTGCATTTCTTCTGTATTTAATAGCATCATTATTAGAAAGGTTCTATATGCATTGCCAGATTGCCATTAGGTCTCATGACAGAGATAAAGGTTAAGTACCCCTGCTCTGGAAAATGTCCCATATTCATGATTTCTTTTGTCTTTGACATTCTCAATATTGGCATTTCTTAAATGCTCTACTTTCCAATGTATGTTATGAACTTTATCTCTTGTGAGGCTCCCAACAATACTGGATAATATTATTATATCAAATATTAACTTTTCATATATAAGTATAATAATAGCTAATGATAATATTAACTAGAGTTTCTATAGCATTTTAAGCTTTGCAAATTGCTTTACAAATATTACAAATATTATCTTATTTTATCCTCACAATAATCTTGGAAGTTAGTTGCTATTTTTAGTACCATTTAATTGACAATGAAACTGAGTCAGATGATGTTTGAGAGACTTGCCCAGTGTTATAGAGTTACTAAGTGTTTGCAGTCAAATTTGATTTCTGGTCTATTGGTAAAGGAAATTTCTTCATCAGAAAGTTCCCTATGAAAAGGAAAATGCGTGGAAGTGATACTGGGTGATATTGCCTATGGGAATATCACTAGAGTCCAGTTTCCACTATTGTAAAAAAAACTTCAAATATTGTCCAAGCAATGATTGTTTCTAAGAACTAATTTGTTAAGTTCAGATAAACTCATTATTGAGCTGATTATACGGTGATGCCTTCATCTGCTATAAGCAATTCATGAAACCAAGGTTTACTAGAAAATAATTGATAACTGGTTCTTTAGAAATAAAAATATATAACATTTACTTTTAATCTTTTCTATGAACTTTTCTCCATCACTTTCTTAAATCTAGATATATAAGCAAACAATATATCAATCTCTGGTTTGTTGTTGTTACTGTTGATCAATCAGTTCTTCCTGTTTGACTCTCAAAGATTTCATGAATCCCAAGGTCAAACTTGCCTTTTTTCCCCAATTCTCTTTTAATTTTTCACTCTAGTATTCTAATCCCTATGATGAACGCGATATCTTTTTGTATTTTTATTTCTATAAGATATTGTAGATTTTCATCAAACTGATCAAGTTTGGTCTCCTTGGAATTAATGGGTGGAGCATAGATTTGTATTACGGGGATGTTGAATAGTTTGCCTTGAATTTGAACAGATAGCGTTCTGTCATTTTTGAAACTATACCCCAGGACTATTTTACTCATCCTTTTATTGACTAAGGAATTCTTGCTCATATTGTATATATAATGATGGAGTGAATTAAATTCATCCATTCTCATCCATTTATGTTACTGAAACCCAAGATGTCAATGTTTAATCCATCATTTCTAATGAACCATGATTCATAGATGTCATCTCTAGGTTCTCATGCAGTATTGATCTTTATAGAACTAGACTTTCCTTTCGGCACCAGACACATCTTCAGGTGAGCTTCTCTTTTGCTTTGGTCAAGTTGCTTCATTAGTACTCAAGAAACTTGTAATGGTCCATTGCTCTTCCCCATTAGTACATTATGTACCTTCTGATCTGAGAGGCTCATCCTCCAATGCCATTATTTTTTTTTGATTTTAATAATCTGCATGGAAGTTTCTTGGCAAAGATCCTGGAGAATTTTACCATTCTCTTCTCCAGTGGACTACCTTTTGCCAGATCTCTCCACGATGACCTGTCCATCTTGGGTAATGGTGCACAGAATAGTTAATGGTTTCATTGAGCAACAGAAATTGCTCTGCTACTTCAAGGTGGTATTTGCCAATTTCCAAGGTTTAAATGCTCACCCTAAAGAAAAACCATCCTCACTTGTTATCCAATTTTATTTGGCTTCAGTGCATTACTGTATGCAACCAACTATGCAAATTTGTTATTTGTGCCCTTAATTGATTTTAAATGATAATTACACACTTGAAAATGTATATAAATTGTAGACAGGAACACACACATGTGTGCACATGTGTATATGTGACATTATTTTTAAAGAATTGTCTTTATCAGTGATATCTCTATAATACTCTATGGATCACATATGCATATATATATATGCATAATCTCACACATACATATTTTATACCAATATGCATAAGTATATATGTATACAAACACACATGCACAAAAGCAAATATAATATTGTTTTCAAAGTCTTATACAGCAGGAATTCATTTCTATTTCAGTTTGACAGCACTACTTAAATACATACTTATGCATATATATATAATTATATACAAGAGCATATTTTGATTACACATATAAACACAAGATGAAAATCACATTGTTTTCTATCTGTATATGTCACAGACATATTCATAAAGCACCATAGAGATATCAATGTTGGAGCCAATTACATTCCTCACACAGTTTGCACAAGCTCCAATAAGTTGACAAAATCATTTTTTTGGATTTTTTATGAGGCAATAAAGTTAAGTGACTTCCTCAAGTTAATACCCAAGTAACTATTAAGTGTCTGAGATTGGAATTGAACTCAGGTCCTCCTGACTCCAGGGCTGGTGCTTGATTATCTGCTATACCATGTAGCTGCCCCTGAAATATAAAGTTTTTACAATTTTTTTCACTTACAATGGAGTTGTAGTTTTATTCTTAGTTAGCTGCTGAATTAAGGTAAAGATCTAGTATAGTTAAACTTATCCTTTCTACAGATCATAACTAGGTTCTGATATATTGGAACAGTATAGGTAAGGGAAATCAAATTTATAATTTTGCTTAAGGATTGGTTTTAAAAAGTCACCTCTGGTCTGAACAGGAACTGTCATTGTTTGATATGTGACTGCTCCCTTCCTGCCTAGTTCATAGGTGTTGTCTCTGTTCTATATTAATTTCCTCATATCCTTTTAATCCTCCTTCCCCTTATCCACAGGAGAGCAGAGATATATTAGACTGTGGTGTCAAGTTGGAAAAAAAAAAAGAAACCCTGCTGCATATAGACTTTGAAAACTATAAATTAACTTTATCTATGTTGTACTGTATTTTTATTTGTTTTGGTTAAAAGTTTCCTGATTATATTTTAATTTCATTCTGGTCTCATTGGATAGTTTCAAGAGTCATGAGTTTAATACCTTTGATCTGAAGCATAAAGTCGGTTTTTAGTGTGATATTCATGTCTCGGATCTCACATCTATCCTAGACAGGGGTTCCTAACCTGGGGTCCACAATATTCTTAATCCTTGATCCATAGATAGTTTTCATTATATCTGGTAACTTGGATGGGAGAAAAATTATTTCTTTATTTTCACCAATTTCTGACATTTAGCATTTCCTTCAATTATTAAAGTAAGCACCAAACATTATCTTGAGAAAGGTCCATAGACATCAGAAGACTTTCAGAAGGACCCATCATAACAGAGAACAATCTTAAGAACTTATGCTCTAGGGCACAAGCTCAGAGCATGAAAAATATAGAACTAGAAAGCTCCTCAGAGAACAATTAATTTCCGTCTCTCATTTTGCATATAAGGGAATGGAGATTAGGAGTGGTTCAGTGACTTTCCGAAAGCACATAGTATCAGAAAAGGGATTTGAACCAAAGTCACCTGATTCTAGAGCCAATGTATCTTTCATTATACTACATTATCGCTTGATGTTTATTGAATGGAATAAGAGTTAAAATAATATACACTATTTAAATTGTTATTTTTTTCATCATTTAACTAGTGGTAGAAATTTGGTCTAAATAAAATGATCTTTTTCATAAACCACCTAGATACATGAAATGGAAAAACAAAAACAAAATAGAAAGCGTTATCTTTGTTTGATAAAATGGCTGCCTGGGCAATCAAGAATTTACTCTAATCGTTAAACCTATGGTACTACTTAAGTTTTATTTCTAATCAGCCAGGGTCCATATTCAGTGCTAGAGCTTAAAAAAAGATATCTCTGGTATAATATTTAAAATAAAACTTAACAGGTTTGATGTTAGATCATGATTGATGAAACATTGGCAAGTTTTCACAATCTTTTTTCTCAGAGTTAACTTCATTACAATAATTTAAATTAGAATAGTTATAGAAACAGAAAATATGTCGGGGAAACTGCTACCCTTGTCAAAATATAGCTTTTTAAAAATATCGTTTTGAATAATTAATTATATTAACAATCAGTGTTCAAGAAAAAACGTTTATAAATAATAGACCTGTTTTTAATGATTCCAGATATAATTCAGTATGGCATATAGTTCATATGAAATGATTATATGGTAAATCACCTTCTTAACAAAATCACAAGCCAATTTAAATATTCTTTTTTTTAATCCTTATAATTTGAAGTGCAATGAATGAACATGATTTTTCATCTCCATTCACAGCTAATAAAAGTAAAAAAGAGATAGTTTAAATTATTCACCCTGGGTCATTAAAAAAATCCAATTGGCAATGGAAAAAAAGAGTTAAGCTAGAATCAGGGATATTATAATATTTCCATTCATTCATTCAATAAGCAATTCAAACAATAAACAATTTGAATAACTATTATGCAGTCATTTTTGATTCAATGATATTGAAAATCAGTTCTTGACTTACAGTTTTAATGCCCATTCTTGTCTGTCAGATATTTTTAATTCTTTAATTTGTTCCATAATGCTCAACCTCATAGCTTTTGAAGATTCTATCCTCATCAGCACTTTACCCTGAAAACATTAGAGCACGCCTTAGATTTCTAGTGGGGTCTCTACTGGTTACGTTTAAAGTTGATGCTGGTTCCCATTTCAATGCATCAAATTTAGCAGGCAGATCCACTAGCAAGGATCTATTTAGGTTAGAGGTAGCAATGTTAACCAGTGGAAAAAATGTTAGACCTGAGGTCAAAAAGATTAGAGATTGAAATCCTCCATCAGACATATGAACTCTATTTACCTGGGTAAGTCATGGAAATTCTAGGACCTCAGTTATCTTATCTGTAAAATATTAAAAAAAGTTCATTAAAAAACCTTATATGTAAAAATATTGATTGCTCCTACCTTATATGATTGTTGTAAAATTCAACCGATTTATTGTTTTAAAATATTTTATATATTTTCTTTTTTAAAATTATTATAAACTTAAATACAAAATAAGAAAAGAAAAAGTTGCACACCATAAAACAGGAGAAAATTCAAAATGTAAAGTAATAAATTTCTATTTCAAGAAAGTCTACATAATAAATACTATACATTGTGAAGAAAGCTATCCATCTTTTTTCTCTTCTTTGTAAGTTTTCTGTTGGTCTGTGCTGTGCACTTTTTCTTTCTTCCCTCTCCCTCCCCATTCCTAAAAGGATACAATTAAGCATAGATACATGTATATATATATATATATATATATATATATATA
The DNA here is from genome assembly GCF_037893015.1 of Macrotis lagotis. Classification (NCBI taxonomy): domain Eukaryota; kingdom Metazoa; phylum Chordata; class Mammalia; order Peramelemorphia; family Peramelidae; genus Macrotis; species Macrotis lagotis. The sequence continues at coordinate 188,088,276 of NC_133660.1, forward strand.
TATATATATACACACTGATATGATCATCATATACATATATTCATACATACATTCTTATGCATATTTATAAGACTGTATTATGCTTATTGCCACTTGTCCTCTGTTTCTTTGAAGGTAGATAACATTTTCCTTCCTAAGTCTGTGACTTTATATATTTTCTATATTCACCAGTTTATCATTTGTGACACCACAGCAGTATTACAACATTTTAATGATTAGTTATTTGAAATAATTCAATATGGCATATATATTCAAAGCAAAATTGATTAATATGACTGGCATATACTGTAGGTTACCTATTTTTCTCTTTTGAGTACTTCTGATTTTTAATTTTAACTTTGTCTAAGTTCATGATTGCTATTCCAGTAAATTGTACTTCTGATCTTTATTTTATTTTGTATCTACTTCTCATTTTTATACATTTCCTGAAAGTAACATATTGGTGATTCAAATTTTTATTCTACTATCTTTTTCCATTTTATGGATGAATTCATTCAATTCAAATTCTGTTATGATTTCTTGTTAGTTATTTTCTTCCTTCTGTTTTCTCAGTGTCCTCAACCTATTCCTCTCCCTCCTCATTCTTCTGCTTTATTTCTATACCTCCCTCTATTCCTATCCCTCCTGAGTCCTCTGCTTTACTTCTACCTGCTCCCTTCTCCTTTATCCTTTTCACCTCACTCTATTCCTTTGTCCTCTTATTTATTTCTGAATTAAGAAGACTTTTATACATAGGTAGATAGATAGATAGATAGATAGATAGATAGATATAGATATTACTTCTTCCTGATGAGATTAGAGTTCCAGAACCTCTTACCCTATCTAATTCCTCTGTATCAGTTCTTTTTCTCACTCCTCATTAGGTGAGATAATTCCTTTTTTTTTTCCTCTTGCTATACCATTTTGCTTCAAAAAAATCACACTATACTCAGCATACCCCAGTCTTTCTTTCAAACTATCCAGTTACTAATGACAGTCTTAGACATATGGTTTACATTTAAACAGTATGTCCTTATTGAATCTCAGTCTTGTAATATTCCTGGGTCTCATAACTTCACTGGCTTTCTGATTTTCAAGGACTCATTTTCTTTCTTGAGATTCTGGAACTGCTTCTCCAGTTGACTTTCTTTTCCTAATCTGGTTTTTCTTGCCTTGTCCTTATTTTAAAAAATTCTACAATCTCTTTCATTTGACTCAAAAAATTGCTTATATTCTTTTTGGGCAGATGACAATTTGACACTGCTTTTTGAGGTGAGAGGCTTTTTTTTTCTTTTTTGCTTCAGTATCCTCCTCTTGAATACAAATTCAGGTATTCTCTATTCCCATAGTAATTGTTTATGGTTGGTTTCTTTTTTCCTTTGCCTGCTTTTTTTTATTTTAGGAGCTTGTTATTATAATAACCTCTAGTCCTGGAGTGTGGGGACTGATGCCTCTGGTCTCAAGTCTTTATCATTAATATTTTTTATTTCTGTTCCAGAACCAAACACTCTTTGCACTCCTTTCTCCCTCCAAGCCACAATGCACAGCCTGGCACAGTATGCAGAAAATGCTATTGTTCCCTGAGAACACTTCAGTGGCTATAGTCCTCAGTTCTCCCCCTGACCTGGAGCCAAGACCTCTCCTATAAGGGACCACAATCAGCAGTGTCCTGTCCTACTGCTTCTGCACCCACTGGATCTTTATTGCTTCCTTCTCACACAGCATCTAGTCTCCGTAGTGCAGCTAGACCTGCCATCCTTTTCAGCAGAGCTTTGCTCAATTTTCCCCAGTTTAGACACTGAACTCCCCATTTTGTTTGGGAGATGATGATTTATGTGGCTGATGTTGAGGCCATCTCCCAAATCGACTGCCCCAGGGCTTGCCTTTCTCAGTTTCAGTGGAGTTATCCTGGAGCTCTTTAGGCTTCACTCTAGTAGAACCTCAGTCCCAGCATCATTCTTTTGGATCTTTGCTTTTCTGATTAGGACCACTGGAGACCTAATTCTTTTTTTTTTTTTTTTTTTTGCTACTCTATATTCATCCTGAATGTTTGTGGAGGAAATCTGGAGAGCTTGGAATTTTCTCACCTAGTCAGAAATCTTTTCAGAATCCTCTGGAACACCGAATGTGGGGTTCAAAACACTTTGGCACTGGACACTTAACTTAATGGTGGAGTTCAAAGTCCCTGCCATAGGGCAGAGTGAAATTGATGAGAGTAGGAGGAGAGTTTTCAGATCTTCAGAATCATCTTGGAGTCTTGTTCAAGTATTGAGATATGGACATTTCTGGTTTCTATCTTTGAGAGGAAAGATAACCTTAAGTTCAACCTTAAATTCAGGTAACTGGAGAAAAAGACTTGATAAAGAGGAGCTAGCAAAAAAAAGTAAAAAAATTCCTTAAAAATATATCCCTGGACTGTCTTTATTTTAAAGGAAAGTGCATAAAATTCATAAAATTCAATATTTGTGTCCTTGTTCCCAGGAAAATTTAAAGGCAGGACATCCTTACATGCATCATCCTTTTTGGCTGTAAATACTACTTACAGAAATTATATTTGTTTCATTTTTTTCTGCATAAAGAAGAGGTAAAATAAAACAAAACATGTTTCAAGGTAACATCCATGCACCATACAGCAGCAGTGAGTTGAAGCATAAATGAAAGGTTTCCTCCTCTTTTATTTGCCATGCTCTATTGGAAGTTTTTTTTTATGTGCAATTTCATAAATAGCTTAGAGTGAAGGACAATACTTATTCTCCATTATTATCTTTAAAATACATCTTCCTTGAAGGTAATCATAAGATGTAGCTTAATTCTTGAAGGATGTTTCTCTACACACACACACACACACACACACACACACACACAAAAACACACACACACACACAAACACACAAACACACACAAAACCCAAAAACATATACTTACATCTTGAGCCTTAATTCATATACATGATTCCTTTAAGGGGAAAGTATATCCCAAAAGTTCAAACTTTGCTATATAATAGGAAGAGTATCTAAATGTTCAAAGAGTCTGATTGTTTAAATATATTACTCACAAGTGGTACAGTAGAAATAAAAGCATATGACTAAGGATAAATTTTCTTGATTAAAAACATTCTGATATGTCAAATTGCTCAAATGAATCTGTTGACCTCATTAATTTGAGTTTCCTCTGATGTTGTGACCTGTAATTCATCCATGCCTGCCTCCCCATTGCAAATTTTTTTATGTCATCCCAAAAGACAATTACACAACTTTCCCATAACATACTAGATGCATTCCTTATTTTCTCCTGACACTTCTCCTGACAGTGGTAGGATTCAAATAAATTAACAACCATTTCTCTGAACTCAACATAAAATTAGGTATTGGTTTTGCAGAACTGGTGCAAACTGGCTGAATCTCACCACTGTTTAACAGTACCAGTGGAGCACTCTGCCTTTAACTTCATTTAATCCACCTTTAATTTCTGGTCCTTACAACTGATCATTTTTTTTGGTAAGAGTAGATTCAAATATTAAATATTAAATTCAATATTAAGTACCAACAAAGGGCAAGACAATATATATCATGTACTAAGGATACAATCCTGGTGGTCATGGAAATTAGGATTATCTTTTTTATGAATTTAATTTAATTTAATATCTCTCTACTGTTTTCTTTCTTTTCTTTTTTTTTAGGTTTTTGCAAGATAACAGGTTTTAGTGGCTTGCCCAAGGCCACACATTTAGGTAATTATCAAGTGACTGAGGTCAGATTTGAACTCAGGTACTTCTGACTGCACCAGTGCTTTATCCACTGCACCACCTGGCTGCCCGCTCTACTGTTTTCTTGAGCAACAACATCATTTGAAGTGGGTGGAAGATGACAGGAAAAGAAAGAACTTTTCCACATTTCTCTATTTAAAACAAATCTCTTCCTTGGTTTCTACTCTCCCTTTGTCCAGTGACATGACTGTGAGTGTCATGGAAGTGAGCCCATGTGTTCAGTGACTGAAGCAGTAGAGGGAAAAGATGCCCTTCAATGAAGTACATCTTTCTAAATATGAAATTAACTCCAAAGTGTAAAGAATACACAATTCTACTGTACATATTATTTGTTGACTTTTAGAAAACATTTGATTAAATAGAGCAAAAAAAAAAACTTAAAACTTTTCTTCTAGAAAGGTGTCTTCCTTTTACAGGTTAACAAAGACTTGGCTTTAAAAAAGTCCACCGTCTAATTTAGGAGACAATATACACATACTCCCATACAGACAAGTTATATAAAAAAATAAGCAGTAGATATTTTTAGAAGGAAAGCAGGACCAGTAGGATCACAGGGAAAGGAAGGAATGAATTGTAGGCATAGGGGATGGAAGGGAAAATGCAGAGAATTAGTAGATGGGAGGGTCTTGAGCCAGGAACAATAAGGAACACAAGGACTTGTTGAAAGGCTGAATATGCAGAAAGGTCAGATTATGAGAGGTTTTAAAAGCCAAACAGAAGATTTTTGTATTTGAACCAGAAAGTAGAAGGTCCAGTAATGAAGGGTAAAAGGGAGCAACTGGTCTAACTCAAATGCAGTTTATTTGCTTTTTCTTTTGGTCCAGGAACATTTTTATTTTTTTATTTTTTTAAAGTATGATTTTGGTTGATTTATTTTATATTATTAAAATAATTTTATAATAACATTGTATTATTACAATAATTTTGTTATGAGTAAACATAAACCCCCTCCTTCTCAAGAAGATGAGTAACCTCAAGAATAGTGAGAGAGAGAAAATAATACGCATCAGTCTGTGTTCAGATTCCATAAGTTCCTCTGGAGTTGCCTTCTTTATCATAAGTCCACCAGAGAAGTTGCTTCAATATTTTTCCCACAGCTGTTATTATAGACTGTATTTCCCTCCACTCTATTCCTTCCCACTCTCATTTATTCTTTTCTCTCTCTCTTTTCATCCTGGCCCTTTCCAAAAGTGTATTGTATCTGAGCACCCTCTCCCACAATCTTCCCTCTCTTCTATCACTTATTCCTCCCTTCCCTCCCCCTATTCTCCCTTATCCCATCCCTTTCTTCTCATTTTTCTCTAGGGCAAGATAGATTTCTATACCATATTAAGTGTGTATGTTATTTCCTCTCTGAGTCAATTCTAATGAGAATGAAGACTCACTCATTCCCCTTTGTCTTTTCCCATTCCATTCCATTGAAAAAGCTTTTTCTTGACTCTTATGTGAAATTTCTTAGTTCCTTCTTCCTTTCCTTTACCTTTCTCCCAGTACTTTCCTTTATCAACCATTGACTCCATCTTTTTACTAGATTATACCATTATATTTCCACTCCTTCCTATGTCCTGTCTATATATGCTCCTTTTAACAGCTCTTATAAATGAGAAAGTTCATATGAGTTATCAAGATCTTATCTGCATGCAAAAATACAAAAAGTTTAATATCATTAAGTTCCTCATACATAGTTCTTTTCATCCACCCCTCTCTATGGTTTACCAGATTCCTGTACTTGAAGATCAAACTTTCTGTTCAGCTTTGGTTGTTTCAATAGGAAAGTTTGCAAGTCCCCTGTTTCATTGAAAGTCCATCTTTTCCCCTGAAAGGGGATGTTCAGTTTTGCTGGGTAGTTGCAGATCTTTTGCCTTCCACAATACTATATTCCAGTCTCTATGAGGCCTTAATGAAGATGTTGCTAGATTCCTTGTAATCCTGACTATGGAATCTCAGTAGTTGAATTGTTTGATATTGGCACCTTTAAGAATTTTCTCTTTGACTTGGAAGTTTTGGAATTTGGCTATAATATTCCTGGAAGTTTTTCTTTTGGGATATCTTTCAGGAGGTGACCAGTGAATTCCCTCAGTTTCTTTTTTAGCCTCTGCTTCTAGGATCTCAGGGCAATTTTGCTGTATTATTTCTTGAAAAATGGAGTCTAGGCTCTTTTCCTGGTCATGATTTTCAGGTAGCTCAGTAATTTTAAATTATTTCTTCTGGATTTGTTTTCGAGGTCAGTTGTTTTTCCAATGAGATAGTTCACATTTTCTTCTAATTTTTGACTTTTTTGGAAGAGTATTATTTCTTCCTGCTTTCTTGCAAAGTCATCAGCTTCCTTTAGTTCCATTCTGCATTTGAAGGAGTTACTTTCTTCAGAGAGCTTTTTTAAGCTCCTTTTCCAGTTGGCCAGTTCTGCTTTTTAAGGTATTCTTGGCCCTATTTGCCTTTTGCTTTTTCCATTTGTCCTCAACTGGTTTTTAATATATTAATTTCTTCAATATTTTTTGTATATCTTTCACCAAGCTTTTGATTTGGGTTTCATGATTTTCTTCATTGCTCTTATTTCTCCTCCCAATTTTTGCTCCAACTGCCTTAATTGCTTTTCAAAGTCTTTTTTGAGCTCATCTAGAGTCTGAGCCCATTGTTCTATTTCTCTTGGAGGTTTTGGATATGGAAGCTTTGATTTTGTCATCATCTAAGTATGTGTTTTGATCTTCCATGGGACTAAAGTAATTTTCTATGGTCAGATTCTTCTTTTTTCTGTTGTTTGCTCATTTCCTCAGTCTAAGGCTAATTTACAGGACTTCCAAAGCTTTGGGGTTTTTTGGGGACACCCCAGTGAGACCTTTATTCCTCCAAGGTCTTATGCTCTCTTACTTGTTCTTTGATATATAGATGACCACAGGCAATCTCCACTGCTGTGGAGGTGTGAAGAGGAGCCCTGCTATCTTAGTATGGAAGGCCAAACTGTAACTTGGATCTGAATGTGGGTAAAGAGCAGCATCATGCCCCAGGGAGTGTGGAGAGATTTCTCCAGTATCCCCTGACCCCCTTACCATCTGTGGGCTGTACTCTGGAGGTGCAGTCTGGTTTCTCCCAATTGTCGCTGGTGCTGGTGCTCCACATTCCACCCTCATTCTTGCCGTTTATTTCTTGAAAAATGCTTCTTAAATCCATATCTGGACAAGTTATTCATGGAGAGATTTTAATATTTTTTTCTTTTTTATTATGAGTTCCATAATCATTAACTACCAAACATTCCTGATCACAAAGAACAATAGAAGTGATTGAACAAAAAACTTTAATCTTCTAATACATATAGAATGTATTTATCTTTGTATCATCTTTATGGATATATGGCTATCAATTTATTGACCTGTATACCCCTATGTCTATTTTTATATGTATTTCTTTTATTTATCATCTATGTATGTATGTATTATGTATGTATCTATCTGTGTTTAATCCAAAATCTCTTCTGTACCTACCATATTTTTCTTCATAATACATTTAAATTTTTAAGTGATTTTTTAAAATACATCATTTTCCATAAAACTATCTTTTTACAATCTAAAAAAGGGGTAGCTAGGTGGTGCAGTGGATAGAGCACTGGCCTTGGAGTCAGGAGTACCTGAGTTCAAATCCAGTCTCAGACACCCAATAATTACCTAGCCGTGTGGCCTTGGGCAAGCCACTTAACCCCATTGCCTTGAAAAAAACCTAAAACAAAATAAACAAGTACAGCTCTTAGTTGTGTTGAGAAATCAATCTTAGTCTAAAAGGAAGTCAAAGGGGAAAGATTAAAGTACATTCTCTTACTCAAAAAAAAATTTATATGCAAGCAAAGCAAATCAAGATATTGAAATATCTGAATTCTATATCTCTAATCCACCATTACTTTATATAGAGGTAAGAAATATACTTTATCGTTAATCATTCAAAATCACAATTTGTTGCTTCATTAATCAAAGTTTTGAGTTCTTTCAGAATTGTCTTAGAAGTAACTTATTGATAAATTGTTCTCCTGGCAATACTTAGTCATTGTATCAATTCATGCAAGTTATTCCATATCTCTCTGAATCTGTCAAATCTTTCACTTCTATGACACAATAAAATTTCATTGTATTCATATACTCCAAGTTCAAACATTCTCTAGTTGATGTGTACCTATTTTGTTTTCAGTTCTTTTCCGCAACAACAAAAAAAAATATTACTATGGCTAAAAGTATTCTTGTATATATAGGCTCCTTGCCTCTGTCCTTAACCACCATGGGAATACAATTTTTATTATATTCTTATTAATCTACATCATTCCCATCAAAGATAAACCTGCAAGTAAGATCGGTTAAGATATATACTGAGATGTATTGGAGTCCAAATCAAAATATCTCAAGTTCCTTTAAAGTTCAAGAGACTGACCATAAGTATATGTGTCTATGAAAGAGATTTGGTGATATGATGCTATAGGTAACACTGAAAGAATGGGAAGAACCAAGGAGATTACTTAAGTCTTAGTATGTAATATAGTGATAATTTGTAGAATAGAGAAATTGACAAAATTAATTTTCAAATTTTTCATGATCAATTTACAAAAAAGAGTCAATATTTGATTGCAATAATAGATTGTTACCCATGCTATATTTTTTACATTGTTTAAATTCTTTGAGCATCAGACCTTTAAAAAAATTCTTTCACTAAAGTTCCATCTCTAGATGGTCATTATTTCTACTTTGTGAGTTTTTATAGATAATTCTGTTGTATTATTGTAATGAAACATATACATACTATGCCAATGACTATATTAGGAGAACACACTATTCCTTATTTTCCTCTGCAAGAAATACAATGCGCTTCGAGAAAATAGCCTCATTTTGTTTCTTTTGTCATGCTCTAACTCTGAGCATGTCATTCACAGAAGAGTTAAGTATTATAGAGGAGTATAAAATCACAAAATTGGAAATTTTAAATATGTTATTAAAGAAGCCAAATTACCTGGCAATGATTGACTTATTCACGCATATCCAAATCCTCACCATAAGCTGCTGCCCACTTTGAATATGCTTTTCCAGGACTTACCAACCTGAAAAGGAAACAAACAATATTTTATATATATATATATATATATATATATATATATATATATATATATATATACATATTTTAAAACATTTTTGATACACTATAGGTCAAACTGTGAATTAGACCAGTGATATTGGAAACCAATTTCTAATTATGTTAGAAAACACACAAAATGACTAATTTCTTTATATCTTTTGATTCCACTACTTGACACCCCTCAAAGAAGTCAATGACAGAAAGATACAGCATGTGTGTTGTGTTGTTGTTGAGTCTTTTCAGTCAAGTGTGACTCTTCATTAACTCCATTTGGACATTTCTTGGCAAAGATATTAGAATGATTTGCCATTTCCTTCTGGAGTTCATTGCATAGATGAGGAAACTGAGACAGACAGGGATAAATCATTTGTCTCAATTCATACAACAAACGACTTTTGAACTGAGAAAGGTGAATCTTTCTGATTCCAGATCCAGTGCCACCTAATTGCTGTGTGTATGTGTGTGTGTGTGTGTGTGTGTGTGTGTGTGTTTTCTGTGTCTATGGCCCAATGAACATACACACACACTTACATTCAGAGTATATATTCATATTTATTTATTCATAATAGAATATATTAACAGTACTATATGTATGCATACAAAATATGTGTACATGTATACAAAAATACATACCTATACATATGTTCTATTCTTAGTAACACATTTTAGTAGCAAATATGAAAGCAAAGTGAAAGCCACAATTACCATATAACCTGGTATATGTTATAGAATAATATCAAATAGCAAAAAATGACAAAGATGAATAATTTAAAAATTATAACATTTTCTGTATAAACATGCAAAATAAATTATGGACAACTAGAAGAAAAAATATATAAAATCATGATAATACTAGACCCTATCATTGTATAGAGCACCACCATCCTCCTAGTAATCTAAGTTTTCAAACTTGATACCATACCCACTCCTCACATTTATTCATTCCACTAAGTTGTTAATCATGCCATTTATACATTCATAATACCTTTCATATTCATAACCTTTAGTTATCTCACCTAACCATCATTCTCAATAATGCCCTCATTACTTTTCATTTTAAGAGCCTTCTGAAAGGTCTCATTCAAGTTTCTTCTAGTTCTAATATACCCTTTCCTTAATTGACAAAGGGTTTTCCTGAAGTACAAGACAGATCATTTTTGCCCATCCTCCAATTTAATGAATTCCCATAACTTCCTATTATCTTCAAAATTAAACTATAAAGGAATAATGAATGACAAATGCAAAATAACCAATGCATGCTTTTTTACCATTGAAAGCTCTTCATGACTAGATACCTTCCTACCTTTTTTTAGCTTTCTGAAACTATATTCTCCTCCAGGGCATTTTTATATTCAGGAATTTGCAACATTCCATTTCTCCCTCCTAGTGCCTTGCTCTTTGTCCAACATATCTGAAATATTCTTCCTACATATTTCTGCCCCCTAAATTTCTTGCCTTCTTCCAAGACAATTCAAATTCTACCATATGCAAGACACATTTCTTAGTCTTCCATACTTTATTATGTATTTTTTTTAATACCAATGGATTTGGAATTGTATTACTGTGCCTCTTCCATCATTGCAGGTGTGTAACATAATCATATAAATTCAAATTTCTTTAGGAAGAAAAAATTCAATGACAAGTGAACTTGTAATATGTCTGTAGGTCAAATGTGACTTTAATTTGTAAAATAGCTGAAACTACTTAATAACAGTAATGAAAATTCTAATTATATAGGCCAGAAGAAATGCTGTTAGAAATACTAATACTAAAAACTAGGTTTGAAAAATACATTTTCACTTTTAGGCTACTTTTTCTTGATCATCACTGTCAAGAATGACAAAAACATAATCTCTATTTTCTTGGTATTAAAATAAATTAAAAAAAATTAAAAATGGTATTAAAAAATCTTCATGTTTTAGAGTGTTCTCTAACTAATTTTTCTTTCTTTTTCCCTTCACATACTTGCCATTCAGTAATATATTCTAAAATATTATATCCTGATGTTCTTATTCTAACCAGCAAAAGAATCCTGTTCTCAGAAAAGAGAAACAGAAAAAAGTGTGGAGTTCTGTAGGCTAAATTAAAGATTAGTACTCATCAAATCTGATTCTCATTCTGACTGGCATTGGTGGACTATAGAAAAAAATAACAATCTCAAATTTAATTTTCTTCTTAGAAAACAGTTATAATTATAAAGATGCAAGTCATAGGAATATGTAAGAATAATTAATCATGTCACAAATATAAATGGATTCTAATGTATTTATTTTAATAATGCTTTTAAGAGAAGATCACCTAGAAGATTTCAGTAATTTTCTTTCTACCATAGGAAACTCATTAGTTTTTGTAAGATATCTTTTATCTCATCTTTAGAAAAGGTAGTACTGGTACAAAGTGGACTAATATCTTGGCATTTCCTTAGGGCATGTCTTAAAATCTAAAAATATACATGGTTCAAAAAAGCTGCTGAACTCTCTTGCACACTGAGAAAGTCAATGACTGTATATATATATAGTGCCTTCTTTTGAGTTTTAAGATGGTTTTATTCTTTTGGAATCACTTATTCACAATGTTATAAAATTAAATAAGGGTAAAATATAAAAGTTAGAATAAAAGAAAGGAAGTCAGTACAAAAAGAAATTCTTTATAAATCTATGAAAGTATTTGTGGAATGTTCAAAATGTTTTCATATATTTAATAAAACTAATTTTGCCATCTAATTTGACTAGACATTGACTGATTAGTATTGAAATTATTTTATCACTTTGCAAAATGAAAGAACGTGTTGAAGATTGGATTAAGATTTACTCTTAAATTAAGAAGAAATATTTGTTCTAAATATTGCCTCCTACACATATTGGTGATATATATAGTAGGAATGTGGATAAGTCCCATAACCTGCTAGTATATTCAGGCATCTCTTCATGACTAAAATTAAAAGAAAATTTACTGTTCTTCATTGTAAGAGTGAATTACTTTATCTTCAGTAAGAAATAATGAGATTATACAAGATAAAAAATTTAGAAAAATAATTTTTCTAATCATATATGGTAACTGATTAAATTTGTGGGAAAATTGAGAAGACAAACTAATATTTTTGCAATGAGAGTTAAGCACAATATGATAATTTGGGTTCCTCAGGTATGTTAATGGGACAATCAAAACAAAAAATTCAAATAGTTTTTATCAGTACAGCAAAATATTAAAATATAATAAATTATATTGAAGGAATATAGTAGAAGCATTTTTAGTTAAAATGATGTATGTGCTTCAGATAATCAATACCAATTATAACCCCCATCTTATCCCTTTCAATTTGTCAAAACCTGTTCATTCTGTCAACAATCCTTAAATTATTATATTTCTATGATTTATAAATTGTTCAAGTGATATTCAAAAGACAAATGGAAAAAATATTTAAAAAGTCAGAGAAAGGTGGCAATTTTTCATATATTTAAAGTCAAGATATATTTACTAGAGTATAATTGTAACATTGCACTGGACATTGTAGAAGATAAAGCAATTTAAAAACGTGCTCCCTGCCTTCAATTCAATCATTCAATCAAGAAGCATTTATTAAATGTCTAGTTTTTTCCAAGTACTATGGTAAGTACTGGGGATATAAACACAAAGGATGAAATAAACTCTACACTGTAAAAGCTAGAAATAAGGGCAGGATTATGCAAATCATCTAGAGAGCGATAAAAATCAGTATATAATCAAGTATGAATTTTCTTGGTGTAGATTTTTTAAGTACCATGATTCAGAGAAAGGCAAGATAAAATTGAGCTATTGTAACTGAGACAGTTTGTGGAGCAGTTTGGATATAAGTAGGCCCTCAAAGGACTCATACCAACTGGTTATCAGAGATTGAAGATGATGAAACTAGTATTAACAGCGATAACAATGGGGGGACAGATCTATAACAACAAATCATGGCTTTAAAAATGTAATACTCACTGAATAAATCATAGCAAAAATTATATATTGGAAGCATCCCTTCTTTAATGGACAGTGGGGTGTTAAATCCTTACCCTAAAAAATAAAGTTTAAAATTTATTGTAGAATTTAAACAAGCTAATGCACAGAATTTGGATGGGTAAACATCTTTTTGGACATAACTTCAAATTGCTATCCCCATTGATTGAATCAGTAAACAACTTGACCAAGAGTGTTTTAGTTTTTAATTTGCCCATATTCCCTCCAAAGTTTGTCATTTTCTTTTTCTGACATATTAACCAATCTGGCAGATATGAGGTAGTAACTTAAAGTAGTTTCAATTTGCATTTCTAATCAATAGTGATTTAGAGGAATCTTTTAATGAATTTAGATATCATTTGTAACTTTTTTCCTAAATGTTTGAGAAATGAAGTCTCTTTTCAGTTTTTTATTCACTGTAAAAAATTTAACAGTAATGATTGCCAACTATATATTTTTCTCCATCCTATTTCCCCTCCTTTTACCCTAGTCTTTTTCCCTGTTTACACTGTCCATTATCAAAATAATTTTGTTTCTGAGTTTTGTCTCCTCAAAACTGCCCTTTATTCTATCAGTTTGCCATTCCCCCATCCCCAAATTTTAATATCCTTTCCTTCTTACTTTCCTGTATGATAAGATAGATTTCTTCTGTTTGATTGTTTCCCCAGACTATGACTTGATTTTGGCTCCTTGTTAAGGTAGAGCTCTGCATTCAGGATGGAGGACACGCTGTCCCAGACTTTTGAGGGTTTTTGTAACTACTTTCAGGGACACCCCTCCCCTAGAGGAACTCAATTCCTCCAAGGTTTTATGAGAGTCTCTGACTGCTCTCCTGGTCAGTGCTCTGGTCTGTGACTGACCACAAGCTCTCCCCTCTGCCCTGGAGCTGTGATGAAAGTCCCTGATCAACTATAGCAGAAAATCTCCTTTTCCTAAGACTGAAATCCAGACTACAACCTGGAATTGAGTATGGACAGAAATATCAGAGAAACCTCTGAAATCTCCCTTAACTCCCCTGACCCATCTGTGGGCTGAGAGCTCTGGAGGCTGCCAGGTGTCTCCCTGCCAGGTGACTCCTAGGTCTGCTTCTCGTGCCCAGGGGACAGGACTGTGCTGAGGACTGCACTGGGCTGAGACTCCATTCTCACTCCGGTGTGGCAGAATTTTCCTGCTGAGTTTCCCAAGTGTCCTTGGCAATAGGTATGGAAGCCACCTCCCTCAGGGACCCAACACCCCCTCCCCCCATCTGTTCCTGTTTTTTTGGAACTCCTTTTCTCGGGAGTGCCCAGGATACTCTGCAGACCCTTTCTAAACCTGCAGATCTTCCAAGTTGTCTTGGGCTGGAAAATTGTATCTCTCAGTCTTTTTGTGGGCTCTGCCATTCTAGAAATTGGTTACAGTTATTATTTAAAGGTATTTGGAGAGGACTAGGGGAAAGCTTCTGGGAATTCTTGCCTTTACTCTGACATCTTGACTCCGCTCCCCATAAGATAGATTTCATCACCCAATTGAGTGTGTATATTTTTCTCTTTGAGTCAATTCTGATTGTAAGAGAGTAGGGTTCCTATTTTCCTCTTCCTGCTTCCCCCATTCCCCCCCCCATTGTAAATCTCTTTCAGGTCTCATGTATGTCAGCTAATTTATCTGATTCTACCTCCCCTTTTTCCTTTCTTCCAGTGCATTATTCTTTCTCATTTTTACTTTTTTTTAATTGATAATCATACCATTCCACTCAACCCACAACTTTGCTTTCCAGCTATGTAACCTAATAATGAGAAAGTTTAGGATTTATACACATTTTCCCATGTAGGAATATAAACAGTTGAGCCTTATCAAATCTCTTATGATTTTTTCCTATTTATCTTTTTTTGTTTATTTTACATCTTAGATTTGAAAGTCAGATTTTCTATTCAGTTCTGATATTTTCATCAGGAATGCTTCCTATTTCATGGAAATTTCATTTTTCCCCTGGAATGATTATTCTCAGTTTTGCTAATTAGGTGATACTTGTTTGTAATCTTAGCTCTTTAGCTCTCCAGAATATGAAATTCCAAGCCCATAATTATTTGAATGTAGAAACTGCTAAATCTTGTGCTAGCCTGATGATGACTCCATGATATTTGAATTATTTTTTTTGCTTGCTTGAAATACTTTCTTATTGACCTGGGAAATCTGTATCTTAACTAAAATATTCTTGGGACTTTTCATTTTGAATCTCTTTTTGGAGGTGACTGAGAGATTCTTTCAATTTCTATTTTACCGTCTAGTTCTAAAATAGCAAGACAATTGCTTTTGATAATTTCTTGAAAGATGATGTGCAGGATCTTTTTTTAAAAAATCATGCCTTTTAGGTAGTCCAATAAGTCTTAGCCCACATACACGTTCCACAGAAGAAAAGTAAGAGGACTTGCAACACTTTTTTGTGATTCATATAGTCAAAATCTTTATTGTAATCAATGAGGCAATGGTGAATATTTTTCTGAAACCCATTTGCTTTCTCCATAATTTTATGAGTGTCAACAACAGCTAGGTGGTCCAATAGATAGAGCACTGGCCTTGGAGACAGGAGGAGAGGAGTTCAAATCCAGCCTCAGATACTTGACATTTACTTGCATGATCTTGGGCAAGTCACCTAACCTTGATTGCCATGTACCTAGGGCCATCTCTAGTCATCCTGATTGATATCTGGTCACAGAACCCAGAGTGTTCCAGAGGAGACAGTAAAGCTGGTGACTTAGCACAGCATTCCCTCATGCAAATTCAATTTATGTAATTGTCATGGCAACACCTACCTGATACCAGGGTCTTCTAGGAGAAGATAAATCAAAACATCTTCATAAAACATCAAGAATATTGGTAATTTGGTCTCTATTTCTGCTGCCCCCTTCAAAAATCATCTTGCTCCTCTACTATTTCTTGGTTCACATATTATTGAAACCTACCTTGAAAATATTTTAATACACTTAAAAATAGTTTTCAGAATATTAGGTAGGAAAGAATAACAGAAGGATATTGACTTTAGCCATGACTATTTCTCACTGAATCCCATAGAAGTAGAACAGAAGAATAAGATGATGATGGGATACTAATAATACTATTAAAACACTAAGCCTATCACACAGAAAATCAATGTATTACCTGAGAAGTTGAAGAATGGCTCCAGAATATCCCAAAAGTATAAAGAATACTTATTATTGATTTAGTAATTATGCAACAAGTTGCCTGAAAGCACTGTAACATTTACAATGTCATTACTGATTTTTTTCAAGACTCAGGTCTTTACTCAATGTTTGTTCATTTACAGACAATACATAAAATAAACCAAAGTATATAGAGGGAATGTTGGAATATTTGCTATCTCCATGGAAAAATATGTACAATTTAAAATTTAAAGCCAGCATTGTGGAAAGAACACTGGACCTCAAATCAGGAAGATCAGAGTTTAAATATGGCCTTTGATACCTGCTAGCAGTGTCACTCTAGGAAAATCACAACTCTGTTTTCCTCAGTTTCTCATCTGTAAAATGAGCTGGAAAAAGAAATAGTAAACCATTCTACTATATTTGCTAAGAAAATCCCAAACAGAGTCACAGAGAGTTGCACATGACTGAAATGACTCATCAACAGCAACCAATATCAGGAGCAATTAAAAAAATTGACAACATTTTCCATGAAGATAGTTTAAATCTTTGTCTTGCCTTAAATACTTTATAATGTTTCCTAAGTGAAAGTAAGAATGACTTCAAAGCTAGAGAAGTTAAATAAAAACAATGATATCAAAATGTCATTTATTCTCAGAGTGTAAGACCCTGAGTGTCAAAACCTACGAACTTTTGCCTGAATGCCTGTAAGACCCTGAATGTTGAAACCTATGAACTTTTGCCTAAATTCTGCTCCTAAATCTCTGCCTGGTCAGCTCTCTAAGTTTCTGCCTGGTCAGCTCTCGGACCATGCAACAGGGGGGCTTTCCGGAAGACCTGCATCCAATAAGAACACACCTCAAAATCTCAAGACAATCAGCAGGCAGATGCTTGAAACTTCCCGAGCTGAACCATATATAAGGACTCTCCTCACTTTACTCAGGGTTCCAGGATCCTAGCCCTGTCCTAGGACCGAACACTAGCTCAACCTACTTTAATAAACCCTTGCTCTTGCATCTCCATCGTGTCTAGTGCCTCTGTTCAGAGATTGGGGATTTTTCTCAGACCTTAACAAGAGAGTGTAAAAATAAAAATGTATGCAAAGTAAATAGAAACTCAAGAGTCTGATCCTGTATATGGAGAACAAATGTAAATTCCTTACTCTTCAACAAGACATTTTTAGAGTAAAACTATCAAGAATAATGCTATGACTCCATGTCAAAAGATCTACAGGAATTTTGAAATCAAATCTCATTGAGAAGAAAAAATAATATTATAACATTATTATTAGTATTGTCATTAATAGGTCTAGAAATAATGGTTTTTACATAGTACTTTAAGAGTATAGGTTATATAAATTGATTCATTTGATCTTTCTAAAAACCCTAGATGTAAATACCACAGAAATTAAATTCTCCATATTGATGGTGATAAAATTTATTGCTCTGAGAGATTAAGTGATTTGCCCTCACATAGCGAGTGTCAGAAATATCATTTAAAATGTCAGAAATATCATTCCCCTACCAAAGGGGAATGTAAACAGAGAATACTTGAACTTCCTCATGGCACTTTCAAGAGATTTTTATGGACCAGATATTTAGACAATTAGAAATATTTAGCGAGACCCTGAAAAAATGAATAATATGTTGATGTTAATCCAGTACAATGCCTCAGGCCTCTGTTTGTGACCGTTTTATGGTCAACAATTTGTTCATTGCCTTTGTAAAAAGATATAGTATGATTATTAAACTGGATGCTTACACAAATATAGGAGGGGTGATCATATACTAAATAGTAGTTTTGGGTTCAAAATAGATTTTACTAGGGGAGAATCATGGGTCTAATCTAATAATCTATGAGATAATAGGGTTTTATATAAAGTTTTATATAAAGTCTTACATTTGGGATAAAAACAAATCTCTGTAAATATGAGATTTGGTTGAAAAGTAATTCATAGGTTAAAGAACTGGGGAAATTTTAATATAAAATTGATATTTATCAATAGCATAACTGTGAAAGCAAAAATGTGAATATGGAATTCTTTCTAGGAAATGTGTTTTTTTCTTTTCCTAGAAAGTTAACAATTTCAATCTGTTATACCCTTTTTGGACAATATCAGTTCTGTGTATCATATTTTAGGAAAATTATTGGCAAGCCAAACTAGTGCCTATTTAGAATAGGATAATTAAGGATGATTTTTTTAATTATGCTCTTTGAGGATGAAATGAAAGACTAGAAGTCTTAGGGAGGATATGATAATTCTATCCTCAAGTAGTTTATAACTGTTATACTTGAATTCCTTCCTTCCTTCCTCCCTTCCTTCCTTCCTTCCTTCCTTCCTTCCTTCCTTCCTTCCTTCCTTCCTTCCCCCTCACTCTTTATTCCCTCATTTGCACATTTATTTTTAATTGATTCCCCAGCTCATAAGAAGGTACAGAGGGTGATAACTTTAGAACACAATTAATTTTTCTTTAATGAAGAATTTACTAAAAATCAACTTTCCAAAATTGAAATGTTACCTCAATGGATAGAGGGAATGAGTTGGTCATTCACAGGTTCAGAGATGAAATTCTTATTCAGATATAGGTTGGTTCAGATGTCTCCTGAAATTTGTTCCAACTCTGAGATTCTATGTATCAATCTTTGAACCTAAATTTAGATGATACCAGTTTGAAGTCAGATTAAGAGCATTCCCAGCTATTGTTTACAGTCTGTCAAAGCATTCTTTGAACTGGCTTCTGCATTAAAATTGAAATTAGTTATAAAAGACCCTAAACCAGTCCAGGTGTTTTCTATTGCCTGTTTGGCTGGAATCAAAGTCATGCAGCTATAAGCATATATGGGGAGAGAGGTCTTAAACTTTATCTAGATAGATAGCCTCAGACATGGCCAAGGAATATAGACTTCTGCTCTTTGTCTTTGTTCTTTCCTTTTATTTTAATGTGAAGAAGTCTGAAGAAGGTGATGAGTTTGTGAGCTATGAAAGGTGAGAAGTATTAAGTAACCAAAATTCCACTGTTGGAAGTACAAACCAGAGTTTTCTATGAGTCAAAAGTGGAGCAACATTCTGAGGGAAAGAAGCCAAATCTGGTGCTATCTCAGTACTTATACCATATTTGGATTTGAATTTGATAAGGCAAAAGTTTTGAAGAAAATTGTTTTAAGTTTGAGCCCATTCTCCTTATTTAGGAAAAGAAGGATTTGGTCCCTCCTATTGGGGGAAATATTTTACTTATATTCTTGTATATCTTCTTAGATGTCTTGTAAAAACTGATTGCTGTTAATTGATTAAATAATGCTAGGACAATCCTAGCAAAAGATGTTATGGAATATAAAATGAATAGAGTTTGAGCCAACTGCAAAAGCAAAGAGTCACTTTAACCCCGTACATTGTAGAAATACTCCTAGAATATTAAGACAGAATACAATAGCCTTTGTTTGGGAAACTTGCTTTATTAGTGTTATTTAGGCACACTGAAAAAGACCCATACTCAAATTCTTTTAGAACACTAGATATTATGCCCTTAAAATCTAAAGCAATGAATAATGCTCACCTAGGGAAGAAAAATAAAAAGTAAGAACTGTCTTAATAAGGACTCATTGATAAGATATAATGTGGGCCAGGGATATAAAATATTTTTGTTTTTGTTTTCTATGTATTTGCATTTAATTCAATAAAGTTGGTAAGACAACACAGTTTACCCAATAAGGGGAAAAATAACTTTTTTTAAAAAAAGGAATTTTAGCTGATTGCTTTCCTAAGTATAAATAGTTTGTTTCCAAATCAAAAGTTCAAGAGTTTGAAAAGATATATGAATCTACAAATATCAATTCTCACAACTGCCCTTATGAGAAGTAATCCTCCCTGTTTCAAGTATGAATGTGGGAAGAGGTGCTGAGTCAACAAACATACCTAGTATAGCAGTCTTATTTCATATACATGGAGTAAAGAGATTAAAAAAGCATTCATCTGGAAAAAAACTTTTTTTCATTATTGCACTTAACTGCATGCTTTCAAGGACCTAAAATTAATCTCGCTTCCTTTTGAATATGGTACTTTCTTAAACTCAAATAAATTAGGAAGCATGGTGTTTCTTCTTCTCATGTCCTCACATCAAAAAAAATGTTCTCAAATCAGAAACTGGGAATAGGAATGCATTGCGTTTAGAGAGGCTCCTCATGAAGTTATTTTTTTGAACCTCTAGGAAAGCAATGCCTGAAGAATAGTAAGAGCAACAGGAGAAGGAGAGGTAAACTAATACTGAAAGTAGAATAAGGCAGTGTACAGTTAAAATTGGATGTAACATGAGCTGAGTTCACATACCATATCTTATACTTAACAGTTATAATTCATTTAAATTTTCTTAGTTTCCTCATCTGTAAAATACTAAGAATAAGATAATAACTAACTAGAATATTTATATAGATTTATAAGGTTTACAATGTGTTTTGCATATTTTATTTTATTTATTAGTCACCACAATTCTGGGAAGAAGTAGAATTTATCCCCATTTTATCAAAGGCATAATTAAAACTCATGTGTTGCCATTGTCATGCCCAGAATTCTATCTATACACTGTACCACTTAAGAGATTTACCTAGATGACTTCTGCATCCTTTCTTAGGCTGTGATTCTCTGATTCTATATTACTTTTTTAGAAATAAAAATTTGCATTCAAATCCAGCCTATTAAGTTTTCTAAATTGGTTCATGCAAAAATTCAAATTGCATGGGATCAAATGGAATTGATAAATGCTTTAAGAAAAATGTCTAAATGGGCAAAAAACCCCAAAAAAGTCAAGAGACACTATGGCATAGATGAAAATGTGGGGAACTTCCAAATTCTATACATCCAAAAGCAGCTATATGAAATATATTTTCCTTTATGTAAAGTTCAAAACTTCAATCATGTTGATTTTATTTCATTGAATAGTATTAGTTATACTGCTGGTGTCATAGAAACAATAATCATTAATCTGGACATAAAAATCCCTGTGGGATGCATAGTTATTTAGTTTTAAAATATAATATAATTTGTTTTATTACATTTTGTTTGCTTTGTTAATTATTTACATTACATTTTAATCTTGCTTAGGATGCTCAGGAACACTTAGGGGTCTTGTGAATTGTACTCCTATATGATGACTCTGACATTCACTTCTAATATTCTCTCTATTGAGCTCCAGGAGAGCAGACACTGTATTCCACCTTTGTTTTTATTCCTAACACTTAAAGGTACAATATCTGGTACATATAAATTATTTAACTTAGTCCTCATCAATGGATATCTTATTCCAAGGTGAGTAGAAGTTCAAGAAAAAAAATTAAAACTATTAGATAATTCAAGAGACAAATTGATTATAGGGAAAATAAATTACAAATCAAATCAAATAAAAGATACATGTCAAATATGGAATTATATAAAAGTATTCAAAGTGTGCCAGAAATTGAATCATGAAATTAAAAAGAGAGCAAGCACTAATTTCATAATCAATAGATTGAACCATTTCATCACATGTCCAATGTAGGCAAAATGCTTTAATAATAGTCATTATGGTAAAATACATCAGTATTTTCATTTTGGTGAACTCCAAAAAGACTGAATAAATGTCTAATGAATGAATGAATGGGCTTGATTCCCATCTTCATTCTCTTTCTTGTGTATTCCATAGAAATGATGAGATGAGCAGCTGAGCCCATCCCCTCTATAGGTCTTTTGTTTGTTTTTATTTTTCCAGTAAGAGAAGAGAATAATCAGGGGCGGCTAGGTGGCACAGTGGATAAAGCACTGGCCCTGGAGTCAGGAGTACCTGAGTTCAAATCAAGTCTCAGACACTTATAATTACCTAGCTGTGTGGCCTTGGGCAAGCCACTTAACCCTATTGCCTTACAAAAACAAAAAACAAAAAACAAAAAACCTAAAGAAAAAAAAGAGAAGAGAATAATAGCATCCTGCTCTCTTTCCAAGAACAACTCTTTGTCTTTGGGCTTCTTGGCCAGTTTGCCCTCTTTAAGCAATTAATTAAAGTGTATAGGAAGTTAAGACATAGCAGGATGCAAAAAAAAATTCTATGAAACAATGTAACCCAATTTCCTCTTTTATGATGACTCAGGAAAGTTTTCAGGTAAAATACACATATACACTCATATTCATATAATGATTTTCTTCTCATGCACTAAGGAAAGAGCTTCTGTGGAAAAGAGAAAAGCCAAATAAATCTTATAGTTACTTAGTGTTTTATGTTTTTAATGGGTGTCATAAACATTATTTTTATTAATCAGAGCATTAAATTACTCATTTTGTGTTCTAGTAGCACAAGTACTAAAGAGAAGAAATTCAATATGTCTTCAAATATCTCTTCACAAAACTGAAGAAATCTTTCATGTGCCCTATTCCCCTGAAGAGTACCGCCTTCCTTCTATACCCCCAGGTTTGGAACTTAGCCTATTTTGTTGCTAATTCCTGTTCATTTACCTTTATAACATCTCTTGAATGTACTTCCTTCACTTTTGTAGTATTATTCTGGTATTGGTGAGACCTTATTTACTTCATTGCAATAGGTTTTTGGTTGGTCTCCCTGCCTTAAATCCTTCTTCACTCCAGGCCATTCTTCCTTCTAACTCTAAATGACCTTCCTAAAGCACAGGTCATCCCATTCTCCCATTTGATAAACTTCAGTAGATCTTTATTAACTTTCAGAGCAAATTTTAGAAAGTGATCTATTTAACTTTAAAATTTTTTTTCAAAACCTTTCCTATTACTACCTCTCAAATCTCCTTATGCCTTAACCTCTTCCATATACATTGTGATGCAATGACAATGGTGTCATTGATGTTCCTTGAACTAAATACTCCAACTTTTCCTTGATGTTCTAGACACCTGGAACCCTTCCCTCCTTTTATAGTTGCCTCCTGAATTCACTGACTTCCTTCAAAGCTCAACTGAAATCCCAACTTCTAAAAGAAGCCTTTTCTGGTTCTCCTGAATCTTTGAGTTATCCTGCAGAGACTATGCCCTCAGTTTTTCCTTTGTCTGTTCTGTCTGTATACAATGGCCTGTCCATTACTGCCCCGTTATTCAACTTGTATATGCACTCTTTGTGAGCAGAGATTTTTAAAATTTTTTATTTTCCCATTGTTTAGTCCAGTGGCTAGTATTTAGTTGGTGCTTAATAAATAACCATTTGATTGATTGACTTCTAGAAGTACTGGACCAACCACAAGATATTAAATACCTTTAGGAGGGAACAAAGGTATTATAGTGAAGAAGAGACTGCTGAAAGAGGTAGTAGGGCATTTGAGTAAAGGATGGAATTACCAGAAACCAATTTTGCCAACTTTATCATTTTGACAAGGACTAGCACTTAGCACTGGGTCTTATTCACAGTAGGAGCTAAATAATTACTTGCTGAATTGAAGTATTATTAAAGTACAGTCTAACAAGAACTATTGGAATTAAGCAGTATAAGTATGAGAAGAAGTTCATGAGATGAAAAACTTGTTAGAAACAATAATGAGTCAAGAGACTTTAAAGAGTAAAAAGATTTAAATTATGCATATATTTCTCTAACTTTCTCCATTGAATCCCTGAAAATAGAGATCAAAGTAGTGTTGAACTTAAGTTAAAAAAACAAAAACTTTAAATGATATCCTAGTGTTAAAGGCATTTTCAAAGATGACATTTATTTTTATAACTTGGCTTTTGCTAAATTGAAATCAAAATGCAGTCAACAGAATATTTAATTCAAGTCTAATTAGATTTTCTAGGGCCCTATGAAGTAGTTATTTTGTGTCATGGTAAAAATGTTATCAAATCTTTTCTACTGCAGAATTCTAACCCTTAGAGTGTTAAATTGCAAGAATTAATTCTCAAGACCAAGTACTTTTAATCTGATTGAATAGGCAGGAACTTTCTAGAACTCTGAAATAAAAAAATAACAATAACACACATATCCTTTCTCAAGTGTCTACTTTTTTTTCTTACTAAACTTTCAATTGTGGTAGCTTAAGTGAAATTAAACAATTCAAACTTAAATAAAAGAATAATCTAGGAGCCTAGGACATATATATATATATGATCAAAGCATAATTCAAATTTTCTGTATTTTTCATCTTAGGATACTATAATCTGTTTTCTGCTACTTCAATTACCTTAAAATGTTTTCATACTACCAAGAAAAAGCTAGACTACATCTCTACTAACAATTATATAATTATACCAAATAAGGTTAAAAAACATATTAAAGTCATCTAAATGTTCCCTTAACTTTTACATTTGAGAAAATAAAATGTGGAAAATAGAATGCTTATTCTTTTTTATAATGACTATGTAGTTGAATGGGGTGGTTTTAGTAGGAAGGAGATATACTGAAGTGAACAGAAAGTTGAACTTTGAGGAATCTTTGGATTTGAATTCTACTTCTGAAAACTCAATAATTCTATAGTTTGGGGCAAGTCTTATTTAACTTGAATGAAATGTGTATGCTTGTAAAATTGATCTGATAAGGTTGTCCTGAGGAAAATGCACTTTAAACTAGACATTATATCCTATATAAATATAAGTTGCTACATTGGCTATTGCAATTCTCCTGATCTGGGTAATTGAATTTTTTTTTTAGGTTTTTTGCAAGGCTAATGGGGTTAAGTGGCTTGCCCAAGGCCACACAGAAAGGTAATTATTAAGTGTTTGAGACCAGATTTGAACCCAGGTACTCCTGACTCCAGGGCCAGTGCTTTATCCACTGCACCACCTAGCCACCCCTGGGTAATTGAATTTTAAGAATAACTAAGGCATTGGAAGTAAGATTGTAAAAACAACTAAAGTTTAATCTTCCTCTCCTCCAATCACATCACAAGCCCTAAAGTATCATCATTCCAGATTTTATAATTCTTCCCTTCTGCTTTTATCTCCCATTCTCTTGTTACTACAGTGTTTAATCTTTGTGATTCCTACTTCCCTTTCTGACCTCTGCTGCAACAGGTGGTAATATGGGACAATTTTTCTCCCTCTTTTTGATATCTTTGATTTCTTCTTTGTGCTATTCCTCCTCTTTACCCTGCCCTTATCAATTTCCATTTTGGAAAGAGATCTTCTACATATTTCACTTGTCAAATATAGTTGTTTCCTTTTGAGAATGGATGGGAATATCAGTAGCTTTGATTTCTGGGTCTTTAGATATTGGTTACTGTTTTGGTTTTTGTTGATTTCTTGAAAATCATTACTTCTTCCAAGAAACTTTGTTTTGAGTTACTTCTGCATTTGGTGTTCTGGTTGCTAGAAGGGGTTAAACTGTATATTGTCTAATATCATCAAAGATTTGTGTATGTTTCTGTATATGTTTTTGAAGGCTAATTCCTATATATCATATACATTTTGTAGTTGGATAGAATTTTTCTTAGTGCCACTTACTTCCTTTGAATTTGCTACTTCTGAGTTGGTGTTGGCTAGAATGCAGATAAACTATCTTGTAATTTGTGACTAAATTAAGTTTACTCATTGGGTTTCATATGAATTGTAAAAAAAATCTTCCCCACATGAGGAGAGGTCTTGGTTGAGTTGACCTCTTGGAAATAAATAGATGTTAAATTTCCCAGAGGTTTTCCTAATCAAGGATAAAAGTTTCCAGAGGTTTTGGTCTTAAGAAAGAGCAAAGCAGAATTAGATTAGAATTGTGTTCTGAACTGTCAGCTCTGGCTTGTTCAATCAAAGAAGGGCAAGTTCCTTATTTGTGGATGGAGAAGGGACAAAGTGGGAAAGAGCTGGAAGAAAAACAGGAAGAGGCAGGGAAAGAGGAAGCATTCTAGAAAAAAGGAAGAGTTTATACTGCAAGTATCTATTGATGGTGTTTAAAAGTGATCTTTTTGTTTAATTTATTATTGAGGGAGTCATCTCTAAACATTGTTCTCAAATGCTAATTGGCTTAATGTGCAGTAGGTACTTTGGTTGGGCCTAGTCCACTCTTTT
This sequence comes from Macrotis lagotis, assembly GCF_037893015.1. NCBI lineage: Eukaryota > Metazoa > Chordata > Mammalia > Peramelemorphia > Peramelidae > Macrotis > Macrotis lagotis. The sequence goes on from NC_133660.1 coordinate 188,114,212, forward strand.
CTGTTCCCTATATCAATCAGTAGACAGATTCACGAATGGAAAAATTTTCAGTCACTTATAGAAATATGTTAAAACTTACTTTTTAGTAGAATTCTGATAATAACATTCTATTTCTTCCTTTCCTAAAGTCTCTCACATCTCATACCCACAGACTTGCCAACATAATCCATAATAGACTCTAGTAATTCTCAACCATCTCTAGGATCAACTGTAAAATCCTATGCCTAGAATTTGTAGCTTTGTCTTCATACATTTTATGGTATATGGTCTAAACATTCTAGTCTATTTATATTAATTCATTCAAGATACTCTGTGACTTGTTTGCATGCCTTTGCATTGGCTAGTGACCCATCTAATATTAGGATGATCTTTTACTCACCTCTACATTGGAGCAAAAACTTTATTCCAGTGTCACCTTCTTCTTTCTCAGGGAATTTCTTGATTATACTTCTTGTAATGCCTTACTTTCTTAAGCTAACCCATGTCCCTGATGTGCTGATCTAGCTCTAGCCATCTTGCAGAGAGAAAATATAATACTCTCTATGTGACTATTTATATCTCAGCTATAGACAAGTGATACTAATTGGGACTTGATTTATTGTTTTATTGATTGATTACATTTAGGAACACATTATTAATGCAGACAAAACTTAAAAGTATATAAACATGCACTTTTTTTTCAGAAAGTTTGGTTTCTGTCTGTATTTTCTTTAGCACATACCTATAAGAGTATATACTTCCTTTTACTTTAAAATATAAACTTCTTAAGGGAAAGTTTTGTTTCACTTATGATTTTTATTGAAACTCCAGTAGCTAATACATAGTAGGTTCTAATTATTTGTAGATTTATTATTGGCTTTGATGGAGGATACCAGTTTAGGAATATAAACATGCTCTACATAATGTTTTCATAACTAATATCACAATAATGTGTTATTATGATAGAACTAAAACTTATTGTGAAGTTTAGTGGGTCAACTATTGATAATGTATAAATTTTTGTTCTTATGGAACTAATTGCCTCTTGTCATATTGACTTTTTTCTAAAGTGCTTCTGTGAACGGAGTTAAGTTGCTTATATCTATTGAATTTACAAGCAATAGTGCTTGAACTTTATTTATTCCATTTTGCCCAGACTCCTTGTGTTTATTTCCTAAAATGGAAATTTTTTTTTCTTCCCTTTTTAGTTTTGGGCTATATTCTAGATATTTGAAGGTATTGGATATGTACCTTCTGAATAAGTGCTATCAATGGCTCGTAAATACTTAGTCCAGAGTGATTAAAATGGCTTTTATTCAGACATCTTAACAAAAGAACCACCTCTCTCAAAGGAAGAGAGTCCCGTGAATCACCCACAAGAATGGTGTTATATGGAGTTTGAAAAACTTGTTCCTCTCCCTTCATACCAATCATTGGCCGGGATCACAATCTAATTGACACAATCACCTCCATATGTTTTTCTCCTCCGTGTTCATTATACTAATTATATTAATGAACAGGTAGGAACATTAACCTTGAGCAGGTACAAAGGGCAATAACATAGACTCTCATTCAACCCTTGCCTAGTAGCAAAGTGATTTCTTTAACCTTTTGTCTTTCCTTTTCTTTTTTATAACTCTCCTTCCTTTAAAAAGGTTGGTATCTTTTGAGTTTCTACAAAGACCAGACATCCTGACTATTGTAATGTAGTACCCTGGCAGACAACTATGAGATTCTGGCAATATCTTCTCAAATTTGAGGAAACAAAACAGTGGATTCTTTTCCACAATAAATAAGGGGCAGCTGATTTATAGAAGCAGAGTTATAAAGCATCATCTAAAATCAGGAAGATATGGGCTGAAATTCCAACCATCTCACTTACTTCACTCATGACCCCGGGCAAATCACTAAAATTTTCTGAGCCTTAGTTTCTATAAAATAAAACTCCTAGCACTTAACTCTCTTAGTTGCTGAGAGTGTCAATGATTAATGTTTATAATGAACTGAATACATTATTTATTTGCTGTAATTCCTTTGTTGTGGACAAGAAATCTTAAACAATTTTATTCCAATCTTTTTAAAGTGTTTCTAAGGGATAGAGTTCATATATTTGGAATAGGATGGAACCTCAGATGTCATCTGGTCCAGTTGTCTCAGTTTATCTTGTAGTTAGGGAAATTAAAGCTGAGTGTCTTAGAAATTAGTTTCCTCCTATTCACAGAGGATCACAAGTTTTGAACTGAAAAGTACTCAGAAATCATCAATTGCAAATACTTCCTTCTATAAATAAGGAAACCTTCTGAGAGTAAGTGACATTTTCAAGGTCACATAGTAGCAAATATTAACTGTGGAAACTAACCCAAATCCATCACAATACCTATCAGTCAAGTGGTAGGTTTTCTTTTCAAGTAACTTCCTTGCCTCCTTGTTAAGATAACTTTTAAAAATATTTTAAAAAGCAATTTTTTTTTGCATTGTGTTTCAATATGGTTTGTAATTTGAATTAATGAAGTTGGTAATAGAATACTCAAAATTGTAGTTGAGCATATAATGCAATTGTTCCATTATACTACTCCATGTTAATCTGAAGCACTAGAAGAGGATCAGAGGATCCAAACCACACCTGTCTAAGGATATAGGATATGATTTAAGACTGCCAGTTACTCAGCCTTACTTACTAAGGATGCAAATTTCATTTCTCCTGATTTTTCTGACAGCTTCCTATTAGACACTTGCCAACTGCTTTTATATAATGATAATCTAAAGTTCTTAATTTATATATATATAATATATGCATGTGTGTATGTGTGTTCTATGTGTTTATACATTTCAACACACACACACACACACACACACACACACACACATACACACACACATATATATACTCTATATGCATGTCTTTGTTTTGTTTTAGATTTTTCAAGGCAATGGGGTTAAGTGGCTTGCCCAAGGCCATAGGCTAGGTAATTATTAAGTGTCTGAGGTCCCATTTGAACCCAGGTAGTCCTGACTCCAAGGCTGGTGCTCTATCCACTGCACAGCCTAGCCACCCCCCCCTTTGTTTTTCTTTTAAACTTCTGAAAATGTTGATGGAAAAATGTGTTTGGCTAAAGGGTTCAGGAATTTAAACAAATGTGGAAGAATTCACTTAAAGAATTTAGGGACTAAAAAAAGCTTATTTAAGTATTGTTGTGGTAAGCAGAAGCTAAAGAAGAAGAAAGGCAGGTGGGGCAGTTAGAAACCACTGATCCACTAAGGAGATTAGCAGCAGGAGCAGTAGGGGGATAAGCAGCAAAAAAAAAAAAAAAAAAAAAAAAAAAAAAAAAAGAGAGAGAGAGAGAGAGAGAGAGAGAGAGAGAGAGTGGTATAGGTGCATGAGTAGTTATTTGAGGAATTACATTCACCCAAAGTGAGCTAGTTTACAAAGGAAGACAAGGAACCAGGGAATAAAAAATAAAGAAGGGTATAGAAGCATGAGAAATTATTTGGGGAATTATGCTCTCATATAAGTGGGCTAGTCTTTCATAGGAAGAAGAACAACTCAACTGAGGAATGAGTGAGTTTTTAAAGTGGTAGAAAGATGTGATAATTTAGGTATAAATTGATGGGGGTTCATAACCTAGAGATCAGAGATGAGATAATTAGAGATATGTAGATGAGCAGTAGTAACTCAAAGTCTTAATCTTTTCACACTTTAGTAAGGATCCATTGTTTTATTGATAGGGCTTGTCTCTTGCCAGGGAGGAGCAAGGTATTATACTAAAAACTTCATTGACCTCATCACTCTGAAATGGACAATGGAATTGGGGAGGGGGGCAAGTGTGGGAATAGGTGTTAACATGAGGTAAATGGTTCAGAGGAAACAGATTAATCATAGGACATATTTTTCTTAACATTTCCTCTACCTCAATAACACCTGATAGGAGGAAGGGGAGAGATTGGATTATCCATGGGAAATTTGATTGCATTTTTCTAACTTCACTCTGAAAAAAAATAAAAGCCCATCTTCTTAACAATAGCAATCCTGTAGAGATATAGGACTACAAGGAATGGAATATTAGTCTCCAAAGAAATAAAGGTTATCCAAAGGATGGTAGCCAGGTCTATTTGGAGCATGAGAAAGCTATAACACTTGAAGACTACTATTTCTTAGCATAGAGTCTATTATTCCATGACTCTGAAAGAAATAGTTAAAATTATGCTATCAGAGAAATATATATTCCCTACAGATCAGAAGTCATATACCAAGTATTTTTATTAATACAGCACTTAAAACTATTATATTTACACTTTGAAGCTTCTAACATTGCACCTGATGGCAATGATAGACTAAATTCTGCAATGAATGAAATTCTTAAAGGCAAAGAAAATTAATAACTCTATTCTGTGAGGGAACCATTCCATTCTAAGTCTCCTGTCTTGCAGCTACTTAGCAGGGTTTTTTAACTGTAAAGGTTTACAGTTTCAAGGTGGATGGCAAGCTGTTTTGATGACTTAAGTGAACACAAGCTATACCCATGCCTTAAAACATACTTTACCCAAGATCATAGTATAAGACCATTCCGCTATCAATGCTTCCAATTTTCTACTAAAAATGCAAGTCACACTTTGAAGAATTTTATAAAACTTTATCAGCTAACACTTTAGTAAGAAGTTAACACCTTAGGCAGCAATTAAATATGAACATTTTAGTATTCATAGTATAAGAAGAAATTGGAGAAAATAAAACCATTTTTCCTTCCTCTCCAACGTGTGTATGTGTGAGTGTGTGTGTGTGTGTGTGTGTGTGTGTGTGTGTGTGTGTGTGTGTGTGTAAAGGGAACCAAAGGATCATCATTGCAGCCTTATTGATGAAAAAAGAAAATCATCAAAAGGTAGCTAAATACATGTGTACTACAAGAGAAAAGATGACATATGGTTAACCAAATGAGTAGCATCCTTATTCTTATGTAAATGCAGAATTAGAAAAACTGTTTTTGAGTCCTTGTTCTGTTACTTATTAGTCCTGCTGTCTTGAACTGATGGCTTCCTCTTTTCCAAACCTTAATTTTCCTCATCTATAAAAATAAGAATAATAAGATTTGTACTACTTACCTCATAGGATTGGAAACATTCAAACAAATTCATCATTTAAATGATCCCTTAAATATTTCTAATATTTAAGTAGCATATTACGTGCTGTCTTCTCCATTAAAATATACACTTCTTGATAGAAGGAACTTTTTTGTGTGTCTATATATCTAGTTCTAATAAACCCTTAATTAAGGTCTGTTTATTGTTAAGATTTTAATAGACTGGTATTTTTTTTTCTTTTTGCTAAATTAAGATGAAGTACTTTTCTCCAGAAATATCTGGATATATATATACATATATATATATATATATATATATATATATATATATATATATAAAATTCAAAAAGAAAACAACTAAGATGAATCATTGATTACATTGTAAAAACCAATAACAAGGATTTGCTTATAAATACAAATATATCTTGTAAATTTCTGAGAATGTTTTCCTTGTATTTTGGGGAGAAGTTAAGACATTACACAAGATTCTTTATAAGGCAAAAGTACTCCCTGAGAAGTAAAAGTTCAGAAACATTATTCTTTTTGCTAATATAGTTGAGATTTTTTATTTTTTGATAGAAAATATGATAAAAAGAGCAAAAGAGGACAGTTGTGTATTAAACCAACATGATATTTAACACCCCTGAACATGCCTCAAGGTGAACAATTCTCTGCTTCGAACTTTCCATTCCCTTTATCACTGACAAGTCACTCAAGAAAAGATTTTCTGGTGTCTGCTTTCTGATGTAGAATCTCTTCCACTAATGCAGTTTAAATGTTTGTTCTCATCAATCTACAAGGTCAGTCTGTCCATAACACTCAGCATTTTATCCCAACACTGTCAAAATTCTGTTTCAGGCTGTTTCTAACTTTTTCTTTCCATTCTTTATATGAAGGTCTTGTTTACATAGCATTAAACCCTCTAACCAACTTCTCTATTTAGTTTGGAAAGTCTATTTTTCTGAAATTTAACCTCAGTGGCATAGAAATAAGCAGCTCAGTTAATAATACCTTTTTCCTTTATTGCTTTCTAGAATAACATTAATTTTAATAATTCAGATGATTTAAGTCTTACAAAGTTGTCATTGTCCTTGTAATGACCATATGGAATAGGCAGAATGTTGTTATCTCCCTTTTAAAGATAAGAAAAATGAGAGTTTATATGTATGGAATAGTGGAAATAACACTGACTCAGGAAGTAAAAGAGTTAAGTTCAAATCTTACCTCATCTCTAAACCTTCCCACCTGTGAAGTCATTTCATTTCCCTAAGCCTCAGTTTCTAAATCTGTAAAATTGAGAGGATTGGACTGACTGGATGCTGTCTCTTCTAGGTGATCATCTATTAGATTATGACTCACTTAAAGTCAGATAGCTCTCAAAGATCAGGGTTAGGACTGAGACTCAGGGAAATTTCTCTTGCTTCTAGGTCCTATGCTCTTCCTAATATATCATGCTGCTTGGGTCTCATAGTTTATATTTTAGTAATAATTAATAATAGTAAAAGTTTATATAGTGTTTTATATGTCATCTTATTTGATTCTAGCATAATCCTATGAGGTAGCTACTATTATTTCCAATTTAAAAATGAGGAAATTGATGCACAAAGAGTTAAGTAATTTGCCTAGGGTCACAAATAAGTATTCCTTGTATTTGTATCTACAGCAGCTAATCAAATAGAGTTGATCACTGTAGTGTCTGATTTTAAGCTAAATGCTTAGCCTTTTTTTGATCTAATTGCTACCTACAATTACTTTAAATTTCCTGTAAATATCAAAGAAACTACAAGTCACTGAAGTTTGTGTCCTGTACCCTGTCATCCTTTAATCTCTCCTTTTCCCTGTCCATGAATAATGAATTCTACTTATACAATATGTCTCATATCTCTCTTATCTCTAGCTACATGGATACCACAATCTCAGGTCCTCATCACAACTATTCAAGCTTATTTTAACAGCCTTCTAATTGGTCTCCTTATTTTGCCTTATTTTGAGTCTGTCCTTTGCCCAATGTAATATTCTTTAAGGCCGCATTTCACCATTTCTATTTAATAAACTTCAGTAATTTCTTATTGATACTAAGATAAAATATAAATTCATCTATTTGGCATTTAAATTCCTTACCAATCTGTTCCTAAGCTACCTTTAAAGGTTTATTTCACATAATCTTTATTTTGTTCCAATAAAGGCCAAATAACTCTGATTTTTTTTAAACTTCCTTCATATAAAACATTTCTTGACTCCATGCCTAATTACTAACTATTCATTCCCTTTCCCTAAAATATCTTTTCTCTCTTTAAAATTCCTAATTTCCTTCAAAAATCTGAAAACCTCCTCCTTTAACTACACCTATTTTTTTTCTCCTGATTTCCCCTAGGCTGCTTGTATGTTGAATGACTCTCTCCCATTATCTTGTATTTATTTTGCATGGATCATTTATGTTCATAATAGTATATATGTATATATATATATATATATATATATATAGATAGATAGATAGATAGATATAGATATATATTTATACAAATATGTATGTGTATGTTGATTTTGTTGTTGTTTTGGGAGACTTCTTTAAGGGCAGAAACTGGTTCATTTCTTTTTTATCATTCTTTTTAGTTAAAATTCTCTCTCTTTTTTCAGTTGCTTCTGCATACAACGAGAAGGCAAGAAATACAATACCCATTATATGTAAGAGTCATGTAAAACAAATACACACATCAGATATTCTGCAGATGAAAAACTAACAAATAGGAAACAAAACATTTGGAATACAAATGTTTCAATATTCCAAAAGAGTTAATCAATTCTTACTCTGAAAGTGGATAGCATTTTTCATGCTGTGTTTTGGAATTTTTGTGGATTATTGCATTCATTAGAGAAGCTAAATCTTTCAGAGAGAATTATTGTTAAAATATTACTGTTACTATGTACAATGTTCTTATAGTCCTACTTAATTCACTTTGCATCAGTTCATATATATTTTCCCAAGAGTGTTTGTCTTTCAAATATTCCCTTCATTATTTCTTACATTATGGATATTCATGGAGAGCTGATTCTCCTGGTGTGAGGAATTGCTGAGACCTTTTCAGAGTTGCTTGTCCATCTTTGGAGTCTACCTATCACCCAACTCCTACCTGTGGACTTCAAGAAGCTGTTGCTTGCACAGAAGCCACTGTGTAGACCATCTTTACAAATTAATTGGGTTGGGTTAACCAACAGGACTTAAACCTATCATTTGAGGAAAGTACCTATGCCAAACTTGGGAAGACTCTGCCCACCACCCACCCTCATTGAATGGGAAGATGAGAACAATTTGCTTTAGTGGCCATGAAGGTAGCTAAAGCAGGTATTGGGTATCACTTTTGGTTTTAATTCATATTTCTGTAATTATTAGTAATTTAGAACATTTTATTTATGGTTCCTTTTTTTCTAAAAACTGTTCATATCCTTTGACCACTTATCATTTGGGGTTATAGCTCCTTTAAAAAAAAGGAATGTGACTCAATTCCCCATATATTTGAAAAAAGAGACCTTTATCAAAGAAACTTGGTGAAAATATCTCCTTTCTATATTGTTTCTAATTTTGCCACATTGATTTTGTTTGTGCAAAATCTTTTTAATTTCATCTGATTAAAATTATCCTTCCTTTGTCTCCTGGAATCCTCTTTATGTCATGTTTGATCATGAACTCTTCCCTTATCCATATATCTTACTGGTCATTTTTCCCATTATCCACTAATTGTCTTAAGATTATTACTCATTATCTCTAAATATATATATATATATATATATATATATATATATATATATGTATATCCATTTTTTCCCTATCTTGGCATAAAAATTAGAGTTTGCTTAACAGGACCTAACAGACTGCTTTGCAGTTAACTGATTTTTGTTGAATAGCTGAGATCTTTGGATTTATCAAACACTGTTTGAGTGTGACTATTTACTTCTTTATATTATATAGCTAATCTGTTAGACTGGATTCCTAGTCAGTACCAGATTGTTTTGATATAACTACTTTGTAGTATAGTTTGATACATGGTACTCTTTTATTTCTTTATAATCTCTAGAGCTAATACAATGCCTATAACTTTTAGGTGCTTGATAAAAGTGGCTGGAATTTACTTTTTTTAAGGTTGGAGTATCTAGACACAGTGCAATCACACAATACCTAAGTTCTTTAAGACATCTGGGAATCAGGCTTTTTGTTTGATAGAGCTAACTTGTACTAATCCATTGTCCAACAGGGAACAAAAGCATTGACCCAGTAGTGGCAATGAATCAGATAAACACAAATATTCCACCCTTCCTGTTGAAATAACTACATACTTTCAATGCCATCCATTGTGCCATTCAATCAGTTACTTGGGTGTGAAACTTTACCACTGTTATAGAAATTTGAAAATAGTCAGAAAGACCAACCTGATGACATGCTTAGTTATATTCCAACTACTCAAATTTTAAGAGGAACACAAAATAATAAATAAATAAATAAATAGATAGATAGATAAATAAATAAAATAATAAACAGGTAATTTTCCAGAGCTTATCTTTCATTCTAGAGTCTTTGAGAGTAAGTTGTCTTTTTAATTTACTATAATACCAGAAAAGATTCATAAATTGATTTCATTATAAATCATTTCTTTTCCCTCTCTAGACACCTAACATGATCAAATCAATGGAATCCAAAGTATTTAGTGGGTTGAATTTGCAAAATTCTGTATTTTTTCCTTCAAAGATTTGAGTAAACCAAACTTAAACTCATTAAGAACCTATAACTGAACCTGAAGCAAAGGCAAATGTTACAAAATTCATAACTGTTTATATTTGTTCATGACTATTCATTGAAATTATGACTTCATAATTCAAATAAATATAGTCATAAAAGTACACTTAGAGACAATGACCAATGGAGCTATTTTTCATTACTTATTCTATAAAGGATCAATTTGTTGTCCTGGAATTAAACAATGCATTCTGTCTCATACTAAATTTCCAAACATATCATACTACTTCCTTAGGAATTTGAAGTCTTTGCATTCCTCCTTTAGTTGAACTCTCTTATATAAACTTCTTCAATTAGAGTACAATCACCTCAAATAGTTTCTTTTTTTAAAAAATAGGATAAAAAGTATATACATTGCTTTTAGTACAGTTTTTTTCAGTTCCCACCAGTTGCACTCCTTTACTACTAAATTCATCATCCCACAATATTTTGCATCAGCTTTGATACTCACAACTCTTTAAAACACTTGATACCCTCTACTCCTGGGTCTGGAGTGTTGCAGGTTGGAGCAAAGTATTTCTCCCTAATTTCCACTTAAAGAAATAGTAGATCAATCAAATCTTCATTTCCTACAAACTATGCTCCTAGAATTTGTACTCTACTCTGTCCTCATAAAGGCAGCAAGATGGCTCAATGGATAGAGTGTTGAAGTCAGGAAGATCTGAGTTCAAATTCAGCTTCAGACTATGTGACTGAGCTAGTCCTTTAAACTCAGTTTTCCTAAATCCACTGGAATTGGAAATAGCAAACCATTCCATTATCTTTGTCAAGAAAATACCATGGATGATATGGTCCACAGAATAAGGTATTGAGTACAATTGAACAATTAATGCCCCTTATCCCCAGTAGTTCTCCCCTACACTTCGTTTTGTATATTGCCATCCTTTATTATTCTCTAAGTTCCTGCAGCCAAGGACTGTCTTTTTTTTTTCTTAATTATGCTTCTTGTATTTAAGTACAGTACTTTGCATGTAGTATACATTTTGCAAATAGCATACATATATTAATAAATGCTTATTGATTAACTGTTAGTCACATATTGTTTAATAATTGTTTTTCTAATCATTCATTCATACTCTCCTTATGTTAAGATTAAAGTACAATTAAGTTAAACTATACCTACTGTCCTCTGTGTTCTTTATTTGGTGGTTTTACCCCCTATCTCCCCACCCACCCACCCCTCAAAATAAACACTGCAGTATTTCAGAGGACCTGGTGATTTGTATGTCTTTATGACATAGGAAGATCTGGAATCATGGGTTTTGCTAGGCCATATTCTGAAATTTTTCTTCCTTGATATGCTTGCAGTTTTTTTTTTCTGACACAAATCAAACTCTGCACATCTCTCTGTCCTGTCCTAATATATACCTATACATACTCACTCTGACTTCAGAAAGATATTCTTTCATTCTGTAACTTGATTGATTGACATAACTTTATACTCTAACTGGCTAGCTTATAACCAAATAGAAAGGGCATGGCATCACTTGAGAAAGTCTTTGAGTTGATCATTGTTAGAACATTTTGTTATACCTTCCTTTGCTTTGGGCTGTTATAAAGATTTACTTTGTAATGCTAAAGACTGGCTATCTCAGGAGTACCATTCTGCTGATTCATATTTCTAACAATTTGATCAAAACCTGTATGGTCAATTAATCCTCTGCAGCATATTTTTGGGTAGGCAGTTCCAATGCTGAGAAGATTCTATGTCAGCCTACCTCAGCTAAAGAACTGAACAGTGCTTCAGTCAGTTGAACAAATGAACATGGCAATGGTTCATGGAAGGTTGTTACCATAGCTTCAGATGCAACTGCCCTGATGTAGCCCAATGTATAGCTAATCTGGTATGTAGAGATGATTGAAGATAGCTCAAATTAACTATTTTTGTCTGCATCCACTGACTGAAGAATAAAGGACTCTCTATACTTGGCTGGAATCAGAACTTTAGAAAAGGTTTACGCTATTAACAATTAAGCTAATTAGAGTCCTGTGCAGTTCAATAAGATTAGAATAATCACACCCGTCTAGTCTTGTTGAAATCTATTCCTTCAAAGCATAATTCAAGTGGTAACTCCAGCTCAGTCTTCACTGCTCCCTTCAGATAAAAATGATATTTTTAACCTTTCATAGAATTTCTGCTGCAGTCTTACCCATTTTGCCATATGTGTTCTAATTTGCCATATATCATTGTTATCTCTGCCATTGCCATAACTTCCCACTCCTACTCTCCACCTGTCCCATAGGTTGCAAACTCCTCAAGGACAAAGACTATGCCATTCACCCCCCCCATATCATTCCATTTTTCAGTTCTGAGTATAGTGTCTTGGATACAGTAGGTGCTTGTAAATGCTCATTCAATTTTTTAATGCTTAGGAATCTGTGAAATCATTATTATTGATAGAACTATCTCTGATAGTGTGTTATCATGATTTAATTTTAAAAAAAGCTTTGTTCCCCCTCTTCTATCATTGTCAAAGACATATCTGCAGCAACTTCTTCAGCCATTCATCTTAATCTGTTTCCTTTCTTCAAACTCCCTAAATTTAATTCACTTCAACAAATGTTAACTAGGTATGATTTATAAAAAAAATTGACTAGCAAATATCCTCCCCAATCTGGTAGATCATTGAAGGTGTTGCTGATAATAATATAGAGAGCAAAAAAAAAGGGCTTAGAGTGGACTTAGATTTCAACTTCTGGTATTTTAATTTGGACAAATTTAATCTCTGTAACCCTCAGTTTTTCCATTGATAAAATGAGGACATTGGACTTAGTGCCAAAGGATTTTTATTGCCAGAAAAATACTTTATCAGAAGCACTAGCTTTGCCCCTTACTATGTGATCTTGGGCAAGTCATTTAATTTCTTATTTTTATATCCCCATTATTCATATAAAGAAACTGAAACACAGAGAGGTTAAATGATCTGCCCAGGGCTGAACTAAGTGAGTTCTGAGATAATTTTCAACTATTAGTCCATGATTGATTCATATAACATTTAGGAATATTTGCATTGTAGTAGAAAATGTTTGAAATCTAAAATGGTAGATTATTAGATTATAAGGGACCTTAGATAAAGAACCCTAGTTTTTTGATAGAGTAATTGAAAATTTTTGAGAACAGAGTATCCTGCCTACAGTCTTTTAAATCATACTAATTAGACAACTTTCAATTTGTAAATCCAGTCCTGAATATTTGAAATAATCGTTTAATTTAAATATATGTATTTATTTAAAACTATATTCTATAAATATTATATCACAGAATCTGTATTACAAATAATTAAAATGCATCTTGCAATCCTATTTGTCCTAATTCCAATTCTATGCACTCTTCCATAGCATTTTCCACATACCATTTGTCACTCAAATGGAGAACAAAGGGATTGAGATCTAGGCCATCTTTTGCGTGCTGTTATCACCATGTTGTGAAAAACAGAAAGAACTTTCCTGAAGGGAAAAGTGAATAGAAAAGAGGATATGGAGTAAGAAGTTTCCATTCTATCCTCAGCTATTTTCCCACTGACTCATTTTGTGACTTTAATGCAAGTCACTCACTAGTAATTTGTATTTACATGCTGCCTTTCTTCTGAGAAGCTCAAAAGGCTTAATTTCTCTGTGCTTCAATTTCTCCATGTATAAAAAGGGAATTATAATACTAACTGTCTCACCATGCTGTTATAAATAAATGCCTTTAAAGGGCTTTGATCTCTTTTGATGAATAATGCTAAGCATGAAGCATTATTACTATTATTAACTGCATATTGATCACTAGTTGTCCATTATTAAGCACAACTCAAAAAAAAATAGAATTCTTCCCTACAGGTTAGAACATTAACAGTATTTGAATAGAAGAAAGGCACATATTTCCACAACTTCAAAACAGAAATGGAGGATTACTATAAGGCAAACTTAAGAAATTCACTTTTACCTAGTAGAGACTTGAAGGCAAAAAGAAGACAATATGCATTTCTGTTTTAATGTATTAGATTCTTTTTCCCTGATGCATACATTTTTAAAAAGTGCATTACGATTATTTTAAAGCAAATGGTACCTTTAAATGATTACTGTTTTTAAAACAATTTGAGCAAAGTGGTGGGAAGGCCATCTTTCATGCCTTCAAGTGTTCTGAATCTAAGGTTGATGACTTAAGTGACCTCCACAGCAGGGAAAGAGGCCAGAGGGAGTAACACTAACTACAGGAGACAGAAAAACCATACTTGCTGTGTCTGTTTTTCTGTTAGTAGAAAATATTCTAAAAGGCATAGTCAGGAGGGCTACTTTTTGGGGCTTTTCTAATATTCTCTATATTTTTCTGTTTAGGGTATCTGTGATAATTGGCAAAAAAGGAAATAAAAACTATTCCACTATAAAATATCAAACTATGAAAAAACTCTCTAGTTACTTAGTCTGTATTTCCTTTATTTAGAGGCAGTATAGCATAATGGATAGAATGCTAAGTTTGGAGTTACAGAGTATAAGTCTCAAATCTGACCCGTAAAATTGGCTTTTTGTGAAATAGAGGTTTGTAAACAAAGAACTTTGCAAGTAAATTCATTAGTTAGAATTGTTTTACTATCATTTGACTTCCACACTCTTATGTACAAAATTCAGGTACTTTCAAATTAGGAAACCCTTCTATAATTTGATTATCCCTTCATCTATGTAAATTTGGAATTTCTAGATAGAAAGCCAAAATTTAATACAATGGTACATTGATACTGATTGTTAATTCATCCCAGAATTCTTTGATGAAACCAAGGAGTATGGAACAATTATTTTTCCCATAAGAAAAAAATTTAATTAGAAATAATTCTTAAAATTTCCCCAGAACTTTTAATTTTCCTGTGTTAATATTAAGTAATGAGGTTGTTTTATAATACAGAATCTTAAAATTGAATAGACATAAATAAAAAGGCAATTAATTAACATAAAAATAAAATAAAATTTATCTTTATTTGTACTGGCCAGAGTCCCCAGTAAAATAGATTGCAGTTTATCTTTTGCTCTTGAACAGGACTGTGACATCAAGGAGGTGATACCAACTCATACAATTGACTTGGATTTAATTGAGGGGCACTGTGCAAAATCATTAGCCTCATTTTCTCCTCCAGAATCAAATGGTTTCAATGACCAGATATGGATCAAGATAACTAGAAATGACCTTGGGAAAAGTTGGTCTGTTAAAGCTAAGGTCTTTCCCAGGTCACAGTTTGACTGAGATAAAATTCATTCAATGATTAAGATTAGATAAGAGAGAAATGAGGCAAAGAGGCCAAGAATGGTCACTTTTGCTTAGCACCCCCCCCCCCCAAAAAAAGCAAAACAAACTAAACTGGGAGGATGAGACCCTCAGGACTTCTCAGTGATTTAGGCAGGTAAGTAGGAAACAAAGCCAAGAACAGCCTCTTTTTCAGTCAAAAAGAAAAATAAAGTAAATCACAGCTCCACCAGCAATGTATTAGTGTTCAAGATTTCTGTTCTAACATTGATCATTGTCCTTTCTGGTCATATTGACTAGGCTGAAAGGTATGAGGTGGTACCTCACAAATACGTTAATTTGCATTTCTCTAATCAGTAAAGATTTAGAGAATTATTTCATATGAATATGGATTGCTTTGATATCCCCATTTGCAAATTACCTCTGCATATCCTTGACAATTTATCAATTGGGGAATGGCTTGGGTTTTTTTTTTTTTATAAATTTGACCTAGTTCTCTATTTTAGAAATGAGTCCTTTGTCAGAAATGCTCCTTGTAAAAATTGTTTCCCTCTTTAAGATATTTCTTTTGATCTTGTTTACAGTGGGTTTTGTCTGCACAAAAGCCTTTTAACTTAATGTAATCAAAATTATCTGTTGTGTGTGTTTTTAATGATGTTCTACATCTCTTTCTTGGTCATAAACTTCTTCCCTTTCCATAGATCTGAGAGGTAAACTATTCTGTTATCTCCTAGTTTGCTTATAATATTGTCTTTTATGTCTAAATGCTGTATCCATTTTGATCTTATCTTGTGATAGGGTGTGAGGTGTTGGTCTAATCCAAGTTTCTGCCATACTAACTTTTGATTTTCCCAAAAGTTTTTATTGAAGAGAGAGTTTTTGTCCCAAAAGCTAGACTCTTTGGATTTATCAAACAGCAGATTATTAAAATCATTTCCTGTTATCTCTTAGCATAGTCTATTCCACTGATTCACCACTCTATTTCTTAGCCAATACCAGACAGTTTTGATTACTGATAGATTATATTATAATTTTAGATCTGGTAGGGCTAAGCCACCTTTTTTGTACTTTTTTTCATTAAATTCCTGGAAATTCTTGTATTTTTATTTCTCCATATGAATTTACTTACAATTTTTCTAACTCATTAAGTATTTTTTTTTTTTTTGGAAATTCAATTGGTAGGACACTAAATAAGTATTTTAATTTAGGCCAAATTGTAATTTTTATTGTATTAACTTGACTTAACCATGAGCAGTTGTTATTTTCCCAGATATTTAAATCTGATTTTCATTTGTGTGAGAAGTGTTTTGTAATTGTTTTCTTGAAGTTTCTGAGTCTGCCTTGGAAGGTAGACTCCCAAGTATTTTATATTGTCTGAAGTTACTTGGAATGGGATTTCTCTTTCTAGCTATTTCTGATATATTTTGCTAGTCATAGACAAAAATGTTGAGGATTTTTGAGGTTTTATGTTATGTCCTGCAACTTTGCTAAAGTTGCTAATTGTTTCTAGTAGTTTTTTAGATGATTTTTTTAGGATTCTCTAGTTTTACTATGTCATCTGCAAAGAGTGCGAGTTTTGTCTCTTCCTTCCTAATTCTAATTCCTGTGATTTCTTTTTATTCCCTTTTTGCTGAAGCTAAAATTTCTAACACAATATTGATTAATAGTGGTGATAATGTGCATCCTTGTTTCACTCCTGATCTTATTGGGAATGCTTCTAGCTTATCTCCATTGCATATAATGCTTGTTGATGGTATCAGATAGATATTTCTTATTATTCTAAAGAACAATCTATTTATTCCTACATTCTCTAGTGTTGTTTTTAGTAGGAATGAATGCTTTATTTTCTCAAAGGCCTTTTTAGCATCTATTGATGTAATCATGTGATTTCTGAGAGGTTTGTTATTGTTATATTTAATTATATTAACAGTTTTCCTAATATAGAACCAACTCTTGCTTGATCATAGTTTATCATCATAGTGCTAAGTTGCTATAATCGTTTTGCTAAGATTTCATTTAAGATTTTTGCATCCTACATTCATCAGGGAGATAGGTCTGTAATTTTCTTTCTCAGTTTTGACTCTTACTGATTTAGGTATAGCACCATATTGGTGTCATAGAGAGTTAAGCAGAGTTCCATCTTCACCTATTATTTCAAAGACTTTATATAGAACTGGTAGCAATTGTTCCTTAAATGTTTAATAGAATTAACTTGTGAATCCATCTGGCCCTGGAGATTTTTTTTTCTAGGGAATTCAATAATGGCTTGTTGAATTTCTTTTTTTTGAGATAGGGTTATTAGATATTTAGTTTCCTCTTCATTTAACCTGAGAAACCTATATTTTTGTACATATTCATCCATTTCACTTAGATTATCAAATTTATTGGCCTAGAATTGGGCAAAATAGTTCTGAATTATTACTTTAATTTCCTCCTCATTGCTGGTGAGTTCACCTTTTTCATTTATGATACCAGCAAATTGTTTCTCTTCTTTACTTTTTTTTTTTTTTTTTTTGCAGGGCAAATGGGGTTAAGTGGGCCAAGGCCACACAGCCGGGTAATTATTAAGTGTCTGCATCTGGATCTGGATGCAGGTACTCCTGACTCCAGGGCCAGTACTCTAGCTACTGCACCACCTAACTGCCCCTTTCTTTCCTTTTATTAATCAGAGGTTTATAAATTTTATTTTTAATTTATTTTTAAATTAAGCAGAGGTTTATCATTTTTATGTCTTTTTTTTATTAAAACCCACTCTTGGTTTTATTTATTAGTGCAATAGCTTTCTTGCTTTTGATTTTATTAAGTTTTTTAATTTGTTTCTTTTCAAAGTTTTTTAGTTGTATATTTAGTTTGCTGATTTCCTCTTGCCCTAATGTATTCATATAAGCATTTAAAGATAATATATCACCTGATAACTGCTTTGACTGTTTTTCAGAAATTTTGTTATATTGTCTCATTATCATCATTATCTAGGATGAAATCATTAATTCTTTCTATAATTTGTTGCTTGATCCACTCATTCTTTAAAATGAGGTTATTTTGTTTCCAATTAATTTTAGTTCTATCGCTCCCTGGACCAATATTGTATGTGATTTTTATTGCATTATGATCTGAGAAGGAATTATTTACTATTTTTACATTTCTACATTTGACTGTAAGGTTTTTATGTCCTAGTACATGGTCAATATTTGTGTAAGTGCCACGTATTGCAGAAAAGGAAGTATATTCCTTTCTATCCCCATTCAATTTTCTCTAAAGGTTTATCATGTCTAGGTTTTCTAATTTATCTATTTAACTTCTTAACTTCCTTCTTCTTTATTTTATGGTTAGATTTATTTAAATATGAGAGTGGGAGGTTGAGGTCTTCCACCAGTAGAGTTTTGCTGTCTATGTCTTCCTGTAACTCATTCAATTTCTCTTATTTGGATGCTATACCTCTTGGTGCAACCATAGTTGGTACTGAAATTTCTTCATTGTCTATGGTGTCTTTTAGGAGGATATAGTTTCCTTCCTTATTTCTTTTAATGAGATCTATTTTTGCAGCTCCTTTCTCTGAGATAAGGATTGCTAGCCCTGCTTTTTTTTTTTTCACTTCAGCTGAAGCAATATATATTTTGATCCAAACAGTATCTCTCTGTTTCAAATGAGTTTCTTGTAAGTAGCATATTGTAGGATTCTGGTTTTTAATCCACTTTGCTATTCATTTACATATTGTGGGAGAGTTCATCCTATTCACATTCAGAGTAATGACTACTAATTTTTTATTCCCCTCCATACTATCTTCCATCTGTTTCTGTTTTCCCCCTTTTTTTCACTTTATCTATATTTCCTAGCATGTTGTTTCTGAATACACCTTCAATGTGTTTACTCCATTATATCCAATGTCCCCTCCCCTTTCTTTCCCTTTTTCCTTTGCCCCTTCTCCTTTCCCTTCATGCTTTTAATTCCTCTTCTCTTCTCCCCTCCCCCTTTTCCCTCTTAATACTTGAAAGGTAAGATTAGTTTTTTAACTTAAGTGAATGTGGGTATGTTAACTTTAAGCTAAATCTGATGAAAGTAAGATTCAGGTGATTCTCACCTACTCCCTTCTTCCCTTCTATTGCAATATGTCCTTTGTACCTATTTATGTAATGTGATTTAACCCTTTCAGCCTCCTTTATCCTCCTGTCTTTTTACTGTCCCCATTTTTAAGGAGGTATTGTTTTGAAATCATTCTATCAGTCATGGATAACTCATAAGTGTACATTTTTTCTGACTAAGTATATTCTCTCAGAATAACTGCAGAGTTACAATTCTGCAGAGTTATGAGAATCTTTCTCCCAGGAGGGGATATGGCCAGTTTCATCTTATTGGATATAAATGTTTTGTCTTTACCCTTTTTTCTTTACCTTTTCATGTGTTTCTTGAATCTCCTCCTGTTTAAATTCCAAATTTTCTATTAAGCTCTGGTCTTTTCATAAGGAAAAGTTGGAAGTCTCTGATTTCATCAAATGTCCATCTTTTCCCTTTGTAGAGAAGTCTCAGTTTTGCTGGATAGTGAATTCTTGACTGCATTCCAAGGTCCCTTGTTCTTCGGAACATCTCACCCCAGGCCCTTCGATCCCTTAATATTGATGCTTCCAAGTCCTATGTAATTCTTTCTGTTTCTCCTTGTTATCTAAATTGTTTTATTCTGGCTGATTGCAGAATTTTCTCTTTTATCTGATAGTTCTAGAATTTGACCACAATATTCCTTGGTGTTTTCATTTTGGGATCCATTTTCAGAGGGGATCAATGTATTTTTTTTCCATGACAGCCTGTCAAGTTTTATTTTATGAGCCAAATAGAAAGGTACTATGTAAAGAGGAGATAGGGGTGAATCATTTCTTATTCTCCTCCTCCTTGGACAAAGTCTTGAAAATATCCTCTTTCTTAGCCTGCAAACGCTCTCCCCGACGCTTTTGTGCTTCTTTGGTCTTGGACCAGTAAGCTTCAGCCTAGTCAGCCAAGAGCTTCTTCTGGGCCTTGTCTGTTTTCAGTTTATGAATGTGCTCTATGAAGATCCACTTATTCTTGAACACATTTCCCTTCAACTTCAAATAAAGGCTGTGGTACATATGGTGGTCAATCTTTTTGGATTCATGGTATCTACGCAGTAGACGGCACAGAATCCTCATTCGCCTCATCCAAGTCACCTTCTCAGGCATATGAGCATTGGCAGTACCCTGTCTCTTACCAATGCCCATGTGCCTACCCTTCCTTAGAGCCAGAGTATTTTTTCGGCATCTGGCTCGAGAATGCACAGTAACAGGCTTACGGATGATCAGCACATCTTTAATCAGCTTACAGGATCTGCTGACAGGAATTGGCTTTGGCAATTTCATTGGTCTCATTGGGGTCAAGCCATACCTTCTTCTTTCCACATGGAAGGACACTAGAGGCAAGCCTCTTCTGAAGCCTGAGCATACTCATGGCTGCAGTTGCAGCATGGAAAAGGAAAGGAGAGAGTGGATCAATGTATTCTTTCAAAAACTTTTTTGTGCTATGGTTCCATGATATCAGGGCAGTTTGCCATCTCTAAATCCTGCAACATGAAATCCAGGCTTTTTTTTTTTTTTTTGTCTTCAATATTTTCAGGAAGCCTAATGATTCTTAGGTTGTCTCTCTTGGTTCTATTCTCAAGGTCATTGGTTTTGCTGATGAGGTATTTTAAATTTTCTTCTAATTTTTTGATTTTTTTGTTTTGTTTAAGAGAGTCTTATTGTCTCACAAAATCATTAGTTTTCCCAGATTCTATTCATTTTTATTTGTTTTGTTTTTGTTTTTGTTTTTAGGTTTTTGCAAGGCAAATTGGGTTAAGTGGCTTGCTCAAGGCCACACAGCTAGGTAATTATTGAGGTCAGATTATTGTCTGAGGCTGGATTCTATTCTTTTTTAGAGAATTTTTTTCATTTATCTTTTGCAACTCCTTTTCCAAATGGTCAATTCTATTTTTGAAGGAGTTTTCCATTTGTCCAATTTAGGATTTGAGACAATTATTTTCTTTTTGCATTTGCCCAATTGAGTTTTTGTGAGAATTAATTCATTTTTGCATTGTATTTTCCAAGGAGTTATTTTCTTCTTGTAAGGTGATAATTTACTCTTGAATTTCTTTACCCAGTTTTTTCAATTGACTTTTAAACTCCTTCATATTTTCTTCAAGGAAGTCTTTCTTGCTTGGAGACCAACTCACATTCTCCTTATGAATTGTAGATCTCTCTCAGTTGGTATCTTTGCTTTCTAGTTGTCTTTCTATGGACCTCCCCCCCCCCCCCCCCACTTTCCACTGGCTTTTTTTAAATTTTCCTAAGATCTTTTGTTTGGGGAAGTACTGGTTCACAGCCCTTGGTTTTGAGGTCCCTAGAGGCTTTGCTCACTATGTTTAGTAACAATATATTCGCTGGCCAGTGAGGAGTGGAGGTTGCTTTCTCTTTGCTAATAAGTGGATTCTATTGCCATCATCAGCCTGAGTCCTCACCTTCAAAATGCCTAGATGACTGATGGCCCTCTACATTCATTCACTTCTTCTTCATCTTTCATGGATGACATTTGGGTTGGCTGAGCCCATCCCTTTCTCTTCTTTTTCACCACCTTATAATTTCTATCTATATCTTCTATCCAAGTTCCTCAGAGCTTTTCCAGGCCTCTCACCAATGACTTCTAATGACACCAGTCTCACATTTTCAGATTAATTCCAGAAAAAATATACCATAATTGAGGGAAGTCCTTTTTTAAAGAAGGCTTCATAATTGTGTTTAGCCTTGAAAAGAGTTGGGAATCTATAGAAGGGTAGACAAGGTGAGCAATCAAGGCAAGTGGATGAGTCTGTGCAAAAGCATCTCATGACTTATAAGTTATAGAACACTCTGTTCTAGAGATAGATGGATTAGGCTGTAGAGAAAGGAGGTTAACAAAATACTCTACCCTGAAAAATAGGCTAAATGCCAAATAAAAGAGTTTAGTTTGTTTTCTGAAAGGTATAGGGAATTATTGAAGCTACTGGACCAGTGCAATCTGTTTTGATTTGTGCTTCAGGAATTTCAAATTGGTGGTGTTGTTGAGGGTATTTGGAGGGTATTGTGATATTCAAGCCAGAGAAGATGTGGAAAGTTGGCTGCATTGAGAGTGGAGAGGGCTCAAAAGGCAATGAGAGTAGAATCAACAAGACTCAGCAACTTATTGGACCTAAGAGAATAGAGAGAGGAAAGATGAATGAAGAGATGAGGATAACTTCAGGATTGTCAACTTGAGGGAATAGAGGAATGTTGAATCATAAGAGCAATGTTATGTATTTGGTGTTGATATCAACTAAAAACAAATATAAATTTTGTCTCTTTTTTTTCCCCTTTCTAATAACAAATAGGAATATCCCCATTGAATCAATGATCATTGGGTGGTGCCAACATTCTGGAGGGGAAAGATTCAAGTGCTTTGGGGAAGTCTTGAGGATAACTGATAAGGCACAAATGTCCTGAATTGAGAGGAGGCATTCTTCCTAACTAAAGAAGAATGTTTGATATCTCCTTCCATCCTAAGTTGAGAGCTAGTCCCTTGATAAAAAAGTCAGAAGCAGCATTTTCAGATTCTGCTTTTTGACAATGAAATTAAATAAGCATCTCTTTTTTTTTTTAGGTTTTTGCAAGGCAATGGGGTTAAGTGGCTTGCCCAAGGCCACATGGCTAGGGAATTATTAAGTGTCTGAGACCAGATTTGAACCCAGGTACTCCTGACTCCAGGGCCAGTGCTTTATCCACTATGCCACCTAGCCGCCCAGCATCTCTTTCCAAACCTCTGTTTTAGCGGTCTGGTTTTCTAGATCGCCCCTGCATATATATAATCATGCTTAGAGAAATTTAATAAATGTATATGTTAATGTACCTGTCTGTTCTTTTTTGAGATCCTAATCTGGATGTTAATATTTGTCCCTTATTAAGATAAATTCTGGACCATGTTTAATTTAATTCTTTACTAAGATCAAATTCATGGAGTCTACAAGAAGGAAGATAATACTGCTTTGGATATGTTATATTTGCAATATAGGATGCACCTCAGATTGCACCATCCTCACAAACTAGGCTGAGTATACAAAATAAACAACTATGCCTATGTTAGCTATATTAGGCTCATATAGTGCAAATTCTGACTCTGATAGTATTCATGCCACCACGGCACATCACTGATGTGACTATGGTTTGATCAAAATCTTGAGGTCTCAGCAGTAAATGAGGGGGTCAAGACCAGGTGCTTAATAAATTACTTTTTAGTTTTAAATCTATGCATTTTTGTTTTCCTGTAATTTTTCACTACTGTATATTTTACAGAAAGGGCCAAATTAATTTTCAAATAAATCAACCATTGGGCCAGAAGGAATTTTATGCAGAAACATTCCAAGGACTCTTTCTTTCCATCTTCTTTTAAATGACTTTTGTGAAAACAAAACAAAACAACAAAAACAACCCACTCATAATAAACTATTTCCACAGGCAGTTTCAATCTATTCATATTCCTAAGGGCATTTCAAAGTGAGGAATTGACTATTTTTCTTGGCGAAAAGAAATGGGAGAAAAGGTCAGTTTTTGATCCCTACATGCTAAGACATCATTGAGAAACAATTCTCCCTTTTCTGTGCTGAATTTTATCAATTTCTTTTTGAAGAATGATTCTTTTATTTTTAATAATGAACAAAATATGCCCCAAAGTTGAAAGGAAGCCAGAATTATATGACTAATGTGATGTCCATGGAATTAAAAAGTCACATGCATTAATTTAACAGTTCATGACATTTAGATTTAGAAGAGAACTTATAAACATATAACTTCAAGTTCATTATTTTATAGCTGAGAAAAGTGAGATTTAACTTTTTTTCCCCAGAATTTATGAAGTTACTAATGTCTTAATAGGTACTAGAGAAATAACAATCAGCTTCCTTCTTTTCATGATGACAAAATTTTTAATATAGTTATTAATGAAATGTCTTAAATTTCTAATACCAAATTTAATATGGACTGAAGTTCCCTTAAATGTCATATCAGAATTTACTAATGTCCTTACATTCCTAATCTAAAGATATTTGCTTCTGATTAGGTTGAGCTGATCCACACACACTAGGTCCCAGTCCCATTCCCTAGGATAATTTCTTCTGGGATCTGGATCTCAGTTTCTAAAGTCCTTTGGTCTCATCCACTGGCATTCATGGAATGAAGGGCAAAATAACCAGATGGTTTTCCTTGCCTGGATTGCCAGGAACCACTGGAATTTCCTGACCAGTTCTTGCTAGCTTATCTCTTCTCCCTGTCTTTGTAAAACTATAAAAACTGTTTGGGAAATTTACTGGATGGACATCTCCTAGTGTGGCAAGTTTGCTATGCTGTTATCTCCATTAAAGACTCTTTATTCTTCAACTCATGAATAAGATTTATTTCAGGACTTGAGGATTATAATTCATTTTAATTCTTATAAAAAAACCCAAATAAAAAAATTCGAAATCATTGATTTTTTGTAGGTAGGAAAGGGATTGTGATTGTATTACCAGATACAAAGAGAAAAATTTGTTAGCCTCCTATTCTCCAGAATCTTATAATTAAGGTGCATAAGACATGTGCACAAATAATTATGATATAGAATGTACCAGGGATCAAGAGCAGATTTAATGACATGCTTTTTACCAGAAGAAAACACTTTTTGACTTTTGGAGAACAGAGATTTCATGGAAGATGAGGCACTTGAGCAGGGTCTTTAAAAAAAGGATTTTAGATTGTGGTTATGAAGTAATATATTTTATGTACTGAAGGCAGCTTACAGTCTATAACATTTGGAGACTGGGGAGAGAAGGATGTGATAAAAGAGTATTTTGAGGCAATAATGCCAGTTTGGCTAGAAAATTGAAACTATGAACATGAGTGATATGAAAAGGAATTGGAAAGAGATGATAGAGTCAGATTGTGGAGGTCCTTAAATTCCAGGGCAATCATTTACATCTCTTTTTAATAGTATTTTATTTTTCCATTTAAATGTCAAGATAATTTTAGCATTCATTTTGATGAGAATTGAATTCCAAATGTTTCTTCCTCCCTCCCTCCCTCACCTCCCTTCTTTCAAATATGGTTAACAACTTGATTCATGTTATACATGTACTATTATGCACAACATATTTCCAGTTGAGGAAAAAAAAGAGAATTAAAAGAACATCAAGGAAATTAATGAAAAATAAAATACAAAGGAAAGTGACAATAAAAAAGGATCAAATAAAAAAACAAAAAAATGAAAAAGCATGTTTTTTTATTTCAGAATTCATCAGTTATTTCTCTGGATTTGAATAGTACTTTCCTTTATGAGCCTTCTGTACTTGTCTTATATCTTTGTGTTGCTGAAAAGAGTCAAGTTATTTACAGTTGATCATCATAGGACATTGCTGATACCAATGTTTTCTTTGTCCTACTCATATCACTTTGCATGATACTCTGTCCAGTGTTTTCTTGGTCCTTGTCATTTAACTTTGTATTTCATACAAATCTTTCCAGGCTTTTCTGAAATCTGCATGTTCATAATTTTTTTAATTACACAAAAGCCTTCTATCATATTCATTAAGCCATTCCCCAATTGATGGGCATTCCCTCAATTCCCACTGTTGTGCCAACATTGTAAAAAGGATTTCTATAAATATTGTTTCATTTTTAGGTAGTTTTTCCTTTTTTATGACCTTTTTGGGATACAGACCTAGTAGTGGTATTGCTAAATTAAAAGGTATGCACAGTTTGCTTATGCTTTGGGCGTAGTAGCAAATTGTTCTCCAAAATAATTGGATCCTTTCATAACCTCCTCAAAAGTATCCCAAGTTTCTCAAAACTGCTAAAATCTTATCATTTTTCTTTTTTTTGGTCATATTATTCAATCTAATAGGTGTGAAATGGTACCTCATAGTTGCTTTATTTTACATTTCTTAATCAAAAGTGATTTAGAAAACTTCTTCATATTCCCACTGTATCACCCTGGGGCTTATGATCTATTACTGGTTTGCTCAGTAGGGGCTTGCTGCTTGCTTCCTGGGATGCTATCTGCCCTAAACTGTATTCCTCCATTAACAGAGTGTGATAGATCTTTCCTGCTAATCTTCCAGATTTCTTGTACAGGAAGATTTTTTTCAGCTCACCATTTTAGTGGTTGAATTTATTGGGGTGGGTACTATTTTATGATTGTATATTGGAGATGGGTATGGGAGAGTTACAGTGATTTACTATTTCCTCCATCATCTTGCCTCCTAGAAGTACCATTTCCAACTCTTAATGACCTCATGGACCATACTATAGTAGGTGTTTCTATTATCCACTCTCTCTTAAAATCTGTCCAAGTTCACATTTGCTGTTTCTATGATACTATTATATACTACTATGATACAGTATTCTGCCATTCCTTTTCCCCTTTGTCTTCAATTTTCAATCAGGGTCTATACCAATGAATTTGTCTTCTAATTTGGTAATGAAAGTATTTAGGCTTCAGTTTAGTATTGGACCTTCTAGTGAGTAACCTGAATTAATTTCTTTAAGGATTGACTTGTTTGATCTTGCTATCTAAGAGGCTCTCAAAAGTCACCACTAGAACCACAGTTCCAAAGTGTACATTCTGTGGAGCTCAGCTATTCTTATAGACCAAGTGTCCATACATTGTAATATGTATGGGAATATACATAATATACATATGTATATCCATAGGACATTGCTGTATATACATATACACAAATATACATAATATACATATGTAGGGAATATGCATAAACATCACAGCTTTGATCATATAAACTTTTATAAAGAAAGTGTTGTCTCTGCTTTTTAGTATGTCATCTATGGCTTTCCTTTCAAGTCACAAATATCTTTTAATTTCATTACTAAAATCTCTACCTGCAGTTATCTTTGAACCAAAGATTACAAAATATAATATTGGTTTGTATTTTAATCATGCATAAAACTTGTAATCAATGGAAGTTTTTGATAAGGAAAGTTAACTGTTTTTGCCTTTGCATTAGAAACAATGTCTTATAACTGTGAAAAGGAGAGAAGGGAAGACTGGAGGAAGGTAAATGAGCAATTATAATCGTCCACATAAAGTGATAGTGGTCTGAATGATTCATTTGATTAGTCACTAGACTGACAACTAGGGTTGCTAAATTGTCTAAAGTTAGAATAGGTCATAGAAACTAAACCTGTGGATTTCATTGCAAAAGGAACTTTCAGTTCAATAAATCAAACAAAATATGCATGTCAGCAAATTCACTGTAGCATGTTCTTTCATAGAATTTCATAGAGCACTTGAGAAGCTGAGTTGTCCAGTTTTCCAAAACTAATATATGTCAGAAAATGGATCTAATCATAGGTCTTTCTGGTTTAAAGACCAGCTCTCTGGCTACTCTGTCACATTGCTCTAGGATAGAATAATATTTTAGTACTTGACTCAGTGCCTTGCATATATGTGCTTAACAGTTATCTGATTAACTGAATTGTCTTTAGATCTATGAAGTATTAGAGAGGCTTTGCATTCCAATGCTTTTAATGCACAAATGGGAGGTCCCAGTTAGGTAAAGAGATCTGTTCATATTGTAGAAATCATTAGTGGCAATGCCAGGACTAGAACCAAAATAGAATTGGTTTTAGTTCAGCTTACCATGCAATCTCACACTACTCTGGTCCTGACATTTTTCAGCAACTAAAATTTAAATAAATATGGCTAAAAACCCATGTCCTTTAAATGTCACTTGATATAATAGAAGTTTCCTACTCTTTGATGATCAGTTGAGATTTTGATCTATTGGGGAATACACATAAGAAATAGGGCTAAAAGGATAAGGGGTTAAGATTGAACATTTTTAATCATCACAAACTTGTTGCACTAAAGATCTAGAAACTTAAAACAGAAACCAAAATATTTGAGGAAATTCAAGACATAATGATACACATAGTTTACCCCAAATAATTTTCAACTCAATGGTTAAATGATAGAACACACAATTATTATGACATACTACTAACAATTGTATGGAACATCTCATTCCAACTCAAAACATCTTTCTCACATTGTATAAATAGGATTTCAGATTTATCTTCCAATGACTAAGTATTTGGTACCTAAAGTGCTATACAATGACACCAAAATTACATATGCCACAGATGGTTAGAAGTTCCTAACAACATTTGGAATAATTTGCATATTCCCATGAAGGCTAATGATAATGTTGTGGTTTGAAAGACAGAACAATAGTATGTAATTACCCTGTCATTACATAATATTTGCCATTTTCATGATTACTTATCATGTGATTTTATTATAGTTCAATTATGATATAAAGGTCATGAACCTCCACATTCTCTTGTACACTGTTTGCACCAAAACTATAACTTAGATGTATGATAACTGCACCATAATTTACCCTGATTGTTCCCAGTTTCTAAAACATTCAGGATGATTAAAATTGACATTGATTGAGCTAGGATTTTGGATTCTTTGAAATTCATTTTCTTGAAGTGTGTATTTTTTTCTCCCAAAGTAAGTTTCAGCAAACAATATTCATATTGTCTCAGGCAGGGCCTTCGATTTTACCATAGTCTCCATCTCCTCAGACACTAAGGAGAGGTAAGTATTCATTCCTATATATGGATTTTTTTCTTTTGTGGCTATGTGTAGAGCTTAATTACAAAGTTTCATAAATTTATATGCCATTTGTAACATTAATAGTAACTTGTCAGTGTGATTTGTTCTGCCAGTTTCTGAGCTAGAGAACACTGGAAGAAAAAAATCCACAAGCTAATGGTCTGCCCTTTTCTGACAGCACACCAGACTTTCACACTATTAACTAACACTTTGCCTCCCTCATTCAACTGCTGAACTGTTGACAAGAACACTTTAGCAAGTATGAACAGCAGAAAATATCAAAGAAATAAAAACCCAGCTCCCAAGGAAGGAGACAAAGAGGATGCATAAAATAATTTTTTTTAAAAAGAGGCAAACAAAAGCAGAAAATGGGTATTATTAAATATTGATATTTTGTATGTTATCCTTGAACATTAATTTAAAAATATTGAGTCTTTAAAATGGATTTTTTAAGCAGATAAAAATGAATGATATCTGTTTTTTACTAAAAAAATGTTAAAAATTCTAAAGACTCTCTCTCATTAATTCTGAATGATTAAGATTTTACAATTACTCACTGGAATTACCTGGAATTATTTTCAATGAGAATATTGATTCTTCTGCTGCATTGAGGCATTTTTCCTCCTCCATAGACATTAAAGGTACTTTTAGCAATTTCTTCTGCACATTCACAGAAATGGGATGACATTCTAAGTGTACCTGTGTGCATTAGTGAGAGTTCTATTTTAGAATACAGTAGACAACTTACTCATCTTATTTCAGTCTCTCTTCAGAGGCAGAGACCATTTACCATCTAGTGCCAATTTATTCCCAATTTAGCCCAGTATAGCATAGTTGACATTCAATTTTATAAAATCTTATATTGCCCTGAAATGTGTTGAAGTGAATACTACTGGTAAGTATTCTTGGTAGTGTTATCTACTTGGAGAAATAGAGAGGGCAGGGCCATCCAGGTGTATCACTGTAAATAACAAGGCCAGTTTAGCATATTCTATTTCATTAGGGATATCTCAGGATCAGCATATATGGAATCCATTAAGCTCATTGCATTTTTAGTTTGGCAGCTAATGCATAGCTTTTAGCATGGTGATTTTTAATTCAAAATTCTTTCTACACAGCTTTTGTTATTGTAAAATATACTGTGGGGAAAAAAGAATAAAATAGAATAAAATATGAGTAAATATCCAATTGTAATTTATAAACTTAGTGCATCCTAATACCTTTGTAATCAAATAAACATGGATTTTGGACTATTGGCAACTAGATCTCAGCAATGAAATGGGAAGATGGTGCAAAATTAACTTACTCTGATAGTGCATATCCACATTCTGCTGAAGTCATTGAAAAACCCCTTGCTATATTTGTGAAAGCTAGGACAGCTTGCCCAGAGTTAATTTTACAGTATTCTTTTCTTAGGATAGTTATATATATGACATGTGCTCCATTCTGGAGCATTAACCTTGCTTTATTAGAATGCCTTTGATGATATATTTATAATTCAATATTTATTATTTGTATGTATATTTTATTACCAATGTTTATATTAAAAACACAAAGATACCTTTATACTATCAAATAATTAGCTACTACCAAAGTCCTATTCTGATGCTTCATTTTGGCATGGACCCTGGTTCCTCCAAGCCTGTGCCAGCAGAGCCCCAGCTGTACCAAGTTGGAAAGGCACAATTGAGTCAGACATTTGCCAAATTGTGTATTTTGTCTTCTGGGTTCAAACCTAGCTTCTAACCTTGCTAGGTTCCTTTAGGTTCACCATTAAATGGTTTCTAATTATATGAGGTAAAAAGAGAGATAACTGAAATAATGAAAAAGCTTGTTTAGTACCAGGTGGAAGATTGAGAAAATTTGATCAAGTATATGTAACTCTCACAGTGCAGTATTTGTCATGTCCTCTCAAGAGATGGTTAATATTCAGTGTGAGAAAGGGTATGTTTCTGGGTGGTGGTAGGGATTGTGGCAGGGAGGTCGAACTTTGAAAAAATGCATCCATGAATTTGTGTGCATATATTTTTCTGTGTGTGTGTGTGTGTGTGTGTGTGTGTGTGTGTGTGTGTGTTGTGTCCAGTGGAAACTCCTTCCATTGATTCAGATGACATCTCATTTTGTCATTTGAAATTTTAGAGAGCTAACTGCCATTGCTTTCCTTCATGCTCTGCTCAGATTTCTCTGCTGGGGAGAAAAAACATCTCTATTTCCTTCTATTCTTCAGGAATAGACTTTGCCCCTGAATCCTGTGTGATTTCTAGGACCCAGGTCCCCTAACTACTTTTCTACTTTCTCTATACAGTATTAACAACATGCTTCCCCCTTTTCCCCCTTCCCACATTCTTTGCCACCTCAACTTTCCTATGTTTTCTTCACCTATTTAAAGCAGTTCTTTGTGACTAGAATTATTTTGCTTGCTTCTGCTCAGTGCTTAGCACCCTAATTTTCGGTAATATGTTATTTTCCTTCCTTCTTTCTCCAGTCACACTTCCTCCCTCCCTCCCTCTCTCCTTCCCTCCCTTGCTCCCTTCCTTTTTTCCTTCCTTCTTAACTCCCTTCCTTCCTTCTCTGTGCCTCTGTCTCTGTCTATCTATCTCGTTCTCTGTCTCTGTCTCAGTCTCTCTGTCTCTTTCTTTCCCCGTTTGTCTTTCTTCTTCAACTAGGTGACACAGTTGATAGACCACCAGGAAGACCTGAATTCAAATCTGCTCAGAAACTTTCAAGTCACTCAATTCTATTTGTCTCATTTTGCATTATATGTAAAATGAACTGGAGGAAAAAAATAGCATAGTATCTTTCCTGAGAAAATTCTAACTGGAGTCAAAAGAGTTAGACATGACTGAAACCACTGAACAACATATTTTTTTTAATGTGGCAGTGACATTCAGAATCAGGGAAAATGTTCTAGAAAAGGCTACTTTTCTGCTTTGTCTCAATTAAATGTCTTTGAAATAAATATATATTATTAAATTTGGCTGTTTGCCTGCTGATTAAAACCATTCCTTAAGATTTTTCTAGTTGTCCTCTCATCAACATTTTACTTTTATCTTGCCAACTTGTGTCCACATTTATCATTTTAGGCAGTCTTTCTTACTTAATTTTTAAAGGTGTTGACACACAGCCACTAGATTAGAAATCAAAAAAGTTTAGATGACACTAAACAATTTAAAATCTCTCTCTGGCTTCATCATGTACTTTTGCGAAAGTTAGATTGAACATAAGGAAAACTGATGAAAATCTTTGGTGATATTTATAGAGAACTTATTTGGGCTAGTCTGTTTCAAGCAAAAAAAGAGAAAGGAATATACTTATTTAATAGTGAAAATAAAAGCAAAAAATGGAAGATATATACACTTTAGTCTTTTGCTAATGAATTGAGTGACCCATGGCATATCAGAAATTCTCTCCACTTATATATAAAATGAAGAATTTGGACTAAATCATCTTTGAAATGTTCTATAATTCTAGGTTTCTAAGATGAGAAATATCTATAATTTTTGAAACATATTTTATATTTTCAAGGAACTTGAATATATTTTATTTATTCCTTGTGATGCAGGAAATTATGAGCATAGCAAAATACTGTAATTGGAAACAAATTTTTCTAATGTTCTCCACTGTTAAAATGCTTAGCTCCTGTAATTCATATATATATATATATATATATATATATATATATATATATATATATATGGTATGTGTAACTGATTTTTGTAATCTCTGCACTGTTAAAATATTTTCTCTTAACTTTTACTTGACCCTGACCATAAAGCTAGGTTATGATAATATATCACCTTAAATTAATTAGGAAATACTCCTTCAGCAATCTCTCCAATAGAAGATCCCTTCCCCCAAACAAAACTCCTTCCTTGTATCCTGAAGAGCATTTAAGGCAGTAGTGGGATTCAACTGATATTATACCAGTTTGAAAGAACTTGTGCCTAATTTTACATTGAGTTTGATGAACCAATTGATAAAATGGCGTTTTTTTTAAAGAAAGATTTTACTTATTTTGAGTTTTACATTTTCCCCCCATTCTTGCTTCCCTCCCCCCACCCCCACAGAAGTCATTCTGTTAATCTTTACATTGGTTCCATGTTATACATTGATCTCAGTTGAATGTGATGACAGAGAAATCATATCCTTAAGAAAGAAATTAAAGTATGAGATAGTAAAATTACATAATAATATATTTTTCCCCTAATTCGACAGTAATAGTCTTTGGTCTTTGTTCAAAGTCTATAATTCTTTGTCTGGATACAGATGGTATTCTACATTACAGAGAGCCCAGAATTGTCCCTGGTTGTTGCACTGAAGGGATGAGCAAGTACATCAAGGCTTATCATCACCCCCATATTACTGTTAAGGGTGTACAATGTTTTTCTGGATCTGCTCATCTCTCTCAGCATCAGTTCATGCAAATATTTCCAGGTTTCCCTGAATTCCCATTCCTCCTGGTTTCTAGTGTTCCATGACATACATATATCACAGTTTGTTAAGCCATTCCCTAATTGAAGGACATTCACTTAATTTCCTATTTAAAATTGTACTTTTAATCTCTAAGGTTGGGTCCTGGGCAGCTGCTTAATGTGGAAATCACAAATTTACATTCATTACTCTTTTTATTTTTAGGGTTTTTTTGCAAGGCAAATGGGGTCAAGTGACTTGCAAAAGATCACACAGCTAGGTAATTATTAAGTATCTGAGGCCGGATTTGAACTCAGGTCTTCCTGACTCCAGGGCCAGTGCTCTATCCACTGTATCACCTAGCCACCCCTCATTAGCATTTTCTAAGTGCCAGCAATAATATTCATTATGTCCACAGGTGAAAAAAGTTGACAGAACTATACTTGTAATATTTATTTATTCATTTATAAAGCTCATTATATCCTTGATGTAATACTACATTTTAATTCCCTCACTTTTGTTACTTCAGTCAACAAACATATAATATAAAGAGAAAAAGTGCCAAGCAACCAGGGGATGACAAACTCTCATTTGTTTTCACTTTGTGTTATGCCCTAAATTCCCCTGAGATATTGTGAGTGCACTGGTGTGCCCTGAATGGTGAACTCAATAGGAAATTGGGACACAATGAAACAATAAAAATAGAGATTTCAAGGGTTATCTTATTGCCCAATGAGAAAAAAGTGGAAATAGTTAGAATAGGTCAAGTGAGCTTTGGTTCTGCATATGGTCCAACATTCACTGCTCTGGTCGCATGGCTGGTTTTGCTCCATAAGGATAAGTTTGTTTACTGTGAGTAATTTAACTAATTTTGTGTACATCTTTTATTGTTCTTATTTGAGTATTAAATACATGAAATATTAAATTATCTTTTTGGTATGTCTTGTTGACTACTTAAAATAGTCATTAGGGCAGAGAACCTGTTCATTTATTTAAGGGAATTTAAGTGGAGTCTGGTGTATGCCTCCTTCTCTTTTTTACTTTGCTCCATTACTTTGTCTCTCTCTAAGCACAAGTAATGCAGCAGATGATCTGTCTATTTAAACCGCTATGCCAATACTTCATTGACTTGCTTCCTAATTAATTAATTAATAAATTTTTGAATTTTACATTTTTTACGCTAATCTCGTTTCCCTCACCCTACCCCTCACAGAAGGCAGTCTGTTAGTCTTTACATGGTTTCCATGCTATACATTGATAAAAGTTGAATATGTTGAGAGAGATATCATATCCCTATGAAAAAATAAAATATAATAGCAGAATTACAAAATAAGATAACTTTTTTTAAATTAAAGATAATAGTCTTTGGTCTTTGTTCAAACTTCACAATTCTTTCTCTGGATACAGATTGTATTCTCCATTACAGATACCCCCAAATTGTTACTGATTGTTGTACTGAGAAAGACCATTAAGATTGATCATCACCCCCATGTTGCTGTTAGGGTGTACAAAGGTCTTCTGGTTCTGTTCATTTCACTCAGCATCAGTTCATGCAAATCCTTCCAGGCTTCTCTGAATTCCCATCCCTCCTGGTTTCTAAGAGAACAATAGAGATGGACATTCACTCAATTTCTAATTCTTTGGCACCCAAAACAAGGCTGTTATGAATAATTTTGTATAAATGATGTTTTTACCCTTTTTCATGATCTCTTCAGGGTACAGACCCAGTGGTTGTATTGCTTGAACAAATAGTATCCACATTTTATTGGCCTTTGGTCATAATTACAAATTGATCTCCAGAAAGGTTGGATGAGGTCACAGCTCAACCACATTGTATTAGTGTCCCAGATTTTCCACATCCCTTCCAACATTGATCATTGCCCATTCTGGTCATATTGACCAGTCTGAGAGGTGTGAGGTGATACCTCAGAGATCGTTTAATTTGCATTTCTCTAATAAGTAATGATTTAGAGCAATTTTTCATATGATTATGGATCACTTTGATTTCCTCATACCCTTTGACCATTTGTCAATTGGGGAATGGTTTGTTTTTTTTTATAAATTCGACTCAGTGCTGTATATATATTTTAGAAATGCGTCCTTTGACAGATATACTAGTTGCAAAAATTGTTTTCCAATTTACTACATGTCTTTTGATACTGGTTACAGTGCTTTTGCCTGTGCAAAAGCTTTTTAATTTAATGTAACCAAATTATCCATATTCCCCATTATTTTGTTTCTGAATACCACCACCTCCAGTGTATTTGCCCCCTTGTATCTACCCCTCCCCTTTCTTTCCCCTTTCACTTTGCCCCTTCTTCCTTCCTTTACTTCTGTTAGTTCCTTTTTTCCTTCCTCCTTCCCCTTCCCTCCTCCCCCTTTCCCCTTTTAATACTTGAACCGTTATATAGGTTTCTTAACTTAACTGTGTGTGTATATGTTAACTTTAAGTCAAATCTGATGATAGTAAGATTCAGGCAATTCTCACCTTCTTCCTTCTTCCCCCCCCATTGCAATAGGTCTTTTGTACCTCTTTATGTGATATGATTTACCCCATTCAGTCTCTTCTCCTAGCTTCTATTTCTGGGTTTTGTTGATTGAATTTCTGTTAAGAGATTTATTTCATATATGAGGGAAGACAAGGAGACCTTAGCACAATGCTTGTCTTTTCTCTGACATCTTGGCTGGAAGTCCCTACTTCACTGACTTTAAAGAATTCTTAATTACCTCTCTCTTTCTCTACTTTGTATTACAACTACTTTTTAATAAATCTGTGAGTTCTTTTTTTCAACATCCACTTTCTGGGGTTAGATGTTTTATGAGTTCTTCACTTCTATTGAACCAATCTTCCTTCATCATCTGAATCTTGGTGCTGGGAATAATTGGCTCATAGACTCTCTCTAAATCTTTGCTTTAGTATCTGACTGAAAGGCAAACTTGCTCCCCAAATATTATTGGAATCCATGATTAAGAGGAAAACAAGTGAACTTGATGAACTCGAGCAATAAATTCACAGATCTAGTTTTCTAGATCTATTTCATCACTGTCTTATACCCTTTCTATATCTGAGTCAAACTGACCTAAGTGTTTGTTGAGAATCCACCATTTTCATCTCCCCCTTTCTTGCTTTTACCAGGCTCTCTTACAAATTTGCAAGGCTTTGCCTTCTCAACATCACCTTTCCAAATCTCTGGTTCTCTCCAAGATTAAGCTTTTGTATCCTTTCCTAGAGTATAACTTTTCTTATTATTTCAGAGGTTAATGTTCTTAATTAATTAATGTACATGCTGCAAGCCCAGCTAGGTGACATGATGGATAGAGTGCCAGGACTGAAGTCGAGAAGACTCAACTTCCTGAGTTCAAATCCAGTCTCAGACACTTAATAGCTTTGTGACTCTAGACAAGTCAAATAACCCTTTTTACTTAAGTTTCTCATCTATAAATTGACCTAGAAAAGAAATTACTAAACTATTTCAATATCTTTGCCAAGAAAACTCTAAGAAAAAGATTGAAAACAGCAACATACACATATATGTATGTATATATACATATGCATACATATATTTACATATAAAAATATGTATCTGTATAAGGATATATATTTATATCAGCATATATGTTTTTATATATCACATCCACATATTATATATTATAAATACATATATATATTTTACTCTTCATGCAATTTGAAGCTACTTTTCTGTGTACTTATTTATTTATCTTGTATTCTCCCTCCCTTCACTGAAAAGAAAACAAATTCCTTTAGAGCAATATTATTTTTTTAAATTTGTCTTGCTATCTCTACTGATTAAGTCTACTACAGAGAATAGCTATGTGATAAATATTTGCTGAATATGTAAAGCAAATATACCATATTTCCCCATGCATAAGAAATTCCCATGTATAAGATACTCTTTAATTTTGGGGCCCAAATTTTGGAAAAAAATATATTACATAAAGTTACTGAACTCAAGTTTTATTCATCATAAAATTCATACAACTTCTCATCACTGTCAAAACTCACATCCATTAACTCATCATCTGTGTTTGATGATGAATCACTGTCTTAGGAGAGACATTAACTGTCTGTGCTCTGGTCTGTGATTGACAGACCTTGGGCAGCTCTGATATGTGAACACATGCTTAGCCCCTTCCATTTCATTAACCTGAAGCTCCAATTGTGTCCTCTTTTGAAATCAGTAACTTCTTTTCATCATCAGTTCTTCTTGCCTCATCTGAACCATCTTTGGGGAAACAAAAATTCCAATGGCCCTTTGCTCTTCAATCCATCTCTTAGCCCCCTCTCTAGATCAGACCATTTGGATGACTTGCCTCTCATGCTCTTCTTCTGTTCAGACATTTTCAATAGGTTTTCTTCTTCCTGGAGCCAGTTTTGGATTGTTTCCTCAGTTGGAGGAGGACCAAGCTGAAGTTCAACAGCACATTTTCCATTCACTTTTGCAAACTGGATCACTTTGAACTTGAATTCAGCACTGTACAAAAATCTTTTCTGAGCTACTTCTGGGCAGAGTGTGGCAAAATGTAACCCAACATTCTGGTAACATGCAAAACAATGAATACAAAGACAAGTGTGAAAAAGTGATAAATGCAAGTAAAAAAAAAATTACAACCACTGTATAAGATACTCCCAGTTTTTAGACCATAAATTTTTCAAAAAAAAGCTGCAGCTTATACATAGGGAAAGACAGTAGCTAGGAATTCCAGGACTTATTGGAGAAGAGAAGATAGAAACAGTGCTAAAGTCTCCTGATCTTCCCTCATATATAATATGAAACAAACCTCTTAACAGAAATCCAATCAACAAAATTAAGAAAGAGAAGTTAGAAGAACATCTACCTTAAGGTTTGTCTTCCAGGATCATGGTGAGCCCGGGAGCACAGGACAGACTCTGCTGGGAGCACAGGACAGGGTGAGAGCCTGAGAGCCTGAGAGCCTGAGAGCAGGACTGGCCTGATTGACTGTGGGGGCATGGGTCAGCTAGGGAGCAGAGGCATTGGTGTGGCACTGATGGTCTGGAGATTGCCAGCAGGGCTGGAGGGTGAGTTCTAGTTTGGGAGAGTTGCAGATATGATTCCCTGGGCTCCTCTGGTCTGGAGGAACTCAGAGTCCATACCTCCATTTCAGTTGAAGCCTCTTCCCAGAACAAAAGCAATTATAGCTGACTTCTGCCCCAGTCTCAGATGTGAGCAGCAGAGCTCCCTCAAATGTGAATAGGAAGAGCAATTGCCTTTCCCTAGAGCAAAGTCCACCCTTGTTTAAAGATAAAAGTATTCAGCAGCTTCAACTACCCCCTCCAAGCCAAGGGAGAGGGCCTCAAATCAAGGTCACAGACACTCCAGAGAAAGCAACCAACACAGCCTACTGGCCAGACCACTTGGAGTTACTAAACCCAGTGAGGAAAGCCTCAAGGGACCTCAAAACCAAACCTCTGTGAACCAGCCCCTCCCCAACACAGGTCTTAAGAAAATGAAGAAAGCCAAGAGGAAAGAAAGGTCAATAGAAAAATTCTTAGAAAGAAAAGACCCTAATTCAGAGAGGCCTAGAAACTCTGAGGAGAATATCATCTGGTCTCCAGCACAGAAAGACTTCCTTGAAGAAATAAGGAAGGAGTTTAAAAAATCAATTGGAAAATTTGGGAGAGAAAATTAATACCTTGCAACAAGAAAACAAATCCTTGGAAAATGTGATTGGACAAATGCAAAAAGAAAATAATTCTCTCACAACCTCAATTGGTCAAATGGAAAAGTCTTTTAAAATAGAACTGATCAATTGTAAAAGGAGTTGCAAAAGGTAAATGATGAAAATTTTTCTCTACAAAAGCAATGGAACCTGCGGAAACTAATGATTTCATGAGAAATATAGTAACTAAACATTTATTTAATAATTCAGAAAGCACTATCTGTGATTCTTATAGTTTCCCTGAGACAGCAGTAAGTATATATATATAGCATTGGGGGCGGCTAAGTGCTGCAGTGGATAAAGCACTAGCCTTGGAGTCAGGAATACCTGGGTTCAAATCCTGCCTCAGACACATTGTAATAATTACCTAGATGTGTGGCCTTGGGCAAGTCACTTAACCCCATTGCCTTGCAAAAACAAACCTAAAAAAAAAAGAATATATAGCATAAGGGTATGGATAAATACAAAGTTCCCAGTAATTTTCCATAAAATGCATTTTAAGTATATATAATATTTTTCATATTGGGGAAATAATCCTGATAATTGTTATTCCAAATGTAGTGGAACCCAGTATTCATAAAAATTTGTTTACTTAAATTTTTATTTAGCAAAATAGCAATTAATCAGAAAAATGCAATTTCAATGTGAATTTAATTCCCATTACCTTCAGGAATTCCATGATAAAAATTCCCACCAAGTAAAATTCAATATATAATAGTTTTAGGACTTGGCAGAACTTTTTTTGTAGTATAAAGTAATTCATCATAAAATATTTAACATATATGCTATATCACCTGCTTTTTAGAAACCATTGAGTTTCTTTTTTTACATTGCTCTTTGTATTTATGAGATGTTCTGTAATCCTCAGTCTCACATTGAATTACATTATAAATGATTTCCTAATTATTTGTTATTAAGTCTGTGTCTTCCATGTGTTGCATTGATTAACTTTATCATTCTTCACAAACAAGGGGATTTTGAATGATTCATAAATTATTTCAGTACTGCTTACTGTCAAAGTTGAAATTAGTAATTAGGTGAAATTAATGGTTTTCTATTTATTGGAAAATTTAGTAAAAAATTGTTTACTGAACTGTTATTGTCTTCCCACAGCTTGGTAAAACCATTTAACATAAATTTTGGACTTTAAAAAATTTTCAATTCCATAAAAGTTGAATGAAAATTACACTAACACAGAGATGATGGATATACTGTAGAAAATAATAATTATGTTAATTTATTTTCCTGCTGATGACCATTTCATGTTTACTTTAGTTTTAATAAGTTGATTTTTCCACATCAATGCTTTGAGATCTTTTGCCTTTTGCTAGGAAGATAAATGCTTTAGTTGGCCAGAAATGATGTCACATTGATTTTCCTTTATTGCCTCAACAACTAATTAAGTGTGTGAGAAACCTGCATTCTTTCTGTTTCTGTATTTCTGTTTCTATTGAGAAAGTTATTTAACATAAATCCTAAAGTTGTCTAAAATGCATTGGATAATTATGTAAAAGACAATTAACTCAAAATTATTTGAAGAGAGTTAATCTACATAAGTAGTATACAGGTACTCAGATGCATGGAGAACCATTCTTAGTTTAAGGGAGAAATGTATTTAAATGAAATGTATTTAATGTATTTAAAGTGTGCTGGTTATTCATGGAGGACTACTAGCACCTCTAATGTGAGAGTTTGCTGAACCTTTTTCAAGTCTGCTCTAGTGGTCACCTGTAGCTTCAAGAAATTTTAGTATGTTTAACAACCACATCCTGAAAAAATTGTCTTGTGAGATGGGTTAATTCAGGTTTAGGGTAACTGACATGTCCCAAACCTGTTTGTGAGTTAGGGAGATGGTTACCCCAAGTTTGGGAAGACTTGAACTAGTGGAATAGCTGCAAGATAGCAATTTGTTCCAAAAGTCATGAAGGTTGTTGAAGCAGATACTGGTGGGCAATAAGAACTGGGTCATCTTAGATGTCAAAGTCATACACTGCATTCCAAGTCATCAACAGTCATCTTAAATTTTCTTGCTTTTAGATTTCCATGGACTGTAGAAAAGAGGGTGATGATTTTATATATCTCTGCCTCATTTAAATTCAATTCATGTACAGATCATCACCCAAGATGCTGTTTGTCCTTTTCAAAAAAAAAGGATGTATATATGTATATAAAAATGCAATCAGAAACCAGTCATTTAGTATTTGAAGCAGCAATCTAAACGCTGTAATTAATTAATCAATTATGATTCATGTTACAGGATTTTCCAGTATAGATAAAATGGTAGATATGAACCAAGAATAACAAAGGTAATGATAACAATAACAATAATCTATACCACAAATTACTTTGTACTTCAAGATTCCTATAAGAATATATAAAAAAGATTAGGAAGCATAATGTCCTATTTACTATTAATCATTTCTCTTTACTCTTCCATATCGTCTACTACCCAGTAAAAACAAAAAACCTTTTAAAATAAAATATTTTAACTCATAAACTTCAGGGAAAGGATGATGAAGCTTGCAGCCATCCAGTTTAGGTGGTACTCTTTATTCTCAGTGCACAACTAAATATGAAAAGTGAAGATTTCTGTAAAGAAGCAAGATAAATTCTGTATAGCTTTTTATTAGAATTAGAACTTCTCAGTTGTCCTCAGTTGAAAAATAGTAGTAAGTCTTAAATAATCTGATTCTTTTATGAGTACAGATAACAGGATAAACCACATGGTCATTCATTTTGTAATTAACTTTGATTTTCTCTTTAATAATGAAATAATTTCACATAAAATAATTGATATTCTATGATTATCTCTACAAATTATACAGGTATTATTAAAGATTAAGAGTAGACCTGTAATTCCACAAGGTGTAAACTTCTTCCAGAACAGGTTAACTCTGCAATGTATAGTATTTGAGTGCTGCTGAGAGATGATTGGAAAATTCAGTGACTTGCTCAGGGTCTCAGTGCCAGTGTTATTTCAGAGATTAGAATTGAACTCCAAGATTTGTGGTTTTAAAGTCAGCTCTCTATATCACCACAAACTCTCAGCAGTTATGAATATTTCTGTTTTCTCCATATTCAAACATCAACTTTTTGAGAGGAAAGAGTCAAAATTCTAGCCTACATTGATATTCTTTGAAGATGATTGTTGTACTATTACGCTCTTTTCCTTTAATGTTTTTGTAATAAACAATCATCTTCTGATAGTCAAAAGAAAAATACTGGTTGATACATAAACTTACAACCTCATTTGATTAGATGTAAATAATTATCAAATTGCATTTGTACTTCATAGGTATAGATCAGTATATTCTTCAAAACTATACAAATAGGTTCTATTGGATGGGGGAATTGAGTTAAGTAAAGGGCTAAAAACTTACTAGTTTATTTATGCTTGCTTATGTAGAGTGATCATTCACAATATTTGTTTTTCTGAAAAAATGTGAATTTGCTATTGAAAAATTGGACATAATATTTGAGGTAATGAAGATATTAAACTGTTCAATTCCTGATCTCAGTGTATAATATTAATTTGAAAAAATATTCTTTGTAGTATCCATATAATCTCTTATGGAAATGAATTAGAAATTTTTTGATTTATTGCTTTCAATCTCATTAAGTAGATTGTAAGTTCTTTGACAGGAGAAAGTATATCTTTTCTCCACCAGATCACAATGCTATGTACAGTGATTACTTAATAAATATTTGTTGAAGAAAAATGATTGATAGTTTATAGATGACAAATAATAAGTATGTAGTCATACTGCATATATGAGTGTGTATATTTATATTCTTTAATAGAAAAATTAATTCCTTATCTCAAAAAAGAGTTTAAAATAAGGAAAAAAGGCTAAAAATAGCTATATCTCAAAAATGATGAATTTTGTATCTCCAAAATACTTTAAGGAAAATAAGACATTCTATGGACAGTACTGGGAACACTGAGAGCAACAATTATACACTTCTATAATGGTTTCCTTCCTTCCACTGGCAGAGAAGGATCTTAGGCTGAACAGACAATGAGTTTGATGCTTGTGTGATGAAAGCTTTGATCACAATATCTCCTCAGGTATCAAGCAGTATGTTCTCTAATTCAAGGGAATATCTTGAATAAATGAAAGAATGAAAGAATGATTGTTATTTGCATGTACTGTCTACAAGAAAGCACTCTGATTTACCTGATTGA
This sequence comes from Macrotis lagotis, assembly GCF_037893015.1. Classification (NCBI taxonomy): domain Eukaryota; kingdom Metazoa; phylum Chordata; class Mammalia; order Peramelemorphia; family Peramelidae; genus Macrotis; species Macrotis lagotis. The sequence continues at coordinate 188,157,225 of NC_133660.1, forward strand.
GTACCAGTTCATATTTTAAGAGTTCTAATCAAAATTGTTGGCATCTAATACATATATCTAATCTGACCATGAGTAAAGTCTTGTTTTCACTGGGATTTTTGGGGTAACAAATTAAAGATAGAATTTGGGGCCACTGAAAAGCAAAAGAATTTGTGCATTCTCTGAGACGTTAAAACTGTTCAGAATTTTATTATGAAATATAACAAGGCAAACAGATTAAATATTTTTCCTCTGGAAGGGTCAATAAGCATTTTCAGACAGGGTGAATAACAAAAGACTATGCATGGGTGCTTGGTAGACAGAGATTGAGAGAGAGGAATATAGGTAAAGACAGTCAGAAAGTTGACTGGACCAGAGAGAGAGGAGTGATCAGGTCAAGTTTGAGTGAAAGTGAGAGAGACAGAGATAGAGATAGAGAGACAGAGAGACACAGTGAGATAGATAGCTTGAGAGACAGAGAGACACAGTGAGATGGAGAGAGACAGAGAGAGAGAGAGAGAGAGAGAGAGAGAGAGAGAGAGAGAGAGAGAAGGGCAGGCAGCTATGAGATTTGGCTTAGATCATGTGGCATGGGGGCCCATAGTGGACCACCAGGGCCTAGCATGAGAGGACATGGACTAGGAAGGCCATGCAAGATAAAAGGTAGAGGTAAGAAGAGGCCTGTGGTAGGTTGGGCAAGGAGGGGTCTTACACCTTGGGCCAGGTATTTTCCAATGGCAAGCTACGTACTGGTCCTTCCTTTCCCAAGGTACTCGATCCCCAAGTTCAATATGTCATTTCCTGTCATACCAGGGTAGGTGGGTAGGTGAAGGGGAAAATGGGACACATGATAGAATCAACAGGGGTCAGTTTACTTCTCAGGAGTAAACAGCTTTCTGCAATTAATAAGATTTTAACAGCATTGGAAAAATTACAGAATTTGTTTCTGCCACATTTATAATTCTTTGTATCAGTCTTAGATATTAGTTATTGTTTTCAAGCTATAGTTAGATATCTATGGTGGGGGTTGAGATATAGTCAAAGTAGAAGTTATTGGAAACCATTCATTATTGTGATTGGATGTCATGATTTGTTGTGGAAAATGAGGAAAGTGTCCTTTTATTTCACAGGTTTGTATACAGAGCACCTCAAAAGCAGGTGATAACATAAAGATATAGCTAAATATAAAAAAGGGCATAAAAGTTAAACTACTAACCATTCCAGGAAAAAGTAGAAAATGATAAAGAAGAAAAAGATAATTTGATTGAGTCAATTAAAACTGGTGTTTCCATTGGGGGTACATAAAGGATTACATCCTTTTACATCCTCTCTCTTGCAGTGACTTAAGAAGACTGTAGGACCATTTAGGTAGAAAATATAATGAAGAAATAGAGAAAATGGGATCTTTAGTTTATTCAATAAAGAGCTCTTTTCAAAGACCAAATTTAGTGGGATACTGTAAAACCTGGAAGGCAATTTTTTCTTTTCTTCAGTAATGAGACTGGGGACAATTAACTATTTTTCCCCATGTAATTTCATTTATAATTTCTTAGAAACCCAGGTATGATAAAAAACTTTGGGATTCAAATGGAATTCATTATGTTGCCTTTAAACCAAATCATTCTTCCTTTTTTTTGAGTGCTAAATATAGCTCTTAGTCCAAGTTTCACTTAGTCAATGTTTGGGTTTTGAGGGTTCAGAGTGAGTGTAAATAGCAATTATTTCTGTTTTGTCCAGAAACCCTGTGCCATTGATTTTTTTTTGGACTAGCTAAAAGAGGACATATTTTGGTTTTATTTCTTACTTATACTTCTTCATTGAATGATCTTTGCTTCAGACAAAATGAGACCTGAGAAAGACCTCAACTTGAAAAGACTGAAGTCCTTACTTGCATCTAGGATCATCTCCAGTCTTCCTGATGAATATTTTGCAACTAGATCCAGATGGCTCCTGGTGAGAAAATGAGTTTGGTAACTGAGAAGGACCTCCAGGAGTTTGGATTTAAAATTAATAATTAAATTAAATGTATTGATTTTTATTATTTATTCTAAATAAGATAAAATGTTAATATCTAGAATTTGAACTCAAAAAGAGCAAACTGGAATTAGGTCAACATTCACTATTTATTAATATTTCTCTTTGTTGATTATGCAAGCATACAAAGGGGTAGGGGCTTATGGCTATAGAAACAAACTCCCAAAATGAATTCTTACATCTGGATGTTTTATACATTTGACTATCAGAAGGAAGAATCTAAAAAAGCCATCTCTGGCTAGTTCAATCAAAGAAGGGAGATGCTTCCAATTTAGAACTGAGTTGCAGCTCAGGATAGGGCAGAGCAACTGGAACTCAAATATTTCCTTAAAAGAAGTGTCCTATCAGTTATGGGAAAGAACTCCACAAAAGTAAAGTGAATCTTCCTCCCCCTTCCCCACTTCGGTTTATAGTCACAATCAGTGACCCTTGATATAATAGAATTTCATTGGGGCCAACTGGAGTTTTCACTGTCCTGTCTCACTTAAATCCAATTTATTTGCAAATCAATAGATCACCTTCCTGATTTCATTGGTCCTCTTCAAGGACAAATAACAAAATGGATTTATGAAAGAGGATTAACAAATAAAAGTGGGAAAGACCTACAAGAATTGTGATTTTAAAGATAGAAAATGGATAGAAGGAAGACTTCAAGTCAGAGATATGAAATTTATAGAACAGAAGACAGACTTATTCAACTTTTATTTTGTTTCTATTATATCCACCAATGATCATGCTCTACAGTGAAGAAGAATGGGATAGGAAGGACTAACAAGGGAAAATAGAAGGAAACATCTTTCAGGGAAGTTTAAGAAATACTCTTTATGACAGATTTGTTAATAAACAAAAAAGTGGATAGATTTTAATAGATAACTGACTGGGATGGCTAGGTGGCACAGTGGATAGAGCACTGGTCCTGGAGTCAGGAGAACTTGAGTTCAAATATGGCCTCAGACACTTAATAATTACTTAGCTGTGTGGCCTTGGGCAAGCCACTTAACCCCATTGCCTTACAAAAACTTAAAAAAAATAGATAACTGACTGTAATGTTTCTTGAGTTCTTCTAACTTGCCTGCTATTGTCTGGTCTGATTCTTTATGATAAATCACATCCCTAAGGTGGGAAAACAGCTTAATGCTCTGGAGTAAGTAGTATTATAAATCTGTAGAAAAGTTGGCGGGAGAAATGAAATGCATGAATCCCATTGAAGTCTCATCTCATGTCTCCAGAATCAGTTGTTTCCTAGAGCAACAAGCATAAAATCAAGAGAGCTTCAAAAAAAACAAAAAAAACAAACCTATGACTATTTCTGCAATGTACTTTAAGTTCAAGGAAGAGTTTAGACAGGAATACCTCCTTGATAATGTTATTCCCCTATTTCTTTCAAGAAGATTTATTGATACATTAAACCATTTTCATATAGTTAATAACATGGAGAAGGAAAGTATAGTAAGACCTGAGTCTTTGACCAACTCATAACAATTACTAGCTATATAATGATGGACATTTTATTCAACCTCTCTACCACTCAGTTAGCAAATGCCTTGCAGACAGTAAACATTTAAATACTTGTTGGATGATCTCAGTTTCATCATCTGTAAACAATGGAAATTAATAGATATTGCATTTATTTCACAGGGTGTTATAAGAGTCAATGGGCTATTTGTAAAATACTTAGAATCTTATTTGGTCTCTAGTGGGAGCTTAATAAAAGCTTATTTATAAAAACAAAACAGAAATCCTTGAAATGCTACATAAATTTCAACTACTATGTGATTTTGAATTTGAGTCATAAGGATGCATTTAATCTATTAAATAGCCTCTTTTTGATTATTGCCATGGATAATATTTTGTTTTAGACATTATAGCAGATGCAAAGAAGAAATTAATAAGTCAATCTTTACTTATAAATAACAATATTTTTAAAGATAGAGATGCAATCTGTTGTCATGGACCAGAGAGCAACTAATTGTACCTTTATTATTTGACCATTTTTCCAAGTTTTTAAGATATAGAAGATTTACTGACTCTATCAGCTGAACATTAAGTTCTGTATTGCATGCTAGAGAGGAATAAGTTATAAAATACAGTATGTTTTCAAGCACCTTTTCTTGCATCACAAATTTCTTTGTTTTCTCAGTCATTGACTTCAATTTACTATAACATTACAGAGATCATTTCAGCTTTACTTTTTAGGACTTAAATGACAAAACTGATGTTTTCCAGGTGGTCTGGCTTATTTATTATATTATATTGAGAACATCAGGGTGGGGACATTCCAGAGGTTCCTAAATGGTATTGATAATAACGCAAATTTGGACCTACATGACTATTGAAAAAACACAAAATGGATGAACAATACCTATTGTTAAATCATGACATCTCTTTGAATGTAAAACAAATAGAATATATCCAATGGTACAAATATATTGTACAGTTACAGTAAATGGACAATGAATTACTTCAGGTTGATTAATCTTATGCAATCAGATTATATTGACTCTGGGAAATTTGGCTGTATTTTTCATGCTATCAAGGGTCTCCTCAAGACTAAAGCCTATATTTTAAACACTAATATCTTTCTGGTGATGTTGTATGATTGCAATACATGGAATACTACAATTTTCAAAGAAGTAGAGATAACTCACCAAAATTAAAACTAGAAAAAACATGGGAAACATAAGGAACATATAACAAATTGCACAGGAAGGATGATGAAAAAAATTCACTGGAAAGGTGAATAATTGAATAATTTTTAAAAATTCTCAATCATAGAATAACTGATATATAAACTCTTTATTCTACTTTATATTTGCAACAACAAGTGGTACAGGTATTCAGGGAGGACTAGCCTCACTGGTGTGAGGACTTGCCAAGCCTTTTACAGGATTGCTCGTCCAGTTTGTTGTCTACCTGACTTTCTAGGATTCTAGGAAGCTGTAGCACGAGCAGGAAGCACAATACAGTAAAACATCATAGCATGTGACTTAAACCATGTTGAGAGTGACTGACTCACTTAAAACCTGTTGCAGAATTAGGAAAGTATGTCCCACAAACATATGAAGACTTCCTCCAGAAGAATGATTAGAATATTTTGTTCTAATGACCATAAATGCAACTGAAGCAGGGAGTAGAGTGCTTAGAGTTTGGTTAGACATCGAAGACTGTCATTTATTGCATCTTAGGCCAACTGGGACTTCAGTGACTATGGAAAAGATTGTGAAGTTGATGACTTTGTTCAACTCTGTGTCACATTCCTTTTCATATGCCAAGGCATGGGATGAGTTTAAATTTATACCAGTGGAGGAAGTACCATATTTATGATTAGATAGATACTTTCAAAAAAAAGTAAATGGCATATGAAAAGGAATCAGTTTATGCTTCTTTCAGTAAGTAAACTATGGATCAACTAGATTAAACACCCATGATATGAAAAACCCAATATGAGAATTTACTCTGGCAACAACAAAGTAAATGACCAAATTTGATGATAGATCTCCTCTGTCTCTTATAGCAAAGCCTCTCTCTAAAAGAGAACATTTTCTGTATTTTATTCCTTGTTTGTCTCAAAATAGCCACCCTAAATGTGGGTTTTAGTAGGAAACCTCATGCTAATGAAGTGAACATTTCAAAGGCTACATTCTAAAAATTATTATTTTAGCTAGCAATCTTCATATTTGCATAAACCTGGTGTATTAGCTTAATTTTAAAATGTCTTGCATTTTTCACCTCATTTAACAATTTCTCATATTTTTAAAGTGTATTGTGGTGAATTAATTTGGGGATATTTGCATTGTCTTATAAATAACATTGCATTGTTAAATAGAGAAAGGAAGCCAAGTGCTTTTTAAAAATATGTACACATTTGATTAATCATTACCTCATGTGTCTTTCCTTGCCTTTACTGTATTGTTTTTTGTACTTTTAGGAAATGACTGCTAATACAATATGTGTTTAACCTTTTCTAAAAAATAAATTATACTTCTTAAAAACAGTTTTGTTCCAGTCTATAGTGTTATATTTCTAAGTCCACATTTCAAAAGTTTGTAGAAAACTGCCTTTTCTTAAGGAAACAATATAATAATAATTTTTTAAAGGCAGTAACTGATCTAAATTTTACATAGAGCCCACACAACAAAACAGAAAAATATATAATAGAATGTTCCCCTATTGAACAATTTATTAAGCAGAATGGGTGAATCTGGACTGATCATGAAAAATATCACAGAGAATAAAAAATCAGTCAATCAAATAGCAGTGACTGACTCTTTTATGTGGCCAACACTTATGATGAGAAAAGATGCTCAAGGGTTTTCCCCCTACCTTGAAGAGGTTGAAATCAAATTGCGAGATAGACACACATGAAAAAATTGGTGGGGGAGAGAGAAATACTATAAATATTAAAAAAGCCACATTCAGACATGTGTCTGAAGGTAGATACCTGCTTGTTGTTGAATTAGAGAAAAAAAATCACTGAAGGCCATTGTCAGAAGGTGGTGTTTTAGAAAAAGCAGTGAATATGAACTTAAAGCATTGGTGGATGGTTTGTTCTTATCCTTTGTTATCAAAGAAGACCAAAATTACACCAATCTGACAGAGATAAGTTACAGTGTGACTGAATATGATCAGATATAAGAGTTTGGATGCTGTACCACAGGTCAGACACAAATAATCCATAAAAACACCTAGCATATTTACTCTAAAGTTGCCTATCTCAAGTTTCCATTGAACTGTTTCAATTGCCTTTCTCAAAGAACACAACACCTTCTCTGATGATGAAGATACATTATGCTAGGTTATCATGTGCCAGTGTGTTCCATGCTGCACAATCAATTCCAAAGCTCTTAAGAGAGACCTTCAGGGTGCCCTTGTATCACTTCTTCTGGTCCCCACTATGAGCTCCTGCCCTTCTGATTTCTCCATAAAATAATGTTTTTGGTAAGTGTGATTTTGAAATTTGAACAATGTGATAAGTCTCTTGGTGGTTTAGCTCAAGAAAGGAACTCTGTGACTGGTATCTTCTCTCCTGTCAGGTGAACTTGAGAAGCTTCTTAAGACAATGTAAATGGAAGCGATTAAAATCTTCTGACATGGGGTTAATGGACGGTACAGTTTTCATAGATATATAAGAATGAGGTCAGCACAATTGTTCTGTAGCCCTTTCTTTAATTTGATAGTCAGTTGTGTTCACTCATTATCAATGTGTACCTTTCCAGGACTATACTGCAAAGGTAAGTGAACTTATCCATAGTATTTAGCAAATTGATGGTTCCACATATAAATAGTTTTATGCTGACTGATGTATTTTCTTGGGGTTGATTGTAAGACTAAAATTAACACAAGTGAGGAAGAATCAATCCATACATTGTTGCATCTCAGCTTCCGAGGTTGCATTGAGTACACAATCTTCTGCATCAACAATTTCTCCACTTTGGTCTTGGCTAGTAGTAGCCTTTGTAAATTGAAGAAATTGTTGGCAGGGTGGTTCATCCTCATTGAAGGAGTTAGATATCATGGCTGAAAACATCATGTAGAAAAACATGGGAGCAAGGACACAGCCTTGTTTTACTCCACTAGTGACCAGGAAATCACAAGAACATTGTCCTCTATCCAAAACTTGGGCAAGATTGTCATCATGAAATTGTCATACAATACTGATAAACTTCTTCAGGCAACCAAATTTTGACATAATTTTCCATAAGCACTGATGAGTGACAATATCAAAGCCCTTGATCAAATCTACAGGTATATGATTTGCAATATGATGGAGTCACATTAATTAGAGATGAGGGCATGATCCTAGAGATGAGTTGAATACTTCTATAGTGTTCTTAAGAATTTTTCATGAATCAGTACAGAATCCATTGACTGTTTAACTCAAGTTGAAGTCAGTATGTCTCTAGCTGAAGCTCCAACTGAAGAAGAGATTTTGAATACCATTTGGCTCATTTCATATGGAAAAGCACCTGGTATTGACTTTATTCCAGTTGATATTTACAAGGTAGGACTCCATTACTTATACAAAAATTGATTTTTGAGGTTATATGATATGAAGAAATTATTCCCCAGGAATTGAAGGATACCTTCATTTTCCATCTTTTATAAGTGTAAAGGGAATAGATCGTCTTGTGACAATCACATGGGGTATTTCTCTTTTAATCATTACTGGTCAGATTCTTCCAGAGTCCTTCTCAAAAGACTGATTCTTCAACTGGAAGGTGGTCTGAGAGTCAATGCTTTCAGAAAGGGTCTCGGAACAGTAAATATGCTGCCCAAAACCTCTAGGAAAAATGCTAGGAGCAGAACAGAGTTATATATAAAGAACTGGTACATCATTCCTGGTTCTTCTATCTTCCCATTTGTAAAGTTGAAATAAAATAATTTGCATTATTTATATATCAATTTCCTCAATTCCCTACAAAGATTGTTGAATCAGATATTTTCTAAACTTGAGTTCAAAGACTGTGGCTCTAAATTTTAGGATTCCATGAACAGGCTTCATGGAAATGATGTGATTTGAGATATTTTGAACTGTGCACAGACTGCAGTTAGAAAGAAGAGGAGGAGGTGCATTAGTGTGCAATATTATGTGCAAAAGGGAAAAAGTGGTAATAATTATGCACTGGGAACAATTTGAAGGTGATTCTGACATCAAGAAATGTTTCATTCAAGATAGGAATTTGGATTAGTGAGATCTAATATAGAAAGGCAAAGATCCGAACAGATAATATTATTCCACAATCCAGTTGAAATCATTCAAATTAGTGGAAAGATGTTGTAGCAAGTGTTCTCCTGGCTTTGGAAGTGAGATTTCATTTTCCATAGTATCTGATTGCTCTACAATTCAGATCCATAGTCTAACTGATCATGACCTTGAACTTTTACTCAGACTTTGCTTACTCCAATTTTTTTTTCAGTCTTCAGAGACTTCACACTCTCCTGTCATGAGGAAATTCTCATGATTTGCTTTCCCTGGTTGCCTGGTTTCTGACTCTTGTCTGAAATCATTGTTTCCTTGTTTGTTGTAGAAACCAAGAAGACACAAGTGAAGATCTTGTATAGATCAGTAAAACCTTTTAGATCTCCTTAACTCCTGACAAGATTTATTTTCTTTGAATTCCACTGGACAGTAACTTGCTTCCTTTTTTTAACCTCTCATATTCTTATGCTCCTGTGAAATACAGCAGTATGTCCAAATATGCATATGTGGAAAAATTTTAAAGCAATCTCCAGCCTAGACATATATTCAAAATAATATAGAATACAACTATTCAAAGTATATTTGTTTTTAGGGAAATTGAAGTGAAAATAAGACTTCCTAGAGGAGATAATTTTGATGAATTCTTGAAAGGGGTAAAGGTCAAAGATCAGTAGAGAGAAGAGGGAAATTTTAAAGTAAAGAAAATAACAATGTCTATACTAGGTGCCTTTCCAAAATTCTTTTCCTTAGTGAATTATTCATTCTTTTAGGAGCTCTTTCCTAACACAATGCTGGAACATAATAAATTGCTTTCATTTTCATTCTTGTATCTCCAGAGCCTAGACTATTGTAGATTTTTCATAAAGGTCTGTTAAATTTAAGGTTCAAAAAGTAATCATGTTTCAGATTATAATATCTGATTTCCTTCCCACTAGTAATAATGTATACTGACTATTCTTTCTAGTGACTAGTATTTGGTTTCTTTGCTCATCAATCCCTATCCTATACTCCCACAATGGACAATATTCTACTGGCTACAGAACCTCCATTGAAGTTAGTGAATTTCTTTTGCCTCTTTTATTTCTTCATAGTTCCATTGCTTAATATGCAAGTTAAAAAATGGAACAATCAAGAAATTCTATAAACATCACATAATTGTTTAGAAGATGTGTTAAAAGAAATTGTTTATAAATCAGCACTGGATACTTTATAGAGCATTGGAGAAATGCATGATAACAATGACTGACAAGCTACTATTTCTAAAAGATTGGGGCCTTTTATGTGTATTTTAAAAATGTATGCTTAGCTACTTTTTCTCTCAAACGATGACTTTGTATGAACTTGGCTCATTCATCATCACTTTTTTCTTTGTGTGTGTGTGTGTGAAAATATGTACCACTTGATGTAAAATTTAGTTCATTCCCTAAAATTATGTAATCCAAGTCCTACTCCTACAAAGATTTCCATGATATATGCAAAGAATTGTTTTAAGCATTGATTTACAGACCTAAAAGGTACTATGACTTTTATACCACTATTCTTAAGAATGAGGTCACCACAATGGTTGGTGCCATACAATAAAAAAATACCACCTGTTTACTTACCGCATTTTTCAGATTATAAAGAGTTGAAATTCAGGCATCAAGGCTTGGATTCATGTTATCATTAATATGTGACAATAGTATCAAATTTAAATAAAAACATGGACCACTAAATCATACATGAGGATTTCTGCAGTAAGATAGAAAATCATAAATTAATATTATATACTTTTATATTTAAATTTATTTTGTAAAATATTTCCCTATTACATTTTAAACTGATTTCACAAGACTCAGAAATGTTGGGTCAACAGTGCCAAGTGAATATTCATTACTTCTTGTATAGGGAATCCTAAAAGAAGGAGCTATTGCTACTATAGTACCAGCACCCTAAAAGAATAAGAGGATAATTACTCTGCCTAGTTTTACTCTAGCAGTGTATGTCAGAGGCAGTACTTTAAACTTAGTAGTAGATTATGGACAATGTTGTAAATATATTAAAAGATGTTAACTATGCTTTGGTCATTTGTCAGATAAGAAGGAGCCAGGGCAATCCACTTCATTCATTTATGTCTCAGGATGAGAGAGTTCTGGAGGATTCAGATTCATGCTAGGCAAATTAAAAACCTAGATTCACAACCAAACTGAGTAAAATGTTTAAAATATATAATATTCATCTTTATACTATATTTCTTGTTCTTTTGCACTTAGTATTCGTTTTTCCTGACACTAGATAATCAAATTCAGATACTATATAAGAGAGTGTTGTGTACAAAGTAGCATAGTTTTGTGTACAAAGGTGTATTCCTTGTAAAATATTAAGGAAAGGAGTTATGAAGAAATAAAAGTGGCAAAAAATCACTAACTTCAATGTAGGGGTTGTAGCCAGTAGACTACTGACCTTTGTGGAAGTATAGTATAGGGATTGATGAACAAAAAAATCAGAGCCAACAATAGATCAGAATGATACATTCTTCCCACACAAAGCCACATAGAAGTTCAGATAGAAAGATCTGTGGCTTGGGAGGAGGGTGGAGGTTTGTCCAGAGTCTATTTGAGTGAAGCATCAGTTGCGAGACTGGTAGTGGTAATAGAAGTTTTGGGAGTTTTGGGAGCTCCCAGGTCAAAGACAGTAAGGCATGTGGCAACTGATCAGAAAAAGGGTACAGGGTATAGCTGTGCTACCACTGTATACATGAATAGATTCTTTTGGCAACTGTATACATGAATGGATAGTTTTTGGTAACAATATATGTTTTTATTCTCTTCTGGGCTATAGTTCAAGGGTACAGAAAAATATCTTCTATCAATAGAGAGTGAAAATCTGAGGGCAATTGCTCACCAATACCAAGTTCAAGGGTAGGTAGGATCCCTTTGGTTAAGAGTGAGCTCCAGCCCTGTGAGACAGTACAACTTTTCATCCCAAGGAATCAGGGGCAAAAGGATGTAGAACGTGAGAGCAGTGATAACATGTTTCCACAGATCATACCTCTTTGGAAGCACCAAAAATTTCCCAAGTCCAGAACTAGCTCTGAACAGAGCTATGTGACAAATTTATAGATTGAGATCTAACCTCTTTATCCCTTATTCTGTAGACAGAGTCAAAGATTAAAATTATGTTCCAAAGCAACAAAATATGGTGGAAAAATGTGAAAGCAACAAAAATGAACCTGACCATAAAGGATTATAATGGTGTAATGGGGATAAACTAGAAGCGTTTTCATAAAGATCAGGTGTGAAAAAAAAAAGATGCCCATTGTCACCAATATTGTTCAATATTGTATTAGAAATTATAGAAATAACAATAGTAGAAAAAGAAATAGGAAAAAACAATCAAAAAGTTAATTGGATCAATAATTTTAGCAAATTAGTAGTATATAAAGAAAATCTACCTAAATCATTAGCATTCATATATATTATAAAAAAGACAACTCTGCAAAAAGAGATAATAGAAGATATCCAATTTAAAATATCTAAGCATTATGAAATATACCTACTAAAACAAACCCTGAACCTATATCAACATAATTATGAAAAAAGTATAGAAATAAAATAAAATTAATAGATAAATATTTATTAATTATTCATGGATAGCCAGGGCCAATAAAACAAAATTACAATCTTTCCCAAACCAATTTATATCTTAAATGTTATCCCAATTAATATATCAAAAAAATTTTACTAAAATAGAAAATAATTGTAACAAAATTCATCCAGAAAAAAAAAAAAAAACAAGACTATCAAAGGAATCTAATGGGAGGGGATGTAAAGGAAGGAGTAATAGTACCAGAATTTAAATTACCTTATAAGGCAGTAATTATTGCAACTATCTAGTACGGGTTAAGAAATAGAAAGACAGATCAGTGGAACAAAATAGATGTAAAATTTACAACAGCAAATGACTATAGTAACTTTGTGTTTGGCAATTGTAAAGACTTAAGATTTGGGGAAAATACTTCACTATCTGGTTAAAAAATATTGAGAAAGCTGGAAAAGAGATTGGCAGAGGGATAAGGGAAAAAAGTGAGGGAGAGAACTTGGAACTCAATATTTAAAAAATGATGAATGCTAAAAAAGACTCTAATTTAAAAAATTTAAAAAATAGATTCCAACTGGAATGAAAGTTATTTGTTAGAATCAAAAACAAGGGCAAGTCCAGTAATGAAACAAGTATACTTTTATCACAAATTTTTCATTCTATTTCATTGCAGTTGGACATCTTATATGTGGCTGAAAACACACACACACACACAGACACACATACACACACACAGACAGACACGTTCCTTTTATGCCGAAATTGTGATGTGTTGTTGTTGTGAGGGATATAGAGCAGTAAAATCGTTCATTTCTTTGGAACTTCATCTATTCCCTAATGCAAATGATCTCTCCCTTAACTTTCTTATGGCTCTCAACCAGGTCCTCTTTTTGACCCTATTTCTTCTTTCCTAGGTTGAAGTATATATAGGACTAGTTGACAATGGAAAATAGGGTTTACTTAAAGGAGGAAGGGCCTTCTTCCTTTGGCATATCAATAGTTCTACTTCTCATTGTCAGTTTCTTGCTCATCATCATACTGGTTGACCCAAGATCACATTTCCTGGGGTTCCAAGGTAATGGTTTATTTGTTGTTCCTTCATGATTATAGGTAGGTGATGTGGAACAGGAAGGAATCAAGCCTCCAAATATAGCTTGCAGTTTTCTAAGCATTGAAAATAATTGTTTTGATCCTCAGAAAATTCCTTATAGGTAGTTGCTATTATTAACCCCATTTTGAAGAAGACAAAACTGTGGCAAACAGAGATTAAGTAACCTTTCCAGGGTGACACCACTAATAATTGTCTGAGTGTTCAACTCAAAACTTTCTTATTCCAGGTCTACCACTCTATTCATTGGCAGAACTTAACTGTCAACTTGAAAAGACTAGAAAAGTGAGGAGAGTAGCCTAGACTCCAGTCCCTTTTTTTCCCTATTCTAACCATTGTGTACATAAGTATGTGATTTTGTTTCCTTTGGTTATCTTTGTTGCTCTTTAGCAATGTAGTAGTAAGTAAGAAGCTATTGATGATTTTTGAACACAGAAATGATATAAAAATATTTTAGAATAGCTACTCTAGAGAGATAATATTGGATCTATTGGTAGTGGAAGAATTCCAAATAGGGAGCTCATTCAGAAGCTGCTGCTACAGATTAGACCAGAACTGGTGTTCATGGCAGAAAGATTGGAAAGAGCAGGTATGAGTAACAGAGGGGAAATAAAAATATTTTAGTAATTGATTGGATGAAGTCTGGTCATATAACTATATAGTTTATATCTATTTATCTATCTATCAATAAATCTATTTAGCTATTATTTTTTTTTAGGATTTTTGCAAGGAAAATGGTGTTAAGTGGCTTGCCCAAGACCATACACAGCTAGGTAATTATTAAGTGTCTGAGGCCGGATTTCAACTCAGGTACTTCTCACTCCAGGGCCAGTGCTCTATCCACTGTGCCACCTAGCTGCCTCCTAGGTATTATTTTTAAAAGAATTCATGGAAAAGATACATCTGCATCTCTGGATAAAGGCTAGTTATCTTTTCTGATAAGGCTTACCTACATAAATTGACATTCACTAAACAAACAAAAAAGATGATGGAGTTGGTCAGCAAGAGGAATGAATGAAAGTAATGAAAGAGGTGTGTCAGATTTATATATATATATATATATATATATATATATATATATATATATATATATATGAAGGAAATAAATGGGCGTGAAGCCTGTCACTCATGAATAATACATTTCTAAGAAATTTTTTCCCGTTATTCTGAATAATTATTTAAAAATCGTCTAAGGTTTGACAAAATTTTCTTTTACTACATTGGCTCCTGCTATTTTTTTCTACCCTAAGGTATTTTTTTTGTTCTAATATCTGGTGTTATGGTATTATGTCCCCTAAAAAGGCACAGATAAGCTGGTAGATATAATTAAATCAGAGTGAATAAAAGAGAAATCTAAATGTAGATGGATTGATTCTGGCCCTGATTACTATCTCTGACAAAAACAAAGTCCAAAGAAACATACAGCAACCTATATCACAAACATGTTATGATTTGAGTATCTAGAGAAACCTCCCTGTTATTAGCTATCTACTCAACAACTGGTAGTATTGACTCTGGAACTTCAAAAAATTATTATTGATTCTTTTTGGATTAAGCAATGAACTTTTCAGAACATTGCTTTTTAAAGTAAATTATCAGAGCTGGAATATATTACTCATATATTATTAAAATCTAAGAAGGTATAAAGGGAAGAAGAGAAAGGGTAGCTGGACAACACAAGGGACACCTTAATCTTCTCTAAAATGTGATTTGAAGTCAACTGTGACCATTACTCCATGCACTTTTAATTAGGGAAAAAAAGCCTAAATATAATTATATGTTGATCCTCCAAAATGGTGAAAAATTCAGAGATGAAGATGAAGGCACAGAAAAAAAGTGAAAATTAAAAATAAGACCATAAAGATGCCAGCTACTAGTCAAGTAAATAAAGGACGTAGTGGGTGAGAAATGAATTATATAGTAAATTCTATCTCAAAATCCCATATTACTATCAGGTAAGAACTTTCCTATGTTAACTACATAAGTACATATATCCTCCTTGAGCACTCAGTCAATGAACTTTTGTTAGGCTTCCATAAATGTGCTAGATAATGTCCTAGGCAAATTCTTTTGGAGCAGAGCATTATCTGAAAGGTTCAGAAAGAGTTCTCCTCTTAACCTTTCCAAATCTTTTTTTACTTCATATTTCAATTAAATCTCGGCTCCTCACATAACATTTTAAAATTTATCATTCAATTAATTTAAATTAAATTCAAAATTAATTTAATTTATGTAAATATAAATAAATAAATGATTGAATGAATGTAGGATGGTCATGCTCATCACTTGTCCTGATCAAAAGAAGTGTGTTAAATGTTGGAGATACAAATAGAAAAGTAAGAGGGTCCTGGATCTCAAGGAGCTCATGTTTTAATGGAGAAAATATATATGGAAGTTTTTGGCTGAAAGTCAGAGGAGTAGATATCATGATCTTTAGGGTGAAGCAGAAAAACAGATGATAATTCTTCTTACTTATTGCTGTTCTCATTGATAAAAATAATATTTGACAGTGTCAAGGACTTTAGTGATAAGAACTTTCTTTTCTGCATCTTCAATCTATGTAGCTGTAGCAAGTGTGGGAGAAGATTTTAGGCTAAATTTTTTCAGAAGCTTATTTGCAGGATGATGTCTATGGACTTCGGGCAGGAAGCTTTGGGTGGTCAAGTAGTGACAGTTTCATTCTTTAGATATATATTACTTCCTGGCTCTCCTTCAAGTTGCCTCAGTGCTTCAGTGTGGGTGATTTCCCAATATTGTAAGTGATAATTACTTGGTAGTTAATGGAAACAGTTATCCGATTTTCCAGATTAATTTTTTTCAAGCACTGTTTTAATGGCAGGATTAGGAACAGAACCAGAGCTATCTGAGGAATCTTACTACTCCTAGTTTCTTATATCTGTCTACCTATTTGTGGCGTTTGATTAGAAATTGTTGATGGAGGTAATGAGGAAATTAAACCACTTTTCCATAAAGGTTTCTCCACTCAGTGATGGCTATAGTAATTGAGCTAGAAATAAACCTGGGAATAACTGTGAAGTGGCAATCTCTTGATACTATTAAAAGAATACAAGATAAAGCTATTTCAAAATATAGATATTTAATGGGATTCATGTCCAATTTTGTAGATTAAATCATCAAAATTTTGAGCTTTAAGCAACCTTAGAGGTCATCTAGTGTATCTATTCTTGAACGTTTTAGCTTCTAGACCCCTTCATACTCTTAAAAATTATTGACAAAACTTCAAAGAGTTTTTGTTTTTTTGAGGGGATAGATTGTTTCTATTGATATTCACAAAATTAGAAATTAAAGCATCTTATAATTATTATGAAAATAATTTTGACCTATCAGACACTCTGGGCTCTCTGGACCAATATTCCAACCCTCATTTTATGAGGGAAGAAGCAGATTTAATTAAGTAAAGTGACCTCTTTTCATGTCAAATTTTCTCTTTCTTCTATATTGTTTTGTCCCCAAATAAAATGTAACTCAGTGTTACCATATATGTGATAAAATCTTACCCTATATTATGTTGGTGGATTTCCAGGGAGGCTCCAAAAGTATGTGCACAAAGTGGCATTGTAGACTCTAGTAGACTGACATAAGAATATTAGCAATTAAATATCATCTTAATGTTTACAAAGTGTTTTTACATATATTATCAGGAAATGTTATAGAGTAACAGTTAGTAAATAGAATATGCCGGTGTTTTCCTATGGTTTTTACAAGACTGAAAGAGATTTTATATTTAGTAAAATTTAAGGCACAATATAAATAGTTCTTATTTTTATGACCTTTCCTTTAGCTGAAAAAATTCCACAGCTTTCTGAATTACCCATGAGCCCTTCATTTTCTGCCTCCTTCCAGGTTCAAAGTGCCAGATTCTAAATGAGGTGCCTGCTAACCACTTTCTGTACCCCAGCTTGTAGTACCTTCTCGCCAGGTTTACCTTTTATCTATTTTGTGTTTACCTATATAACTACAGGTATCCTCTGGGACCACTGTGGCCAGTGTTCCCCTCACTGTTTCTTCCCTTGGATTACAGGAGTAGATTTAGCTTCAGGGATCTGTATTCATAGTTTCAGTCTCACTATTTTAAAATGACTCATTCATGCAGGGAAAATTTAAGTGAACCTCATGTTCAGAGGATGATTCGTGAAACTTAATTGTAAATTGATAGCCTCCAGGGCAGTCTTTAACCTTCCATGCAGGGAACAGTAGATTATCTCTGAAATAAAAGAAAAACAAAACAAAAAACCTCACAGAGCTATCCCCATTTTCAAACTCTGAATTCAAATAACATACTTAAAGGCAGTCTTTACAAAATAATTTATATGTGTGTATATAGACATTCGTGTACATGTAGATATATTTATATATATGTATGTGTGTATGTATGTGTGTTTTCTACCTCCCAAATCAGTACCTTTGTCCATTATTAGCTATATTAAAAGACCTTCAAAAAGCATGGGGATCTTCCCCCTCCAGGATTGACTGGATTTAGAAAGCCAGGCAAGGAAACCTTCTTCCTTAAGTTGACATTTTTGTATGCAATTTTGTCATTTTTTAACATTCAAATTCATATTTGTTCCTAAAGATAAATTTCATTTTTTACAACTGCTAGATTATTCTTATGAGGAGGAAGCTTTCTTTGTAACCAGTTAAAATGTGCCTTTGCAATTTCCAATCAATTCACTAATTCTGTTCTTAAGGGCCAAGTAAAATAAATCAATTTTATATTTTAAAGGCAAAATTCATCATATATACAAAAATACACATACCTATATGTATGTATAAATCAGGCTCATGCAATTTCCAATAGTAGCAAAATGATAAATATGATACATTTTTTGAAGTGTGAAGGGAAAGGGAAACAAAGCCACCTCTCAGCAATTATGTTCCACTGTCAAAGAAGGGATTCCAAAACTGTGGAGTTCTTGAATGGAGTCAGTACAGTTATATCTTCCTGCCATGGAAAATATCTCTGGTCACAGTAGGATGAGTGCACACATTTTGCATTCCATTTAACAGACTCTGCCCTGCATACAGGGCCTCTATTTTTCCAATATTTGATTCTCTTCTTACTTTTGTAACCAAATTTCCTGTGGTTCCAGTCTTGCCTCCTCTTGACATGATGATGGATTATTCAGATATTAGGTTTTGTACTTCCAGGTAACTATTGAACCCATCCTGAGAAACTTATATTTATACATACTGTCTCCTTCAGTTAACTGTAAACTCCTTGAGGGCAGGGATATCTATTGATTTCTAGATGCAAATAAAGGCTTTTTAATTCATTGATTCTTTGTTGGGACCTTTTATTCTTCTTGAGCAAAACCTTAAAATGAGGATATTCCCAAAGATATTTTATTTTAGGCTTTTGCAAGGCAAATGGGGTTAAGTGGCTTGCCCAAGGCCACACAGCTAGGTACTTATAAAAATCAAAATATCAAAGATATTTTTGAGCTTTTCTTCTATCTATAATTCACTCCCTTGACTTCAACTAGCAGTGCTATGTGTATGCCTATGTTGTCTCTGGCTGACTAAGCAGAAGCAACTTATTAAAATGGTCAGAAAACCCTCGTCATGCAACTAGTAAGAAATATATATATATATATATATATATATTTCTTACTATATATATATATTATATCCATATAAGATTTGAAGTAAGGTCTAGTAATTACACATAAATCATCCTACTATACTATTTGTCACAATATTTTCTATTATGTACAGAGATTTTTTGTTATAATGAAGAAAGTAAAAGAGGAGAGAGAGAGAGAGAGGGAAAGAGAGAGCACGAGCAAGAGCAGTACAGTAAAACAGACTACAAAAAATAAAGTTAGACAGTATAAGCAGTGTTCCAAATTCATTTTTCTCATTGCTGTGAAGAAGGTAGGGAGATTCATTTCAGTATTCTATATATCCTATACTTAAAGAACTGGCCTTAGAGTTAGAATCATATGAGTTCTACTTCTGATCAATAGCAAGTGTTTGACCTTGGATAAGTCTTTTAATCTCAGTACTCTAGACAACAATCTAGGATAATTTATTACAGAAATAGTGTGAATCTGCTTTGGTAAAGGAAAGTTCCTCACTGAGAAATTACATATGCCAATGAAATCACTTGCTCCAGTCGCCATCCTTTTTTCTTCAGTGACTTTTTCGGTTGGTTGTTGTAATTTAGTTATTTTCAGTGGTGTCTGACTCTGAGAATTTCTTGGTAAAGTTGCTGAAGAAGTTCATTTTATTCACCAGGTCATTTTATAGATGAGAAAATTGAGGCAAACAGGGTTAAGTGATATGACCAGGGTCACAACTATTAGACTGGATTTGAACTAACATCTTCCTGACTACAGGTCCAGTGCTCTTTCCTCTGGACTACCTAGATGCTTTAATTTTCCTAGACCATCATTCTAAATTTATTAATATCATCTCTAATAGTGCAATTCATTTGTATAACATCACCGCCATCTTAATGCCTTATTAAACCAAATTTCACCATATCCCAATTTGAACTCATTATCATATGTCATAGGCTTGCTTCTTAATCTAACTTTACCATTTCTCTTGGTGTTGCCACCTTTATATAATTTCCAAGCCTCAGGTTCCCCCATCTCCTAAGATCCTTAGGATTAGTGACCATTTGCTAATTCCCATACATAATATTAGAAATCAACTAGCTCTTCTTCTGGATGAGGGAGTGCTGGAGGCAAGATGCCAGAGTAGAAGAACCATTACAATTAAACTCTCCCATGTTGTCATCCAAATAACTTTAAAATAAGTCTCAAATCAAATTCTAGAGTGACTGAAAAAAAGAGAAAGGACTGAATTAGACATTTATTTCAGCCAAAAACAAAAAATAATTTCAAAAATAAAAAAAAAAGTTGTCTGTCATTGAGATGAGAATTGACCCAGAACACACATGAAACCATATCTGTTATTATCTTAGAGGTGATGATAGTAGCAACTTCAGGATCTTTTAGGTCAGAGATGGTTAGGAATCATTAGACAATTGATCAGAAAGATAGGGGACCACTGTGTTAACACTGATTGTAGGAGTCAGTCTTGTTTAGCAAATCCATTACCAAGTCTTCTCACTTCCAGGTCCCAGTTGCAGGGTAGAAGAGAACTTTGGGTTACAAGAAGATTAACATTTGCAAGGGAGCAGCAGTTCTGAGAAAGAGTATTTCATGAGTCTACAAAAGGATTGACGACCCCTTCCTGGAAAGTCAGGACCAAGAGAACAATAACCACATATCTTCCCAGATCACACCACTTTGAAAGCACTGAAAATTATCAAATCCCAGAAATAACCTTGAATACAGCAGCATAATAAAAATTTAAGCTTATCACAATGATCTCTAACTCCATATTGGGAACAGAATCCATAATTAACATGAAGTTAAAAAATCAAGAAATAAGCAACAAAAATGAGCAAATAACAACACAAAAAGAACCAAGCATAAAAAGAAATGGAGTGTCTGGAAAGGTCAAGACAAAAACTCAGAAGAAGTCAAATAGCTTCAAGCAAATATTTAAAAAAATAAATTGGACACATTGTTCAACAAATATTCCTGGAAGATATTATAAGTTTAAAAATCAAGTGACAGTGAAAGAGAAAAAAATGGGAAGATGAGAAAGAAAATTAAGAAGAAAATTCACAAGTTGATAAAAGAGGCACAAATTGCAGAATGTAATACCACAAGAAGCAAAATTGGCCAAATGAAACAAAAAAAGAGATACAAAATGTTAGTTAAATGGAAAAAGAAGTATAAAATCTCACTGAAGATAATTATTTCTTAAAAAATTAGATTTGGTCAAAATAGAAGCTAATGACTTCATGAGACATTGCTTTTAGCTAGCAAAGATTTTTAGCCTAACATGTTACATTAAGGGGAGTCTATCAAAGAGTCATGTATGTCATCCATGCCTTAGACAGAAAATCCATACACATAATCATTAGTCAAGTTTGAATTCTTTCAGAAAAAAAAAATACTTGGGTGTACTTAGGTTATAACTTATGGTCTATGTCCCTCAACCACCTTTGACAAAGAAAAATTTTCACCTTGATTACCCAGGACTGAACTATAAATTCCTGAAATTTATTGGGAGATTTGGTATATAGAGCATTAATATTGCTCCCAACATAAAAAATGATATATTCTTTGAAGAAAAAATAAAGAACATATATATATATATATATATATATATATGAAATTCATGAATATTTTCTAAGGTTGAACTATTGCTTCAGTCCAATTTGACCAAGGCTATTCAGAAAGATTTATTAACATTTCATTGTCAAATTCACTTCCTGCTTGTGGACTATAAAACTTATCTGTGGTGGGATCCAATTAAAATGTCATTGGACAATTTTTGAAAAACTAAATAAAAATATTTGTTTTCTAAGTCAATATGGGACCAATTGGTATAAATTTTCATCCAAGTTTGGTACCACTCAAGTCTTCCATACTTTTGAAAATATTGATTTTGATAATGAAGCCTATGGGTGCCAAAGAACATTACCCTCCCCGAAGGGAACAAATTGTATTAGGATCATAGAAAGACTCACAATAAAGATTCCAATGTTGACACATAAAACTGTCAAGTTTAAAAATCAGTTTAATCAATTTAAGTCTAAAATCAGTCTCAATACTCATACATAAGATAATGTAACTAATAAGACATTTTCTTTATTATTTACATTAAAAATGGAATATGCTAAAATATTTATTCTTTTCTTTAAAACTCTAAGGAATTATCAGGTATGTGAAAGGAAAAAAAACATTCTATATTATCACCTTTTCTGTTAATTAAAATGCACAGAAGTAAAATGACTTTCCCAGGAAATTTAAATCATTCCCTACTAAATCACTATAGAATCTGGAGAAAGTGAAATTATTTCTAAATGAACTTTTAAACTAAATTGTCCTCATAAATTAACAGAATGAGAAAAACATTTTTGGACATAGAACAATGTGGGATCAGTTTTGCATGATAATGCATATTTATTTCTAGAACTTTTTAATGTTGGGAAATGGGTGGATGTAAAAATGCTTATTAACTGAAAAAATATTTTACAAAAATAGAACATAAACTGTATTGTGTTATTCTTTATACTTATAAACTCTAGGACCTGGTAACATTCCTGACATATAGTAGATGTTTAAAAAATAATATTTTTAATGATTGTTTACCTAAAAGTATCCAATAGTCATATATTTCTGCTACAGAATCCAGAAAGGGGGGTTAACTAGGCTTTGGCTACTGCGATTTTCTCAAGGATGCAAAATTTAGAGGTAATTAAATCTAGTGGATCCTAACAGGATTTGAAGTCCATTAGCTGAGTTGTTGGATAAAGGAAGAGAGTTGTTTTTATGATAGTTTAAAGCATGAATGTACTTGATGGGATTGTGTTCCTCCCTGAATCTACTATGATACTCTCCTTTAATGCTCACTGTGTTGTCCCCAAGAGAGGTTTCATGCCAGTAGCCTAGGGTCTGTGTCACCTCTCCAGGGTATGATCTCATTCCCTTTTGCCAAAAATGTTGGGTGTTTTCCCATCCCTTTTTCTGGCTTGTAGTATTTGCTATTTGCAACAGGCACAGTTCCAAATTATATTTCTTCCATACACTCTTTTCCAACTTTACAGGACTAGTTATTTTAGGAATTAGGCAGGTGGCACAGGGCTAAATTTGTATTTAGGGATACCTAAATCCAAATTCTGCTCTAGAAGTTTATTGTGTGACCCTGAGAATTTAATCTCTGTATGTCTCAGTTTCCTCATCTGTAAAAAGAATATAATGATATCATCTATTTATTATGTTTGTTGTGAGGCCAAAATGATATAATAATTGCAATGAGCTTTTGAAGCATTGAAGTACAAAATAAATGTTAGCTATTATTTTTAGGCAGTTAGGTAGTAAAATGGATATAATGTTGGATTTGGAGTTAGGAATATCTGAGTTTATACCTTGAAAATGCAACATACTCTCTCAACCTTAGTTTCTTCATATATAAAATAGAGACCATAATCTCTACCCTCCTCACAGTGTTGTTATTAGGATTCAATAGGATAAAAATATAAGTTTAAGTAAGAAAATGTTTAAATTTAAAAGATGTTTTAAAGGTTTAAATATGCTTACTATTATTCTTAAAGTCTATTTTCGAGTTGAATGTTTTAAAGCAGCATAATGGAAAAAAGAGTTAATTGAAAATATCATGGCATTAATACATGAATATAGAATATATAATGATTAGTTTTGTTAGCCTAAGTATGAGTCTATGTCTGCTTCATGGAGTTTGGTGTAGAGTTGGAAGATATAAATCGTTTGGTTTATTCTGTCATTTTACAGATGATAAAACTGAGGTACAAAAAGATCACATGACTTACTCAGAGTCTTTTGGGTTGTAATAGTCAGAGCTGAGGATGATGTGGGATCCACTCAGGTATGAGCCAATGTTTTCCCACTGGATCCTGATACCTAACTCTATTACATTGGTAGATTAACAATAATGATGATTTAATATAACAACAGCAGAAGTAAAGAAAGCATAGTGATGTTCATATGACATTCAGATTGATTCTAGATATCTTAAAATATATTTTCTGAGTAACATATTTCAGGAGGATATTAGGCATCTACAATGCTAACTAAATGAGAAACAAGAATAAGTTTTTTTATTTTTTATGCATAAAATATCAATATATGAAATCAAAATCACAAAGCTGAAATGACTAAAACCATGTTGCCATTCTGAAAGAAATTCAAGTATCTCTGGAAATTCTGGGTTGCCATGACAGCAAACAATTTGTATATTACCTAGTATTTTAAGCATTTATTTTTCCTATCTTTTTTCACATAGTCAAAGTCAACCTTGTTATTTTGTGAGAATAAATTTTCTTTAGCACTTTGATATAAAGCAGAACATTAAGGGAGAAAATATGTCCAATTCTAATTTTTGTCCTTATATGCTTTATTAAATTCTGATAAAATTGTATTAGTAATTAGTATTAGTTAATGCTATCAATAGGTAAAATTCCAAACATTCAAATTATTAATCCTATGGACTAAACATACCTAAAAGTAATTTGAAATCTTTTCTTACATATGTGCATAAGTAGATATATGTCTATACAATGTGTGTATATAGTCATATCTATGTCCAAATATGAATATCTATAATGCCTATATAGCTGAGATATAATGTTAAAGAATTGTGACATCTAAAGTCTATAATAGAGTAAATCCTTTCATTAGTAGATTTATGCTCAATATTAGATTAAATAAAGCTACATAACAGTTATCACTAACTTGTCAGTTAACAACAGTTTAAATGTCTGGATAAGACTTTTTAAAATCCAGTTAATGAACAAAGTCCACTCTTTCAATTTTATATTGACTTGCTAGAATATCTTCAGAAGAGTTTATTATGGGCTTCCATTATTTATTTTAAAACCTTAAAGGAATCAATTTGAAAAATAAAGGAATAATTATGTGGAAGCTAAATTTTAAATTCAGGGATGAACTAATAAGATATAATTCATGTTTTTAAAATGCTTTTACAAGAGCTCTAGCAGTTCAAAATAGAGCTACTGAGACTTTGGTCATTGTGATTTTTCTTAAGATAGAATAAAAACAGCTCTGTATTATTTCCTACATTCTGAAAGAGTTTACTAGCACTGAAAATTAAAAAAGAAACAAAACAGACTTGAATGATAGTTCTTTTAAATTTTTATTATTGTTAATGCAGGATCATTATTATTAATTTATCCCACATCTATTTGTCCAAGGATAGTGGAGAGATCTGTACTGTTTATAAAATACTATTTTTATATACAGTATACTATTACCTTCTCTGACTTCTCAGACATCTTAGCATTTCTCCTTGAATTATCAAATTCTAACTTTTATCATGAATGTGCATATGACTTTGTGTTTTTGTCTGATATCTTTATCTACAACTTTCATGATAGCAAGTTCTGTTTCTTGTATTCTTTCTGATAACATATATTTATATAGTAATGATTTGTTTTTCATTATTATGGGAACATAATTCATTCTATTGAAACCCCTCTGTACTTTAATTCATAGTATTAATTACTACAGAAAAAAATCTTTCTGGTATCCACTTAATAGTATTATTATCCTTTACAAATATTTATTCAATGGCCTAGAAAACCAAATCATTTTGAATTACTATAATTGAATGAAGATCAAATGTGTTGATCCAGTGATTCTTTCAAATCAAGACCCCCATGATACCAATGACATATACTTTAATTAGAATTGTTTGGAATAATATACTACCAGGAAATAATTATGCTCTGTATTAACTTAAATATCCCAGAAGAGAAGATTATGATCCACACTATTGTATTCTTTAGGAATGTGACATTGAATGACTAGGTAATTCAGGACAAATATCTTGAAAAAAGAATGATTAATATTTATCACACTATTAGATTATTCTTAAAATAACACTTAATCTTTGTAGTAAAAGCTATGCAGAAGAAATGATTTCATTAATGATAGCTATGGAACCAAAATAATTGACAAAATGGTAAATTAAATGTTTTATATGGCTGGAAAAACAGAGTAGTAACAAATTACCATAAAACCATAGAGGAGATAGATAACTTTTAAAAAATCAAGGATTTACATTAATATATTTCCACTAAGGGAATAATGTGATGCTGCTTTACATGGTAAGCTATAGAAATGTGTGTGTAATGTATGTCTATGTGTGTCTAAACAGGCATTCACATATCCCTTTATAATATATGAGACTTCTTATCTCAACTTTCACTGACATCAAGAAGGTGGGTCCTCAGAATAAAGCTGAACACTACTTCACTGTTCTAGAGTTGTTCCTGAGAAGGTAGTAGTGTTTGTCTAATACCATTGACTCAAGCCCCTATTTTTTTTGTTGTGTTCTCCCTAATGTTAATCATGTTAATCATTATTCCAGTATCATTTAACATTTAACCCGTTGTCATCAATTTTTCAGAGGAATATATATATATATATATATATATATATATATATATATACATACATAGATACGCACATATATATGTATATATAGTTATACACACACGCACACACATATGTGTGTGTATATATATATATATATAATATAAGACAAGGAGTAGAAAATTGTCTCACTATAAACAAAGACACAGTTTTCCTTCACCACTTCAGTATCTAGTTGGGTGTGGGTTCAAACTTAAATCAAATCAAACTAAGAGGAGTTACTTTATTCAGTTGACATCTGATTACAATATGGTTGATGGATGAAGTTGCTCCAGAAAATGGCATCTCAACTTCTGGCTCTAATTTCTTGTTGGCTTTCTTGGTCCTGCTGGTCACTGAAAAGACCTTTCCTAGTACTTTCATTGGATCTCTTGTCCTTTAACCTTTCAAATGTCACAATGTACCAGTTTAATCTATTCCATATTCAATGTTTCAGATAAGAGAAAAAAAACATACAAAGGTTCCATTTATCATCAAATTCTAATCTTTCTTTTACTTTCCTATCTCACATTATCAGCCTATCTCTCAAGTAATGCTCTTGGTTATGTGTGAAAATTGCCAGGGTGTGTGGGGGAAAAAAAAGACATGAAGTCTCTGGCCACTGCTAGAGCTTTCAGCACCTCAGTCTTAGAGGCAACCAGGATGCAAAGAAGCCCGGGTTTCTGGTATGTGCTGTTTGTAAGCATTCTCCTTTGTGACTTAGAAAATCTCCATGTGTGAGTGCTCGGAAAGGAAGACAAAGAAGTGATAGTCACAGAAGAAAAGTACATGAAATATTAACAGATACCTTCTTTCTCCTTTCTTGTCTTACTGCTAACAATTTCATGATGTCTCCCTAAAGACAAACACCTTTGGATCCAAGGAATGGAAAAAGACACAGATGACAGGTGAAGGAAACAAAACCCACCACATTCTCTATTGGTCATCTAGCCCCTATGGAACACTTGGACTTAGCTCTGTATCTCTTTAAAATCTAGGTGTTGAGTAGTAACGAAACCAGAAACTTGAAAGTAGATCAGTCATCTGAAAAGCCCTGGAGACTTTGTTTTTAATTCATTTCAGCATACATTTATTCAGCTACAGTGAAGATTTCCCTGGAGTCAAAGGATTAGGATAAAATTCCATCACTAACATTTTCTACTTTTGAAATCTTGGTTAGGTCACTTAACCTCAGTGGAATACAGTTTTTTTCTCCTTCAAAGTGGGCTGTTGGACTATATTGTCTTTGTAGTTGTTTCTAACTCTAAGAGCCTAATAAATATAAATGTTATAAAACACACACACACACACACATATATATATATATATATATATATATATATATATATATACACACACACACTTTACTAATGAAATCTAAGGTCCAATCCATATATATATATATACATATATACATATATATATATGTATATATATATATAATTCATCTACGTGAGTTTGTATATATGCATATTTGTGTGCATATACATACATATATTTATCAAAATATATGAATATTTGCATGTAAAGTATGGATATATGAACATATATGATACAGCATCTTATTCTAGTATCTCTTTGCCCTTGCCCTTTGAGCATTTTTTAAACTTTGCTATCTCACATCATTTGACCTTCCTAACAATTAGTAGTTATTTATATCCTCATAGTTGTAAAAAGAATGAACTTAAAAATACATATTCTCTTACAAAATAGCAGAGTATTTAACCATAACATTGATTGTAAATGATCCTTGATATCATATATATATAAGTATATATGTGTGTGTATTTATATAAATATGTGATTAAAATTATGTTTCCAATAATTTTTACATAATTCTCATTTCATTTCCTTTGACAATTAGCAACAGAAAAGGTTAACCCTGATATACCTTGAATCCCGGAGGATTATTTTATAATCTTTAGAGTTGTAAAGCTCGCATAGACCTTAGATTAAACACATTGAGAAATGAAAATTCAAAAAATAATACAATTTGGTCACAATTGCTGAACCATACTTGTTCACATTTCCTAAATCCCAAGTCAGTGCTCTTTTGCTATATATTACTATTTTTTAACTCTCAAATAATATATTTCTGAACTATTTTCTATTTTATTGCTCATTTTGCCATAGTGTTCCCAGGACAATAAATAAATTATTTTTCCTCCTTTTATGAAAATCCTCCTCTTCCCCTTCCTCCTTATCACCATCGTCACCATCATCACCATCACCCTCATAATTTTCATTTATTGAAGTAGTAGAAGCTATCATATCTCAAGACTTGTTGGGGAGGAAGATATATGGATATCTTTACACAAACCCACCTGCATGCATAAATATATATATATATATATATATATATATCTGTGTAAATAAATTCTTCAAAAAACATGATGCATTTTACAAACTTAAAATCCAGTCTTCTAATGTACTTTTGATACTTTGCCACAGAGAAGGCTTTCACAATAAGTTAGGCAAACATTCTGGAAAATTTTATGAAGATATACTCACTATAGGGTGTATGATTGTCATCTAAATACCAGCCTAAATATGTTCATTATCAATTTTGATAAAGAAATGTGGCATTTTTATCCAAAGAAAATAATAAATACAAACTATCACTACAAGTAATAAGAAATCACACAAAATATAATCAAGTTTTTTCTGAGCAGTTAAAGAAATGTTCACATTTAAATATATGCTCTTAATAAAACATATTAAAGTATTCTCATTTTCTTTGTTTATATGCATATAAACATATATGTTATATAAATTATATGGCCAATAGAATATAAACACTGCTATCAGAAATATAGTGCTTGCTTTGATTTTTTTGGTTTTTTGTTTCTATTCTTTTCAATTAGTAAAAAAATTCTTTGTAGAGGAAGAATAAAGAATTCTTTCAAAATATATATTTTTCTTTACTATTTTTGATTCTACATTCTATACAAAATTCTAGATAAAATAATTATTTTATATGAAATAAGTATTTTGAACTATTTTTCATTCCCAATTGTTTATATTCATTTTCAAATAAATGTAGATTTCTATTTGCGATTTTATAGTAACCAAATTATTTGCTTAATGTACTGGAAATGAAAAATTTAACTTTCCTTTTCATTTCTAGCATATTTCCTCCACAAAATCCTGCTCTAATGCTTCATTATAGCAGAGGGGTTACAGAGAGTTTTCAAAGTTATATCAGTAAAGTCAAAATCCTGACAGGTTCTACCCATATTGGAAAGGTTTTGAGACTGTTCTTGTTTTCTCATCACCAGTCTTTTCTTTTATATTTTTATTTTTTTTCCAACAACATGCAATGGTTGTTTTCAAACATTATTTTTTGCAAGGTTTTTAGTGTTACATATTTCTCCTTCCTTCCTTTCCCTCCCCTCCCCCTGACAGAAAGCAATCTAATATTTATGCTACATATGTAGTTAAACTAAGCATAGATTCATATTAGTCATGTTTTGAAAGAAGAATTACATCTAAACAGAAGAATAAATATTAGAGAAAAAACCCAACATAATAAATGACACAGTTTTAAAATTGAAGATAATAAGCTTCATTCTGCCTTTAAACTTCATAGTTCCCTCTCTGAATATGGATGGTATTTTCCATCACAATCTTTTAGAATTGTCTTTGATCATTATATGGTTGAAATTACCAAGTACATCATAGTTGATCATCACTTGTTGTTGTTAGTGTGCATAAAGTTATTCTGATTTTGCTCATTTCATTCAGCATCAGTTCATATGTCTTTCCAGGATTTTCTGCAGTCCTTTTCCTCATGATTTCTTGTAGAACAATAGTATTCCATCACATTCATATACCTCAGTTTGTTCAGCCATCAATTGTCAATTATTTGCCACCAGAACATTTTTGGACATGTAAAGTTTTTGCCCTTTTCATGATCTCTTTGGGATACAGACCTAGTAGTAATATTGCTGAATCAAAAGGTATCAAAAGTTTTGACTGACCTTTGGGCATAGTTCTGAATTACTCTTCAACTCCACCTACAATGCATTAATGTTCTAGTTTTCCCACATCCCTTCCAACATTGTCTTATCTTCAGTCTTATTCAATTTCATAGCCTGTCTCCTCCAGTCTGTTTACTCAGGAAAGTCTTCCTTTTCCATTACCTTTCCTCTTCTATTTCCCATTCCTCTTCCTCTCATTTTCTTCTCTCTCCCATTCTTTCTTCCTTGGCAATGACAATTCATGAAACGAGGAATGAGTACTTTACTCCTATGATATCTTCTACAGTTGTAAAGTCAAGAGAAATTGGATAGAGAGTGTAAGAATTATACTTTTTAAATGAGTGAAAGCTTTATTTTGACTTGTACTTTAAATTCTTACCTAATAACCACAAAATGGACTTACTGCTGAAAGAATAGAAACATATCAATCTTGACATTTTTACTATAAACAATCCCAGAAAAATAACATTGCAGCTAAATGGAAGGCTGACTCAAAGATACTCCTTAAAGAGAGACAAAAAAAATCGTTGGACTGTTTTTTATAATCATACACAAAGAGGCTTCAAGAGATATTATTCTATTAAATATTTGGATATAATATTTTTCAATATTTTAAAAAGATGAATATTTGCAAAAAGACTACCATGACAATTACAGCTTATATACTTAAAACAACTAACACTGATTGTTGCAGAAGAATTAGAGGAAAATTAAGAAGTAATTTGGTAGGACTTTCAAAATCAAATAAGTATATGTTATTTTAATTATTGACTACAATGGAAAAGTAGGAAAACCTTAAAGATCATGAATAGTACATGTCAACATGTAGTTTAGCATTGTTTATTTGCCAAATAGGGAAAAGATATGAGTGTATTTTTTAAGCAAGAAATCCAAGCTGTTAATAGCCTTATAAATAATCTACCTCACTAATAATATAACAAATACAAATTAAAACAATTCTGAAATTGTGACAAAAGTTAGAGTGACAAAGTTGATAAAGAGCAGCAGGACAAATTTTGGATGACTTTGGAAAAGCAAAACCACATATAAATTTGTTGTAGCTGTGATTTATTTGGACCTATTGTCCCGCCCCCAAAAATGAACCAGAAAAACCACTAAACAATACATACTTTTTGACCATGCATCAGCAGAATTAGTCCTATATACACCAATGATAGGAAGGAAAGAGAAAGAGAATCCTATGTACAAAAATGTATAGCAGTATTATTGCAGTGATAAATAACTGTAAAATAATGTGGTCCCAACATTTGATGAATCATTGACCATATAGTAAATGAATGTAATAGATAATACTGGTCCTTGAGAATTAATGAAAAAGACTTCTTCAGTGAAACCTGGGGAGAAATGTATGAACTGATTCACAGTGAAGTAGGCAGAACCAGAATTATTTATACAATAACAATATAAAAAGGAACAACTTTGACAAATTTAAGAACTGTGATCAAAATAATTGCTAATCATGGTACCAGAGGACTGCTAATGTACAAATGATTAGCTCATAATGTGTTTGTAAGTATATGTGTATATGTAAATATATACAAACACATATTCATGTGTACACACATATATATGTGCACACATGTGTACATAGATAGTATAAGGTTTTTACTTGCTATTTTTTCCAGAAAATAGCAGAATAGATTATTATTTAATTAAAAAAATAAATTTTAATTTTTTAAAAAAGAAAGGAAAAGATCTGTGAGAGAGCAAAGATTGTACAAAGTTGAATACCAGCCATTTAAATATACATATATAAATATTTGTGTATGCATAGGATAATCTTTATATCATCTTTATTCTCAGGTATTGAAGATGTCCAAGAAGAAAATATAGTAGGCACAATCTGAACTTGAACTCTGGATAGTTGTAATAAAATGCCTTATGAGAGAAGGTTGAGAAGGCAGAAGACAAGAATATGTGGAATTTCATAGTGATTAATTATTTAATGAAAGTATGGTCAAATATCAAAACTGTCAGAATAAGCTATATGAGACATGACAGAACATGCGAAGTTTTAGGTATTTGTCTATGTCATCTGTGTAAATCATGTCTTTAGAAGAGATCTTAAACTTATTTCATATGGGTGATTTATTGAGCAAAGGATAGAAACAAGAACAAAGGATTCTTCTTGCCAGAGAGATATTTGTGGATCCTATCATTGTAGACCTCTGAGTATGTCAGAGACTTAGAGGGCAGAAGAGAAAAGAGAGGCTAGAACAGTAAAAGCATTATTTTCGAGTAGTTCAGACTGGAAAAATTCAGAGATTAATTGTGGCTGTTTGGCTTTTTAATACAATAAATAGCATGATAATAAAAATACTAAATGATGATTTGGAATTGTAATAATAAACAACATAATCATATGAAAAAATGAACTAAATAATTGATTGGAGAAATGCAAATTAAAACAGCCATTGAGATAATTTTCTATTCATCAGATTGGCTAAAATAATTGAATAGGAGAGTTACAAATCTTGTAGGGAAATGTGGAAAACTTGAAACATAGTTCACTATTGATGGAATTTTGAACTGATTTTGGAGAGCAATCTGCATTTATACACAGGTTTTAACTGCTTATACCTTTGACTAAACAATAAAACCACTTCATCTATTTTCAAAGAAAAGGGAAAAACCCTATATGTTCTAAAATACTCTTCTTGAGATGGTCAAGAACTGAAAATTCCAGGAATATCTGTCAATTGTGGAATGGCTAAACAAGTTTTAGTAAATGTGCTATAAAATTGATAAGTTCAATCATACTAGAAAAAACATGGATAGACAAATGAAATCATGAAGACTGAAATAAACGGAATCAAGAGAATGTTGAATAAAACAGAATCAAACAGCAATATTGATATAAGCATAACTTTGAGTGAATAAATGATGCTTACTATAGTGGTGGCTAGGTGGTGTAGTGGATAAAGCACCGGCCTTGGAGTCAGGAGTACCTGGTTTCAAATCTGGTCTCAGACACTTAATAATTACCTAGCTATGTGGCCTTGGGCAAGCCACTTAATGCCATTTGCCTTGCAAAAACCAACAAACTAAAAAAAAAAATGATGCTTACTATTACAAATACCTAACTTAACCACAGAGGAACTATAAAGAGAGGAAGCTAGATAGATCCAGGAAAAATTAATAAATATGTGTAGATATGTGTAAAATTATTTAATATATTTGTGTCTGATGGTATCTATCTCTGTGGGGGGAGAAGGGATAAAAAGGGGAAAAACATGATAATTTTATTTTTAAAAGGAATAGCAATACATGCATTATATATATATGTATATAAAATTATATATATAATAATCTTTTTATTATGTTATTGCAGTGCTTGTTTTATTCCAGAAATTAAAATCAAAGAAACAAAAATTAAAAAATACCAAGTAAAGGGCATTTTTTTTTAAAAAGCAACAAATAACTGCCAGTGTAGCTGAAATTCAGTGATTTCTGATCCTGATTCCTATAGCTTAATTTAATATCTATGATAGTAAAGCTTTGGGATTTCTGAATATTTGATGAACATAGTTCTACTTCTTCATTACCAGGTGAGGAAAATATTTGCCTGTACAAAAAATTTATACCACCTTTTTTGTGATGGCAAAAAACTGAAAAATAATGGGATTTTCATGTACTGAGTAATGGCTGAATAATTCATGGAATAAAAATGTGATGGAATTTATTGTACTGTAAGAAAAGAGGAAATAGATGATTTCAAAAAGACATGAAAAACTTATCTAAACTGAAGAATTTGAAGTGAGAAGTAATAGAAGAAAGATTTCTACTATACCTTCAATATCACAAAAATGAATAAGTTGTATGATATATAAATGAATCAAAAACCAATAGAACAGGATGAACAATTCATATAACAGTTCCATAAAACAAACACCTGGGAAAGATGTATGCTTTGATTAATTCAATTACCTTTGCGATTCCAGAGAACTGATAATAAAATATTAATTTTTATTTTACAGGTTTCCTTCATTATTCCTCACAAAATAAGAATAATTATAAATTTTTGAGTGGGAAAATAGAATATTACTAAAACTGGGTAAATGGACAAAAGAAAGAAAGAAAGTGACAAAAGGATGATATCTCTAAAATAGGGAGTGGTCGAATTTAGATCAGGTGTAAGTAGAACTATGTAAGTATTATTAGTTGGAAAGGAATTCATTGATTTAATAAAGAAACCCAAGGATATAAGAACATAACTAATGATTATCAGCAAGAATATGTCCTTCTTTGCCAGCCTCAGAGTTTAACATTATTTATTAATGTAAATAATTGAGTTGACTATTTTGTATGAGAAGCCTAGAATTTTAGACTATCCTAGTTGAAATGTTGGAACACTATCAAACCTTCCTTTATTTTTTCCCCCTACAGTAGGATTATTATAGTAACCCTTCTGAATACTGAATGTCAGAAAACAAATGAAAAGACCTCAAACCTTTTATAAATCATCCATCATAGAAATAAGAATGGGCTGTTAACTCTGATAATAGCACCAGGGAATTCAAAAGCATACAATATACTTTGTCAAACTTAATCTTTAGGAAATATAGTAAAATGGAAGCACAATGTAGTGCTAGAGTCAGAAGGATAACCAAATTCAACTATCCACCACTTGCCTTCTTTATTCTTCAGTGATTCTAATCTTTCCTTGACCTTATGCCAGGAAAATTTTACTATTTCTATGATGCAAAATTAGACTTTGTTTAATAATTGAGTAGAGAATTATTATCTCCAATTATCCACAATACTAAGAGAGACTCATTTTAATTTTATGTATATTTCAGTCAGCAAAAATCTTCTTTTTATCTATATATTCTAGCCCACTTCTCCATGTACTCTAAGTTCTTCACCTCTGTTTCAGTAGGTTGATAATGCATTTCTCACTAGTGTTCTGAAATTGTGACTTGTCAATATGGTGAACAAACTTGGATACTTTGGCACTGCCTTGAATTTCACAATGACTCAGAAGCTTTATTATTTGGAAGTCTCATCATCCTTCAAGTAGAATCAGAATTTCTGTTCACATCTTACCAGTATTGTCTGCCTACATTATTGTACTCTGCTTGGAGAGTGGAGCCCTGAACTGCAAAACTTTTATCCTATTTCCTATTAGGTATCTTTCTTTTAGCCTTCCTAATTATGTCTCTCTATTTGATACGTTCTCCTCATCCATTTCTAGTTTCCATTTGTGTTTTGTCTTCCCTATTAGATTGTAGGGTGCTGGGTCCAGAGTAAGGAAGACGAGTTCAAAACTAGCTTGAGACACTTACTGTGTGACCCTAAATATGACCCCATTTGCATCAATGAAGCTATCTGTAAAATGGCCTGGAGAAAGAAACATCAAATAATTCTAGGAAGTTGCCAAGAAAGCTCTAAATGGGACCACAGAGGCAGACATGAGATAAAAGACAGAATAACAATAATAATAATAATACTGAATTTTAAGCACCATGAAGACAGGAATAATCTTTCTTTTAATTTGATTTGTGTTCCCTTTGCTTAGCATAATATCTAACACAGAGAAGGCTGTGTTTAATAAATCTTTATTGTCTGAGCAGAGGTCCTAATTCTTTTAAAGTTTTTTTATGGCCTATATTATTCACTCTGCAAAAAATTATACAACTCTTCCCAGGTCTTTCTAAAGTCATACCTTTATCATTTCTTTTAACACAATAAAATTTTATCACAAGTATCATAAGTTGTTCTGCCACTCCCCAATTTATAGGCACTGCTTCAGATTTATTTTCTTTACCATTTCAAAAATCTGTTAAAATATTTTTGTGTATGTTTCAAATATATTTGCTCAGAACTAATTCTTTTTTTTCATTTATCCTCTGCTTTCTTCCTTCTTCCCTTTCCATTCTATTTCCCTGTTCAGGGAAATGTGTTTGTACCCTAATAAATGATGCACAAAAAGAATTAGAGCATGCTACACATATATAGAACTCCAATTTATCAAACATTCTTTACTCTCCTCTTATTAGCAAGAAACTTATTTCCAAAAATAACGTCTTATGCCACTTGTGCTCAGCTTATGTGTCTCAGTTTCTCAACCATTTAGCTGTTTCTTGAACAATCAACATTCTGTTCTGTGATTCTTGATATTTTTTCCTTTCATTTTACCTAAATCTATTCTACCTGAGCATCCTCTAGCAATAAAGCATAAAGCAGTCTTCTCTGGGGTCAAAGTGAGCATTTGATTAGCTACTATTACTCATTTATGTAGGATTAACTTGTATTTATTTTAAAGGGAAAAACAGTTCAATATGTGGCACAGTATATTCTTGAAGGATATCTGGTTCATGTCCAGATTACAAATGCAATATCGCTGCAGTAAGTGTAACTTGCCTTCTGCAGTACCTCCAATTTAAAGTGCTTTGCTTCTGTGTATGTTCTATACACTTTAAGATGAAATCATTTTAATTGTATCCCTTAAGGAAATAGCTTTTATGTAAAATATTTACATTCTAGCCTCCTCTTGGTTTCCAAATAGGCTATTCATAAAGGAGTTTTTGTGTGCATGTTCCCATTTGACCAGCAGATAAGTTCAGAATTAGAGAACTGTGTTTCTTGCCAGGCTTGATATTCTGCCAGTGTACTGCCAATAAACATGGGTACTAAAGCTAATGTTATCCTGTTCTAGAATTATACTTTATTGTCTTTTGTAACAGTTACCCAGGCATTAGTACAATACATGTCAACATTTAGGGTAAGTGAATGAATTTAAACATCCTACCAATCTATTTATTTCTTACTTTGAATAAAAAAACCTGTTTTTTTTTTTCTTTATGAAGAAGAAGAAAAAAGCAGAATTTTAATCACTGAAGACAGTACACATAGAATTCTTCAGAAAGAATCTAAGGTGATTTTCCACCTGTTAAAAAAAGGTAATGATCCAGTTTAAAAAAATCAGTTGCAATGTGTCACATCAAAGTACCAAGAAACTGCTAGTAGAAAAATAAAGAAATAAAGTTTTAGTAAAAATTAAAAAATATACAACTTATAAAAGAATTTAAACTTAAAGGTCATGTATCATAATCACTCCTGGAGTAGCAATAAGAAGAAAATTCAACAAAAGAAAATGTAAGCCTTTTTAGTCTTCTAGTTTAATGCATTAGTTTTTCATACTGGTGATGCCAAAAACAAGTTAATAGGATAAAGGATCTCAAATGAAACACAACTAAATCTTTGGAAATATCGTTTTGTTTGAACTGCAGATAAAATAAGATTTGTTTTGGGAACTATAAGTAAATTAATATCATCCTTCCCGAGAAGATAGTTCAAACAATGCCCTATGATTCCAGTTCCTTTCCATATGAATTCACATATATATGTATATATATGCATATATATATATATATATATATATATATATATATAAAATCTTCCCCTCTAATAAGGTAAGTACACTGAAGGCATAGATCATCTTGTTTTTCATAAGCATATTATTAATACTTAACACAGTTCATGAAACATGTCTAAATGGCACTTTTACCTCCTTCCTTCAGTCATTTTGTGGCAGATCAAACTTGCTTGATGTGAAGGCAAGATAAGGAGAAAACTGGCATTGGAATTAGGAAGACCTATGATGAAGTTTCATATCTAGCACAAACTAATTTTGTAGCCTAAGAACAATATTTAAACGCTCAATGCTCTAAGCACCTTTATAAGACTTGAAGTTGCATAAAAGGTGCCAACCTGCTTTGATGGAAAAAAAGTTTTTCCCCTAGAAATTTCCTAATCAACAAAATAATAGATCCAATATCTAACCTCTAACCCATATTATCAGAATTTTATCTGTTTTCAGTCAATATTAAAATGTCTTTGCATTTCTGACCCTCTGATATATTAAAGTAGTGACAAAGTAGTGTGCTGCATGGCAAGGGAAAACAGCAAATTAAAGATTATGTCCCCTGTCACTTGAAATAGTCCCCCTCCAACTGGTAGAATATATAGCCAAATATTTTTTCCATCAGCATAAGAAAATGGGATGGTCTGAAGTTAAGATATGTTTGGAATTTTCAAGGATTTGGTAACACTTCAATAGGTGTTCATATATTATTTAATAATTAAAAAAAATTTTCATCCCCCAAATACTACAAATATCATTGCTTTGCTGAAAATGAGGAAATCAAAGTTCAATGATATTGATTAATTTGATCAATTTCCTAACAGTACAATCACCATTTTGCACTATTTCTCTTTCATTTATTTAAATTGTCTTTTATTGGATACATTTTTGTTTACTACACACAGAGATACATACATATACACTTTCATGTGTGTACATGTATATATCTCTCTTTATGTATGTATGTATATATGTATGAATCTATCTTTTCATCTACATTGAAGAGAACCATGCCATTCAGTCAATGTTACTTTTAGAGCATGATTTTTTATATACCAAATTTTATATTAAATTGAATAAAAAGGAAATTGAAATCATGGCTACTTAATTGGAGGGTCTTATGTTTGGGGGAAGAAGAAAGGAAGGGAGATGGTAATCCAAATTATGAAGAGTTGCCTATAGAAAAGTATGTTAGGTACAGTTAAAGCAATTCAATTACTAGAGTGCCTTACTTTTTGCATTGTGTTTCTGAAATACTATATCATCTTTCTGGGTGCATCCTTTTTATTTTTTTTTTGTCAAACTAAAATATTTTTTCAATGCTTCAAAGATGTTTTCTACTTAAAGAACCCATGGTGAATCTTTACATCAATCATTCACCCCATAATTTGTTTTTCTTTTAAATTTAGATTTTCCATCATCATGTTTCTTTATAGTGGGATGGTTTTATAAAATGTACATGGGGAAAATCAGAGTTCAAGACATTGCTCTTCACAATTCTTTTCCTGAAAGCATGCTATGCGCCAGCATAATTACAGTTATGCTGAATATCAATTGTATTATGTCTTCTTGCTCTTGGGTCAAATAAAAGGTTTAATAAAGGTTGGTTAAGTTATTTGAACTAATGAAAAAATTGCACAAGAAAGGCTAAGCAGTAGTATGGAGAGCAACACAAATTATGGTTTTATGACTTGCAATTTTAATTATTTATTTAAATTATCTTCTCTAAACTGGTTGAAACAAATGAAGACAAGAGCTATAATATGTGATACCATTAAGAATGACTAAGATAAGCTTTCAGAGGATATGTAAGTTTAATATGATAGAAAGTGGAATATATAAATATATGTATACAGATATATGTATAGTCATATATATGAAATTAAAGTAGAATCTTTACCTACATATTATTCAATGGTTACTTTTATAGCTTACATAATAATTATTATTTATTATATTTTTAATTATGATGAAATATGTGAAGATATAGTCCTTAAAATTATAAACATATAACTCATTAGAAATCATCATTAGTAAAATAAAACCAATAAGTTGCCTTTTATGTAGAACTGTCAAGGAAAAAATAGAATGGTTAGTTATATTTTCCATTAAGTGCTATCACCTATATACTGTATGGCTTTTTAATTGTTAAATAATAATCCAGTAAATACATATAACAAATTATATTGAACATTACTTATTTATTGAGTATAAGGCACGGTTTTCTCTGGGAGGGCCTTATTAATGTTATTATGAATATTTTGTCCTATAGGATTGCTGGTTGAAAATTAGTATAAGATTTTGAATCTGCCCTGATGGCATGTATTTCCTATTAATGGTTCTATACATTCTTTACATTTATATAGTATTTAAAATTTGGAAAAAATACATTCTTTCTTGGTATGTGTATGTATGTATATATATATATATATATTATTAAGTATGAAATATTTTCTCACTTGTCTCACATGAGTTTTATTATGTGTACTGTGAAATTTTGGACATTGTTATTTCATATAACAGCTGCTCTCTTGCAGCTGTTTTCTGTGCCTGAATGTTAGTCTTCCTTTTCCTGTGTCCCTATTTTTCTTGAAAATGTTGCCATTGAGGACTATCTACAATTCTGATTTACTGTCACTTCTCAATATATTTATCTTTTCATTCCTCTCTAGGATGCATTCTTGACTCTAAAATTTAGCATTCCAAGGAACCTCTTCCTGGAAATTCATTCACTACTTAAATTTCTCACATTGGAAGTCCATGCTGCTCTGAGGCCTTGCCCTCTGATCAGCTGGTTCTTCCCACTATTTTTAGTTAAAAGTCTATGGTCAGATTAGCCTGTGTTCATTTCTGTTTAGGCTACATTCCTGTCTCTGGAATTTCTCTACCTCAATTTGCCATGAATGAACTTCTACTTCTTTTTTTGTGTTCTGCCTTCCAGCATCAGAAAGAAGTTCCTTGATGGTGGGGACTTCCTCCTTCCCTCCGTCCCTCCCTCCCTCCCTCCCTCCCTCCCTCCTTTCTTTCTTTCTTTCTTTCTTTCTTTCTTTCTTTCTTTCTTTCTTTCTTTCTTTCTTTCTTTCTTTCTTTCTTTCTTTCTTCCTTTTTCTATTGTTTAGCAAAATGGTTGACCCACAGTGGATATAGATATAGAAATGTGTTTTTAAGATAAACATATGCTTAATTGGTTTAACTCCATTCCCCCTTCTCTACCACTAGAATTTTCCTTTGTCCCAAAAAGTACAGTTAAACTCTACAAACTGATAAGTTGACATTGTTTAAGAAAGTGAGCTTCATTCTATCTTCATGACATATATTAGACAGGTTAGTAAATGTTTACTGTCTAGTTGAACCACTCTCAACTTTTGGAAGAAAGTAAAGTTTTATCATGAGCTTGATGGAATCAATATTGATATTGTGTTTATCTACATTCATGTGCCTTTGATTGTTGTTTACCTTTCCATTATTTGACCATTCTGTATATTTCTTTCTTTTAAAATATGTTTACTTCACTTTGCCTCTACTCATACATATCTCACATATTCTGAGTCCCTCACTTTGGCTATTAATATTTTAGGTATTACTATTTTGAATGAATAATTAATATCTGGTTTGTTTGTAACATATATTGACAAAAGCAAATGCTAAGAACCCCCCCAATAAATTTATTCTCATTATTTAAACTTTCCTTGGAATATGACATTATGGTCTGGGCTGCTTATGTGCATCCAGTGTATTCATGCCTGCTGCTTTCTGTCTGTAACCCCTGGACTTTGCAAAATGGTATAGGTGAGGTCTTATGATTTGTTCATACATTGGACTTAAGTGCAGCAGAGCTGCATAAACTCTTCGAGAGTCATCATAGCCAATGGCAAGAGGTAGTCAAGGGTGGAACCAAAATGGCAGAGAGAAGCAGGAATTTCCCTGAGTTTCCTTAGAAACAGTGTAAAATCAAACATCTAACTGGATTCCAGAGTGACAGAGTACACAGAAAGCTAGAGTTGAACACTTTTTCAGCTTAAGATATATTGGAAAGACTTCAGGAAAGTTCTGTCTCACTTGAGTGAAAAGGGAGCACAGCCCAGAGCAGGCAGAATGTGCGGAAGCCAGCAGGAGGCTCTTAGCGGTAGCCAAGATCTGCAACTAAGGAGCCTTGGTCTTGGCTCAGCAGACCAATGGCACAGACGATACTCATAATTTGGGGAATTACTGAACACATTGTGGCATATGAACATGATAGAATATTATTTCTGTAAGAAATGATTAGCAGATTTCAGAAAAAAAGGAAAAAGAAAACCTAGAATGGCTTACATGAACTGAAGCTGAGTAATGAGAGTCAAACTAGGAGAACAATGTTAACGGCAACATTGATCAGCTATGATAAACTTAGCTCTTATCAACAATGCAGTGATCTAAGTCAACCTCAGAAACTTGTGACAGAAGATACTATTCACATCCAGAGAAAAGTCTTTGTTGTCTGAATGTACATCTAAGCAGACTATTTACACTTTTTTAAACATTTGTCTTTTGTCATTTAGTTACTGTTTATATTTATTTATACTTGTATTAATTATATGTATTTATTATTTATTATACATGTATTTATATTTATATTATTATTGTTATTTATTTAGGGAGAGTTTTATTTTATTTTTATTTTAGATTTTTTAGTTTTTTGCAAGGCAATGGGGTTAAGTGGTTTGCCCAAGGCCTCACAGCTAGGTAATTATTAAGTGTCTGAATCCAGATTTGAACTCAGGTCCTTCTGACTCCAGGGCCAGTGCTCTACCCGCCGCCACCTAGCTGTCCCCTTTGTTTATTCTTTCTTAAGGTTGTTTTTTCTTTTGGTCTTATTCTTCTTTCATCTTATGACTAATATGAAAATACGTCTAATATGACTGTATATGTGTTTGAGATTATATGCTGTTTTGGAGAGAGAAAATGGAAGGGAGTGAGGGAAGGAGAAAAATGTGGAACTCAGTTTTATAACAAATGATTATTGAAAACTATCTTTACATGCAATTGGAAAAAAAAAAGAAGTCAAGACAAAATCAAGACAATTCGCAATGGCTTGAGATGAAGTGAATGACCTTGGCAACTTTGATGTCCAGCTGCCTTTTTGAATATTGCAACAAATTGTTCTCATCTTCTATTCCATCAGAAATAATTTATACATATGTTGAATAAACACCCTCTTACTCACCATTGAGTTTGGGATCTCCTGGTTACCCTCATCCTGGTGTAACTTGTCTGTCAAAATAATGGTTTACCATTCTATAGTAGCTGAGTATGTAACAGTTTCTTAGAGCCACAGGTGAGAGTGAGGTGAATCAGATGAACATCAGAGTAGCCTAGAAAAGGGGTCAGCCCCAAAGATCTCAATTTTCCCTATACTTAATTTTCCCTATATCCTATACTCCATGATATAAATCATAAATGTGAAGTCATGAAAAACATATTTATATATTAGCTATGTTGCAAAAGAAAGTACATATACAGAAAAAAGAAAAAGAAAATAAAAACAAATGTATAATTCAATCTTAACTCAGTTTATCAGTTATGACTCTGGAAAGGCATATCATTTTGTATAATCAATCCTTTGGAATTGTTTAGGAAATTTATCAGAGTACACAGATGATTAATATTACAATATTGCTATTACAATATTTTCCTGGTTCTGCTCATTTCATTTTGCATCAGTTCATTCACATCATCCCATGTTTTTTTTCTGAAACATCTTGTTCATTTTTTCTTCCAACAAAATTGTATTCCATCAAAATTATATAGTAAAATTTGTTCAGCCATTCACTAATTGATGGAAATTGCCTTGCTTTATGATTCTTTGGCACCATAAAAAGAGCTGAAATAGACTTTCTTTTTAACCAGAGGACCCCTTTCCCTTTTCTTTTATCTCTTTGACATATAGCTTTTGTCATTGACATTAGGTTTTCATAAAAGTCAGTCAATGGTCAGCAAGAACTTATTAATCACTTTCTGCCAAGT
The DNA here is from genome assembly GCF_037893015.1 of Macrotis lagotis. Lineage (NCBI taxonomy): Eukaryota > Metazoa > Chordata > Mammalia > Peramelemorphia > Peramelidae > Macrotis > Macrotis lagotis. Next base: position 188,201,014 of record NC_133660.1, read on the forward strand.
ACTGTTGTAAGCACTGTGCTAGATTCTTAAAGAGGTCAAGTTATAATAGGAGAAAATTTGCACACGACTATAGAATGCAAGCAGCTTTAAAAATAGAATGAAGATAATTTCAGAAAGATGGTATTGGATGGGACTGTGTTAGAGGGGACAATACAAGAGATATTTCAATATGATTGGGGATATCTAAAAAGTTTCCCTAACATGTAGTTACCTGCTTAACCAATTGCTACTAAAATAAAATCTATCTCTCTATCACTATACATATGTATATATTAAAGTATATTATGTATATATATATATTCTATTTCTTTTTCTGTCTCCAATTTAGAAGAGGAAAAATTGATATCTATCTTGTATTGACTCATGTGAATTATATTTAAGTGAGCAGAGTTGCACGAAGTTGTTAGTCTCTCTCTCTCTCTCTTTCTCTCTCTCTCTCTCTCTCTCTCTCCCCAAGAGTCATCAAAGTTTAGAGGAAAAATAAGTTAGATGACTGGCAATGGTCCATTATGCAATGGATGACCTTGGTATGTTTGATATCTAATAAAGTTCTAAACACTCCACTATTCCTGCTAGAATTACCTCCATTGCTCTTAGAACAAATTGTTCTCATCTACTCATTCATTTAGGGGAACTCTAAACATGCTTGATGCAAAGATTCAGTTAAACATATATACAAGCACAAATACACATACACACACACACACACACACACACATATATATATATATATAAACATTTATAACTATAGGTAATATATATATATATATATATATCTTTATGTACATACACATTGATTCAAGTACCTTGATTCAATTTTTTTAGTTTATTTCCACCTTTCAGAGGATTGTATTTCTGTTTTTTTCATAATTTTTTAAAGTCAAATTAACAAATGCAGAGATAAACTAGGAGACATTTTCCTTGCTATCTTGGCTTACTGAAATTTCATGGGTCTAAAATTATTCAGCATGGGATTGTAGGTAGAGTAAATTTTTGGTATATTTCAGCCAAGATAAAATACAAAAAAATCCCCTGATGTACTAACATCTCTGTGTTTAAGAAGATCAAAAGAGTATATGTAGCTTGGAAACATTAAATCTTCATATGAATGTTATATGGTAGTAGTTGGAGGAGGAAGAGGAGGATGGAGAGAAGAAGGAAGAGGAGGAAGAGGAGGAGGAGTAATTGTAATTGCAAGTAATAGTAATAGTGCCAGTGACAGCAGCAGAAGTGATGGTGATGGTTACAGTGATGGTTTTGATGGCAGTGGTAGTGAAAGGAATAGGTCTATGGTTTATAATCTCTTTATTTCTGCATGTTTTATGCTTTGGTACCAATCAGTGAGCATTACCAAGTAGAACAAAAATGGACCCACACAATCATTATCAGTGCAGTTCTGGAACTAAATATACAGAGCTGCCATGATTGTTGTTTTTGTTGAGTCATGTTTAATGCTTTATGACCACATTTGGTGTTTTCTTGCCAAAGATATTGGAGTTATCCATCATTTTCTTTTCTATTTCATTTTAGAGATGAAAAACCGAGGCAAACAGTGTTAAGTGTTTTGTCTAGGAACACACAACTAATAAGAGTTTGAGGCTAGAACTGAAATTAGAAAGGTGAGTTTTCCTGATTCCTGACCTGCAACTCTATCCACTGCACCATCTAAATACATATGCATACTTTTATTATGAATATATAACATTTAATCTTTAAAAATTCTTATGCAATATACTAATCTTATTTGTATTACATATATGTTAATATATTTATACATTATCATTTATAATGTAACATATAATAAGGATATCTTTTAAAATCCTTATATCCTTGATATTTTGAATAGTGCATAAAACAATGTATTTGGAAATGGTGGGATTCTTCAAAGTCAACTTAATTTTATATTGAAAAAACTTGAAGGTTTAAGTGATTTGTTGATGATCACACAATCATTCATCTCTCTAATAATTTGTTCATCCACTCATTCTTTAAGTCAACATTACACCAGATATTGTTGCATTTCCTCAGGATACAGAATAAGAATGAAATTGTTGCTCTCTCTCCTCAAATTCTACTGTTGAAAACCATATGTATGGTAGGAGGTGGCACTTCTGCTAGTTGAACTTTGAAGAAATTGAAGGATTCCAAAATATGAAAGGAAGGAGGGAGGAATGAACAAAGAAGTCAGTTTGGCTTGAATAAAAATTTCAGAAAGGAAAGTTAGATTGGTGATATAAAGCATTTTATATCTAAAATCGAGGGATTTATACTGTCCTAGAGTCAATAGGAATACACGTTATAAATGGTAGAGTCCTAACTCAGGTCCTCTGCCTCAATTTCTGTGTCATCTGCACTCCACCATTAGTGTTTTCATATCCATTATTTCCTAGAGTCTTCATAATATGTGAGGAAAATAGGCATTCCCATCTTATGGATGGTGAAACAGGTTCACTGACTTACATGAGAAATGTAAATAACCATAGAGGAAAATGAACAAACATGCTAGAAGTGAAATTTGAAATCTAAAACATTTGATGCTTGGTCCAGTTATTGTTTCTTCAGCACAAGAAGAATAACTGGAGAGATGAGTTAGTAGTAAAGTAGTAAAACACAAAAGAATAGCAAGAAAAGGGGAAAGATTGTGAGGAGAGGCCTTCAAAGAAGATGAACAAACTTCCCTTCTGGCTTCCCCTACTAGATAAATAGGGTGAAGGAGATGTAACTCTGAATAATCAAACAGACCTAAGTTATTGCTCTAACTTTTGACAGTGTATAGCTAGGGATGCTTTTGTGTTTGAGGGTGATTGACTATATTTTACTCTCTCCCACAACTTAGCCATGCCCTGGATATCCTGTTTGACCTTTATGCCAATGCCTCATTTCCTCTACATGAGACAGATAAAAGGCAGTTTCTTGTTTCTTTTCTGAAAATATATTCCCTGACATCCTTTTTTTCCCCCCTGAAAGAAATTTAGTATTAGTCATCTAAAAAGTGATAGAGAAGACAGCCCACTAACTTTGTTTATTGCCTTCTTACTCAAGCTGATTCTTCATTTTAAATCTGAAAGCTAATCAATACCAAGGGATGTGCTCCAGGTGTATTTTTAAGAAAGCAAAGCAATGAATGTGAGAGTGCCTGAAGTTAAAAAAAAAAGAAAAAAGTTCTCATCAGTACATTTCAGTGACATTGGCAGCTGGATAGATGTCTTCTGAGCACACCAAATATTCCTGAGGCTGTGAGCCCAATAGGCCAATTATGCTTTGCACAATTCTGGACTTTTCTCTTCATAAACCATGAAAGGGTCACATGAATATCTTGTCAGCTTTTCTGACAACATACTTTTTCTTACTTATGTACAGAGCCTGATTCCGTACTACAAGGTAACTATTTAGCACAATAATGTCTCTCAAAGCATTAAATTTATTCTTAAGGAAAAACTTATAGAGCAGGGACTACAAATCTCATTTTACACTAGGACAATTTTGCTTCTTTTTTAACTTTTAAGGAAAAGAAATACTGTTTTATCTTCCTGGTGCTTCAGGGTAGGAAAAATAGGTCTTTATTTAGTGTCAAAACAGTTGGGCTCAAATGATGTCTCTAATACACTAGCTATATGATCTTTCAGAAGTCACTCAAATGACAAATATTCCTTCTCTGTAAAAATGGGAAATTTGTCCCAGTGAATCTCATGGGGGTAATTTGAAGTTAGAATGGGCGCCATACCATCATCCAGTTTCACTTTCCAAATATTTATCAAGTACCTGGTATTTTTCAGACTTTATCCTAAGGTGATAAGGATACAATGTCAAAAAAAGAGAGAGAATTGTACCCTCAAAAAGATTTAATACTATTGGTGTTTTATAAAAAATAAAATGATATAAATCATCGATAATCTAATAAATATCAGATACTATTAATAATATGAATAAGCTCATAATAAAAGCATGTCTGTATCTTGCTTGTCACATATATTCTTTGCAAAAAGAATATATACAATAAAAAAGTTATTGATGATAATGACAATGACAACAGTTAAATCATATAAACTTAACAAATGGTAGAACATTTTAGATACACACACACACACACACACACACACATATATATATATATGTTTATAAATTTACATCACTGCTCTCTAGGTAGGGCAGTATATTATAGACCTTTCCTGAGGGGGGGGGGGAAGGAACTTCTGTTAAAAAAGGGCAGATACAGTGTATATAATGGGAAGACTAGTTAGAAATATAAGCTTAAAATTGATTTAATGTTCAACATTGTTTCCCAATTTCATCCATTTCTAGATAGGCTTTATAAACTCTCATGAAAGTTAGTCTGAGGTGAGGTAATAGTATTATTAAAGAAAGAGAGAAGAAAATGATATATATCCAAACTCTTCAATGACATCACTGAAGTGTAATTTTCCTCTAGTGGTGCCTAAAGCACAATTTCAATGGACAGAATTCCACAACCATTCCTTGATCCTTTTCATAGTTATAAGTGTAAACTGAATTTGTCTTAATAGTTTGGGTCCACAGAGCTAGCCACTCTGTAGAATAATCTTGATGTAGAATAAACTAAAATTCTTTATTGCTGTAGGATTGAGAGTTTATATTTAAAAAATATGTTCCATTTTCCTACAATCTTCCTAAAACTCTCATGTATTACTTATCCTTGGTCTCTTCCTCAATATGATTCAAACATAGGTAGGGAATTCTTTAAAGAAGATGACCAGGGAGCGGCTAGGTGGCGTAGTGGATAAAGCACCAGCTTTGGAGTCAGTAGTACCTGGGTTCAAATCCAGTGTCAGACACTTAATAATTACCTAGCTGTGTGGCCTTGGGCAAGCCATGTAACCCCATTTGCCTTGCAAAAACCTAAAAAAAACACAAAATAAAAAAAAAAGAAGATGAACAAACTCTACTACTCTTGCCTTCCATTGAAATAGAATTTTTGAACATTATCAGAGTCTGAACTTTATTTTTTTCTATTCTGGTAACAATACTAAAATACTTGATCATCATTGATATGATTCACCTCTTGGTTACTTCTCTTTTCATTCCCAGGACCAAAAATAGATATTTTGGCAATGAGGACAGTAGAATTTAATGAACTTTACAATCAAACATAATATCATAGAATATAAATCATTTCCAATGAATAGTTTTTGGTGACTACATCATTGTGTACTTGAGATACTTGTTATGAAGGAAGAGGAAACATAAACTTTGGGATATTTTTCCCTAAGGAAGAAAGTTGGAGTGTCACTTATGGGAATATTGCCATCTAAAGAAGAGCTGTATTAGAGGATAAGATTGACTAGAAAATTGAGTGGTATGAGACAGCCAGTAGAGTAATAAATAATTCTTATTGTTAAGTAATTTCTGCAATGAAAGAGTGAATTGAAACAAAAGCATAAATCTAACAAGTTTATAATTATAAAATGTTTTAATATAATTAACATAACATAATCACATAAATTACACTATATAAATACCATGGACAAAACCATGTTGTTCCGCTCTAGTTATGGCTCTGCTTGTCAAAGTTGATTTAGTTATCCTGTTGACCTCAGGTTATGGCTTCCATTATATTGAAGTCTAATTAGTTCTTCTAAGGGATCTTTTGAAGGACTGCCATACTACCTCCTTCTGCATCAAATAGGATGACAAATTTGTCAAAAAAATAAACTCCAAGGATCTTTTTACTTTATATTTTATCTAAGGTTTCAAATTTGAATCTGAGTCAGTTTCTAATTATTTCTTCCTATATCATTTCATACTTTAACTTCTTAAAAAATCATAGATAGATAATTGGTAAAGTACTAGTATAATTTTCTTTATTCTGTTAGAAACACTCTCACCCACTTAATTTGTGAGAGAGACTTGGAACAAAATTGAGGAAAAAAATTCTTTCTATTACACTATTTAATAGGTAAGTTATTTAATTCTTTCTACTATCATTTAATAACTACCTACTTCACACACTGTATCATTCTAGGTGCTGAGGATGGTGGTGATACTCATAATTATTCTGATGGGAGTATAAAACAGGTAATAGATTATTTTGGTGTTCTTTCCTAGACTAAATTAGGAGATACAGAAGAATAAACATTTCATTTCACAATATTTGCAAATGTTGGCACAATATTAAGTCATGTAAGTGAAATTAAATATAGTGTCACAAAAATCATCTTTATCCTTTTACATTATATTCAATATGGTATTAAAATGAATAATTAATTTGCTTATTAATCTATCTACAACAAAGGAAAACAAATTCAGAAATATTTCAAGAAAAACAGAAAACTAATGATATTCAAATATTTTTTCAGTGCTTAAATATAGGTGGAGAGAAAATAAAATTAACTTATAAGGAGACATCCTTTTTGGTTAACATCTGTCAAATTTATGAATCTGTGGTCTTTATTAGGTTTACTACAAAAAATTGGAATAAAATTTAGAATCTCTAAATGAAATCTGGTCTCTCTACAAAAGGCAAAACCTTCTTTCTTCTGAGAATATTTAAGGTTCTATGTATTTTTGAAAATAAAAATGGAAGGTAAAAAAACAAAAAGTTTCCTTTAAGAGTAAAATTTTATGTAGATTTTATAAAATAAAAAGAAATGTTTTTAAAAGTAACTGTCACTGATATTTAAGAAAATTCATGCAATAAGTAGTCTGCCATAAGCCTTCATATGTTGAATGTGTAAAACAAGAAAACAATTTGACTTTAACATATGTAGTTCTATGCATTAAAAAAAAATTATTTGACCCTATGCAGCTTTCCTGCCCTTAACCTCTTCCAAAAGAGAATTGTGAATACATGTGCTAAGCCGATTGTTAAATGATTTATCAAGTAGGGATTTCATAAAATAGAGATAAGAACAAAAATGAAAAGTTCATGGGGTCATAGATTTCAAATGAGAATTGATTTCATGGTCTAATTTTTCTCATTTAATAAGGAAAATGACAATAAGAGAAAATAAGCTGTTTTTTTTACAATGTAATACAAGTACTTAGTAAAAGAGTAATGATTAGATCAAATCCAGTGTTCATTCCACTGAATTATGATATCTTTAAGGCAAGTGTGTCCAATCTGCAGGCAGCAGACTATTGCATTATATTTATGAATGAGTATTGAATTCTATATTTGAACTCTGAGGCATTTTTATTGGACTGTGGTCCAGAAGAGCTAAAACTTTGTACACCCTTTAAGTTTTGCTTAGTTGTAAGCAAATATTGAACCTATATAGCTGAATATCTAGATTATTTGCAGCTAGGTAGTACTAAGCATAACATTTCCAATTAGTAGATACTTAGGGAATGCAATTTGATTGCTTGAATGTACTTTGGATGTTCCAAATTGAACATATCTGGATATTCAATTCAACAATCATTTATATAGGTTTTATGTGCAAAATTCTATTTAGAGTCATGTATATAAATAAAAATTAAGAATGAATTGACAAGACTGTAAATTTTGCTGGATTGAAATATCAATTAATATTAAGCCACCAATAGTTTGTCAACTTGGGGATAGGGTAGCACTGTTTGTGGTGGTGAGTGATGGTAGTATTATTATTATTATTATTATTATTTAAGTAGTTGTTATTAGTGGTGAGGCCTTGATGGTGTGATGGTGTATGTGCATGTGTGCTTGCACATGTTCATGTCCACACTGATGGCATCCACTTGGAGAAATTCAATTCTGTATGCTTAACAAATTGTTTTGTAAATGGAACTTTTATTTGATATGACACTGTTACATCGGATGCATTTATAACTGAAAGCAACCCCCCCCCCTTAAAATTTTCTACTTTTAAATAGTGGTAGCATCATATGCTAATAGTTTAGTGACTTTTGCCTTAACATCTGTTGTGAATGAATAAAGGTAATTCATATTGAATATTGTAGAAATTTGGAAATATTGAATCAAATGTTTTCTTTATAACTTGCTTCCTAAAATTTTCTTAAACAAAAATTTATAATATATAATGAAACAAACATGCCATATATACCTAAATTGTTCAGGAGTACTCGATTTTTTCATTTTAAGTCTGATAAAGAGTATTCTGTTTAGAATGATCCCTTGAATAATAATGATACAGATGTGTATAAATATAAAAATAAGATATTCTCCAATGGTATGAATCAAAATCAATATTAATTGCATATTGTATTTTAGCAGTACTTTAAAGGACTGGGAAACTTATTTTCATGGAAACCACCACATGAAATGACAGAAATTCAATTTTCATTTTATTTTTATAGGATCAAATAAATATTTCAACTTATTAAAATCTCATGTGCTTTTTTTTCTGTGTTACAAATCAAGATGTAAAATACCTATGCTATTCCCTCTTGTTCAAAGTCACAGGGATGAATGAGCAGAAATATTGCAATATATGTATGGACTCTAATGCTGATTCCAATTCTTCATTATCTTGATTACATTATCTTATATCATTATGCAAGAAACTCTGATCTCCTGCCCTTCACCCTATTTTTCTTTGTTGTCTTACAAGAATACTGCATGGCAGACAATACGGTTTTAAAAGTTTTCCCTAGCAGACTTGTAGGGAGGACTTTTCTCAAACTAGGATGCTGAACTTTATAGAGGATTCCATTTGTTTCTCAAATATTAATCAAGGTCTCCAATTTATGGAAGTATCAAAAGATTAATAGGCATAATTTATCTGAAATATATAAATATACATATTGTATATATGTGTATATACATATATATATATATATATATATATATATATATATATATATATATATATATATATATATATATGGAGAGAGAGAGAGAGAGAGAGAGCACTATTTTCTTACTGCTTTGTGCTAGCTCTTAATGTGCTGCTTTCCTTGAAAGTCAACCTTGCAGTCTCTATCTATTCCCTGACCATTTCACAAACTCAGATTCACGTGATGCTTCTTTGTGATACTTAATGTGATAACCCTAGATTACATTTATCTTGTCTTTTCCAATGTATTTTTCATTTTTATTTGTTTTAACAATCTGTTGGATTTCACTTTCTTTACTAATTATTTCATATTTGTGAATTTTTTTCTCTACAGAGAGAATATAAGCCTGCCTGTGCACAAGGATATTAATTGTATTCTTTTTTGTATAATTGTTATTTTCTAAACTATTGCTAAATGCCTATGATCTTCAAACCCGATTCTTGCTCACTGGCCTTAATTATACCTCATAGAGTGATGATAGAGATAGAAGTTTATCTAGGTTGTCAACTGAAATCTAATTTTTCTACCTGATTTTTTTAAACATAGTAGAATTACTGACTCATACAGCTTCAGAATTTGATGAAAACACAGATGTAGTTTTATGCAGAGGTGAGTGCTTGGGATTTAGAGTCAGCAACCTTGGTTTCATATGCTAACTCATCTCCTTTATACATGTATGAACTTGGTTAAGCAATTTCTTCTCTTTTAGCTTTAACTCTAGCTCTTAAACCTGTGTTCTCCCTACAATGTTAGTTAGTTCATTTTCCTACTAAATGGCTGCGAGTAGTCTATAAAATTCCCAGGTGAATACCAAGATTGTTTTTGAAAACCTCTTTCATAGAGGAACTCATTGCCTCACAAAGTAGTCTATTCCTTTTCCATTAACTCTAATTGAACTAAGAAGCACATAACTGTTAGACACTCTATGAACATGAATATATTTTTCAATATGAAACATGCCATGTTTCTCCACCGACCTATAAAAATAACTGCAGGAAGGTTTAGATTGATAGATACATACATATACACACACACACACATATATATATATATATATATATATATATATATATACATACATGCATGCCTTTATTTATCTATATAGATATGCAAAGACATAGATATTGATACATTGATAGACTTTAGGATATTTTGAAGGTATTAGAGAGTGAAAAATGTTAATTGTTCTAAATTATTTTAAAAGGAACTTTCTCTTAGAACTTGACAACTGTTGAGTATGTGTTTTTAAATTCATATTTCTTTCTTTGTACATTTCTTCCATGCATGTTAAGTAGGTGTAGGTATTTTTCCCAATATTATTTCAGAAAATTTGGCTTTTTTTTCCTGTAGGAAGGAAGCAAATCAGGAACTTAAGTGGTACAGTCTACATATGGCAGCTCTGCAATCATTGCTGATTAAAAAAATAGATTATAAGAAAAATAACCATAGATCTATCTTATTTCACTTCTTTGTTTTCCTTCTTCCATTTTCATTTACAAACACCAGGTAATTTTTTCAGAGATATTTCTTAGAATTTTCATGTGCTTCTGAAGCCCCAAACCATCTCCGATGGGAAGCATTTGCTGTTGCCCCCAGTGACTAGTGCCTTCCCTCCGCATTGAAATTACTTCATACTTTATTGGTAGACAATTTGCAGTTATTCATGTGAAAACAGGGATTCTTTTATTTTGCAAGATAAGTGAAAAGAAGTTGAATATGTTTTGAAAGTCCCCAGTAGAGAGTGAATCAAACTGCTATCCTACTCTTATAGACCTTGAATTGCTTTTATTTTCCTTCATAGAAATGAAATTTTATTAATTGTGTAACTTGTACACAATTCTCCTATATTTAAACCTTTTATTCAAAAAAAACAATTACAATCCCTCTTTGGTCTATTAAGCTTTCAATGATTTAAAGGCAACCATCAAGCTTCCCCTTCAACTCTTACTTGACTTTTTTTTCCCTGTTGGCTAAATACCCATAATTCTTCAACCATTGTTTATATACCTGAGTCCCTTCACTATGATAATTTTCTGAGTGCCCTTCTCTGAACAGCATTGTTTGTAAATTGCTGTCTTAAAATTTGGCACCCTGAAGTGAATATAGTAATCAAGAACTAGTCTGATCAGGCAAAGGTCAAGTGTGATCATCATTTCCCTAGTTTGAGAAACTAGGCCTTTCTATATAACCTAAGATTTAATTAACATTTTTTGACTGTAATAACCCACTATGAAATCATATGCACTTTGCAGCTTAATAAAAAGACATTTTTGATGAAATTTTATGTAACTATATAAAGTAGTTTATTTTTTGATCATGAAAGTAAGAATTTGCATTTATTCTTTTTTAAATTTCATTTTACAAGTTACAGACTTACATTATTATATCTACTGTAGATTATTTTGAATCCAGATTCTGTCACTCAGTATTAATTGTCCACATTTGGGTCTTTGCTTTGGTTATCCCCACTACTTAACATGCTCTTCTCCCTTTTACCTTCACCTATAGATTTCCAACTTTTCATCTTCTGAATTCTTGATCCAATGAAATATTGAGAAGTACCTATCAGATTTCTGGGGAATTCCATTGAATACTTCTTTACAACTAACAAGAACAGAAATATATTAATATTGTAATTGATGAACAAATTGTACAAAGGAGCAGTATGATTTTTTTCTACTTTTTAATTTAAAAAGTCTTTGGCTCAGATTTGTAAACCATGACATTTATTTGCAGTAAATATATGAGTGACCTAAGAATAATGAGAATGCTTTGCTAAATCTTGTCATTTCTGCATTAACAACAGGTTTGGTAAAATTTCCATTTTTACTCATACAGTCTTTAGTCAAGTCCTCATCCTGTCTTGCCTGGACAACTGGAATATCCTTCTAATTGTTTTTGCCTTAAATATTTCCTCACTCCAATCCATATATCACTCAGTTGTCAAAGTGATTTTTCTTTTTTTAATTAATTAATTTCTTTTTTGAATTTTAAAATTTTCTCCTAATCTCACTCCCCACCCCACAACTGTAGGCAGTCTGTTAGCCTCTACATTGTTTCCATGCTATACATTGATTTAACTTGAATGTATTGAAAGGGAAATCATATCCTTAAGAAAAAATAAATAAAATATAGCAGATAGCAAACTTACATAATAAGATAAGTTTTTAAAAAAAATTAAAGGTAATAATCTTTGGTCTTTGTTCAAATTCCACAATTCTTTCTCTGGATGGTATTCTTCATCACAGATGTCCCAAAAGTGTCATTGATTTTTGCACTGATGGACTGAGCAAGTCCATTAAGATTGATCATAAACTCCATGTTGCTCTTATGGTATATAATGTTCTTCTGGTTCTGCTCATCTCACTCAGCATCAGGCTTCTCTGAATCCCCATCCTTCTTGGTTTATAGTAGAACAATAGTGTTCCATGACAAACATATATCACAATTTGTTCAGCCATTCCCCATATGATGGACATTCACTCAATTTCCATTTCTTTGCCACCACAAACAGAGCTGTTATGAATATTTTTCTACAAGTGCTGTTTTTACCCATTTTCATGAACTCTTCAGGGTATAGACATAGGAGCAGTATTATTTGGATCAAAGGTTATGCACATTTTTGTTTCACATTGGGCATAATTCAAAATTATCTCCACAAAGGTTGGATGAGTTCACAGCTCAACCAACAATGTATTAGTCTCCCAGATTTCCCACATCCTTTCCAATATTGATCATTGTGCTTTCTGGTCATATTGGGTAGTATGAGAGGTGTGAGGTGGTACCTCAGAGATGCTTTAATTTGCATTTCTCTAATAAGTAAAGATTTAGAGCAATTTTTCTTATGACTATGCATCACTTTGATTTCCTCATCTGTAAAGTGTCTCCGCATATCCTTCGATCATTTGTCAATTGGTGAATGGCTTGTTTTTCTTTCTGTTTTTTTTATAAATTTGACTAAGTTCTCTCTATATTTTAGAAATGAGTCCTTTGTCAAAAATACTAGTTATAAAATTGTTCCCCAATTTACTATATTTCTTTTGAGAGTGGTTTTGTCTATGCAAAAGCTTTTTAATTTATTGTAAATTAAAATTATCTAGTTTGTTTTTAATGATGCTCTCCATGTCTTCCTTGGTCATAAAATGTGTCTCTTTCCATAGATCTGAAAGGTAACCTATTCCCTGATCTCCTAGTTTGCTTAAGAATCTTTTCTTTTATGTCTAAATCTTGTATCCTTATTGATCTTATCTTGGTTTATGGTGCAAGATGCTTGTCTAATCCAAGTTTCTATCATACTTCTAAATTTCTCAACTTTTCTTTATTGAAGTGTAAGTTTTTATTCCAGAACCTGGACTCTGGGTTTATCAGACCACAAATTACTATAATTATTTCCTACTATCTCTTAAACCTAGTCTATTCCACTAATCCACCAATCTATTTCTTAGCCAATACCAGACAGTTTTCATGACTGATGCTTTATAATATAATTTTTGGTCTGGTAAGGCTAAGCCAACCTTCTTTTGTACTTTTTTTTCATTGAATCTCTGGAAATTCTTGACTTTTTATTTCTCCATATGAATTTACTTAGAAATTTTTCTAACTCATTAAAGCAAGTGTTTGGAATTTTGAATGGTAGGGCACTAAATAAATAGGTTAATTTAGGTAGAATTGTCATTTTTTATTATATTAGCTCAGCCTATCCATGAGCAGTTGATATCTGCCCAGTTATTTAAATCTGATTTTATTTGAGTGAGAAGTGTTTTGTAATTGTTTTCATAAAGTTTCTGAGTCTGCCTTGGCAGGGAGACTTCCAAGTATTTTATATTCTCTGGTTTCTTTGAATGAGATTACTCTTTCTGCTTATTTTGCTAGTCATAGAATTGCTGAAGATTTATGCAGGTTCTTTTTATATCCTGCAACTTTGCTAAAGTTGCTAATTGTTTCTAGTAATTTTTTAGATGAATTTTTGGGATTCTCTATGTATACCATCATGTCATCTGCAAAGAGTGACAGTTTTGTCACTTTCTTCTCAATTTTAATTACTTCAATTTCTTTTTCTTCTCTCATTGCTGAAGCTAACATTTGTACGCAATATTGAATAGTAGTGGTGATAGTGGGCATCCTTGTTATACTCCTGATCATTCTGGGAATGCCTCTAGCTTATCCCCATTGCATATAATATTTTGTTGGTGGTTTCAGATAGATACTGTTTAATATACTAAAGAACATTCCATTATATTCCTACAATCTCTAGTGTTTTAGCAGGATTAGAGGTGTATTTTGTCAAAGACTTTTTCAGCATCTATTGATATAATCATATGCTTTCTGACAGATTTGCTATTGATATAGTTAATTATGCAGTTAATTATGCAGGCAGTTTTTCTGATATTGAACCAACCCTGCATTCCAGGGATAAATCCTGCCTGGTCATAGTATGTTATCCCAGTGATAACTTGTTGTAATCCTTTTGCTAAGATTTTATTTATCAATTTTGCATCTATATTCATCAGGGAGATAGCTCTAAAATTTTCTTTCTCTATTTTAACTGTTCCTAGTTTAGATACCAACAACATATTGGTGTCATAGAAAGAGTTAGGCAGAATTCTGTCTTCACCTATTTTACCAAAGAGTTTATATAGAATAGGAACTAATTGTTCCTTAAATATTTGATAGAATTCACTTGTGAATACAGTTTGCCCTGAAGATTTTTTCTGAGTGTGTTCAATAATGGATTGCTGAATTTCTTTCTACTGAGGTAGGGTTATTTAGGTTTTTATTTCCTCTTCATTTAAAATGGGCAACTTATATTTTTGTAAATATTCATCCATTTCACTTAGATTTCAAATTTATTGGCATAGAGTCAGGCAAAATTATTGTGAATTATTACTTTAATTTCCTCCTGATTGGTGGTGAGTTCACCTATTTTCATTTATGATACTAGCAATTTGGATTTCTTCTTTTTTTTGGTTGTTTTTAACATTTAAACATTTTATTTGTTTTCCAATTATATACAATAGCAATATGTACCCATCATTTTTGCAAGACTCTGAATTCTACATAAATCTCCTCCCCTCCAAGAAGATGGGAAACCTCAGGAATAGAGAGAGGAAAAAAAAATGTACTTCAGTCTGTGTTCATATTACAATGGCTCTGTGTCTGGGATGAGTTGCTTTGTTTACCACCAGAGAAACTGCTTCAATATTTTCCCCTCAGTCGCTATTACTAGCTGTACCTCCACTCTATTTCTCCACTTTCTCATTTATTCTATTCTCTCTCTCTCTCCTTTTATCCTGGCCCTGTCCAAAAGTGTGTTGCATCTGAGTACTTCTCCCTCGATCTTCCCTCTCTTCTATCATCTATTCCCCCTGTTCCCTCCCCCCCCCCCATTTCCCCTCATCCCATCCCTTTCCTCACATCCTTCTCCAGGGCAAGACAGAATTCTTCACCCTATTAAGTGTCTTTGTCATTTCCTCCCTGAGCCATTTCCTATGTGAATGAAGGCTCACTCATTCCCCTTTGCCTCCCCCCAGCTTTTCCTTTACTCTTATGTGAAAGCTCTCAGCTTCTTCTCCATCTCCTTTTCCTTATACCCAGTATTTTGCCCCATCACCCATTGACTCTATTTTTTACTATATTTTACCATTTTATTGAACTCCTTCCTGTGTCCTGTCTATATATGTTCCTTCTAACAGCTCTTATAAATGAGAAAGTTCATATGAGTTATCAGTATCTTCTTCCCCTGGAGGAATACAAACAGTTCAACATCATCAAGCTCCTTATAGTTAGTCCCTCTCTTCCACTCACTCTATGGTTCAACAGAGTCCTGTACTTGGGGATCAAGCTTTTTGTTCAGCTCTGGTTGTCTCGAGAGGAAAGTTTGAAAGTCCCCTGTTTCATTAAAAGTCTATCTTTTCCCCTGAAAGAGGATGTTCATTTTTGCTGGGTAGTTGATTCTCTGTTGTAAATCAAGATCTTTTGCCTCTGGAAATATCATATTCCAATCCCTATGAGCCCTTAATGTAGATGCTGCCAGATCCTGTGTAATCCTGACTACGAAGCCTCAGTAGTTGAATTGTCTGTTTCTGACAGCTTTTAGAATTTTCTCATTGATTTGGAAGTTTGGGAATTTGGCTATAATATTCTTGGAAGTTTTACTTTTGGGATCCCTTTCAGAGGGTGACTGGTGAATTCTCTAGATTTCTATTTTACCCTCTGCTTCTAGGATCTCAGAGCAATTTTGCTATATCATTTCTTGAAAAATAAAGACTAGGCTCTTCTCCAGGTCATGAATTTCAGTTAGTCCAATTAATTTTAAATTATTAGAATTATTTAAATTTAAATTATTTCTTCTGTTTTTATTTTCTTCTAATTTTTGGCTTTTTTTTTTTTTGAGTTTTATTTCTTCCTGATTTCTTGCAAAGTCATTGGCTTCCTTTAATTCCATTTTGCATTTGAATGAGTTATTTTCTTCAGAGAGCTTTTTTAATCTCCTTTTCCAGCTGGCCAATTCTGCTTTTTAAGGCATTCTTCTCCTTGTTTGCCTTTTGTTTTGCTTTTTCCATTAGGCCTAAACTGGTTTTTAAGATATTATTTTCTTCAGTATTTTTTTGTATATCTTTCACCAAGCTTTTGATTTGTTTTTCATTATTTTTCTGCATCACTCTCATTTCTCCTCCCAATTTTTCCTCCACCTCCCTTAATTGCTTTTCAAAGTCTTTTTTGATCTCATCCAAAGTCTGAACCCATTTTCTATTTCTCTTGGAGCTTTTGGATATGGAAGTTTCAATTTTGTCATCATCTGAGTATGTGTTTTGATCTTCCAAAGGACTAAAGTAATTCTCTATGGTTAGATCCTTCTTCTTCTGTTGTTTCCTTATTTCCTCATCCCAAGACTAATTTACAGCACTTCCAAGGCTTTGGGGTTTTTTTTGGGAGGGTCACCTCACTGGACCTTTATTCTTCCAAGGTCTTATGCTCTCTAGTCTGTGCTTTGATATGTAGATGACCACAGTACTTCCCTCTGCCCTGGGTCTATAAGGAGGGATCCAGCTTGGTTATTTATTATGGAAGTCCAAACTGCAATATCTGAGTGTAGGCAAACAGGAGAGTCCTACCCCAGGGAGAGCAGAGAAATCTCTGTAGACTTCCCTTACCATCTCTTGGGGTGTGGGCTGCTTTCTCCTGATTCTCTCTGCAGGTTCTGTGATCGGTGTTCCACCAAGGTGCAGCAGAGTTCTTTCCCAACCATTTCATGCCGCTGCTGGAGATCTCTGGCCTGCACCAGGCTGGGCTGCACTGAAGCTTTTTTCCCAAACCCCAGTCCTGGTGAAACATACCTTACCCTTGGAACTTCTAAGTTATCTTGGACTGGGAAAATGTATCACTCAGTCTTTTTGTGGGTTCTTCCCTGCTAAATTTTAGATAGAGCCTTCCTTTGTTTTTCGGGGTGTTTGGGGGATTGGAGTTCTCTGGTGATGCTGCCTTCATGCCACCATCTTGACTCTGCCCCGCCTCCTTCTTTCTTTTTTTAATCAAATTGACCAGAGCTTTATCAATTTTATTGTTTTCAACTTTATTAATTTCTCCTTTAATTTTAAGAATTTCTAGTTTAATATTTACTTGGAGGTTCTTAATTAGTTCTTTCTCTATTTTTTAGTTGCATGTTTAGTTCATTGATTCTTCTTTTACTAATTTATTCATGTAAGCATTTAAAGATATAATATATTCACTGACAACTGTGTTGGCTATTTTGCAAAAGTTTTGGTATGTTGTTTTGTTGTTGTCATTATCCAGGATGAAATCATTAATTTTTTCCATAATTTGTTGTTTGATCCACTCATTGTTTAAAATGAGATTTATTTATTATTAGTTTTAGGACTATCTCTCCCTGTCCCATTATTGCTTGTGATTTTTTATTGCATTATGATCTGAGAAGGATGCATTCAGTATTTCTGCCTTTCTGCATTTGATTATTAAGTTTGTATGCCCTAGTACATGGTCAATTTTTGTGTAAGTGCCATGTACTACAGGAAAAAAAAGGTACATTCCTTTCTATCCCCATTAAATTTTCTCCAAAGATCTATCATACCCAGATTTTCTAACAATCCATTTACCTCCTTATCTTCCTTTTTTGTTTATTTTATGGTTAGATTTATCTAAATTTAAGAGCAGGAGGTTGAGGTCTCCCACCAGTAGAGTTTTGCTGTCTATGGCTTCCTTTAACTCATTCTGCTTCTCCTGTAAGTATTTTATGATATACCACTTGGTGCATACATATTTAATATTGAAATTTCTTCATTGTCTATGATACCTTTTTTTAGGAGGATATAGTTTCCTTCCTTGTCTCCTTTAATAAGATCTATTTTTGCAGAAACTTTGTCAGAGATAAAGGTTGCTACTCCTGCTTTTTGTCACTTCAGCTGAAATAAAATATAGTTTGCTCCAACCTTCTACCTTAACACTATATGGATCTCTCTGCTTCAAATTATTTTCTTGTAAGCAGCACATTATAGGAGTCTGATTTTTATTTCACTCTGCTATTCACTTACACTTTTTATGGGAGTTTTCATTGTATACACATTCAAAGTTATAATTGCTAACTCTTTCTTGCCCTCCATGCTATCTTACCTTTGTACTTTTCTCCTTTTTTACTTTATCAATATTACCCTATATTTTATTTCTGAATACCACCTCATCAGTGTGTTTGTCCTCTTATATCCAACCTCTTACTCTTTCTTTCTCCTTTCCCTTTGCCACTTCTTCCTTCCCTTCCTTCTGTTAGATCCTCTTTTCCTACTCCCCCTCCCCCTCCCCTTTCCCTTTTTAATACTTGTTAGGTAAGATACATTTCTTAACTTAACTGAGTGTGTGTATGTGAACATTATGAAAGTAAGATTCAGGTGGTTTCCACCTCCTTCCTTCTTCCCCTCTATTGCTACAGGTACTTTGAACCTATTTATGTAATGTGATTTAACCCTTTCAGTCTCCTCCATCGTCATGTTTCTGTGCTGTGATAATGTTTTTAAATCATTCTTTCAAAGCCACAATTAAATCATGAGTGTCCATTATGTCTTCCTAAGTATAATGTCTCTAACAAAATTACAATTCTGGAGAGTTATGAGAGTCTTTCTCCCAGGTGGGGATATAGCCAGTTTTATTTTTTGGCATAGCAGCTTTTTTCTTTAGCCTTTTTAAAAACCTTTACATGTGTCTCTTGAGTCTCCTATTTGAAGTCCAAATTTTCTATGTAGCTCTAATCTTTTCTTCAGGAAAAGTTGGACATCTCATATTTCATTAAATGCCCATCTTTTCCCCCTGGAAGAGAAGGCTCAGTTGTGCCCAGATAGTGAGTTTTTGGCTCCATTCCAAGATCCCTTGTTTTTTAGAATATTGCATTCCAGCCCTTTGATCCTTTAATGCTAATGCATCCAGGTCCTGTGTAATCCTTATTGTGGCTCTTTGGTATGTAAATTGCATCCTTCTGGCTGCTTGCAGGATTTTCTCTCTTTTTTTTTTTTGATTGTTTTGGCATTTGGCCACAAGATTTCTTATTTCATTTTGGGATCCCTTCTCTTAAGGAATCAATGTATTATTTCAATAACTATTTTTCCCTCTGGTTCCATGATGTCAGGACAATTTACCATCCTGTAATATTGAATCCAGGCTATTTTTCCTCTTCTATTTTTTCAGTGAGCCCAATGATTCTTAAATTGTCTTTTTCTAGAACTATTCTCAAGGCCGGTGGTTTTAAGATGAGGTATTTTTCATTTTCTTCTATTTTTTGATTTTTTTTGGTTTTGTTTAACAGGTTCTTGTTGTCCCATGAAATCATTAGTTTTCACAGACTGCACTTTTTGTTTTAGAGAAGAATTTTCTTCATTTGTCTTTTGCAAATCCTTTTCCAATTAATTAATACTATTTCTGAAGTTTTCCATTTGACCACCAATTGAGGTTTTGAGAGAATTATTTTCTTTTTGCATTTGACTAATTTACATTTTTGAGAGAATAGTTTTTTTTTTTTTTTTGCATTTGTCCTGTTTTATTTTCCAAGGATTTGTTTTCTTGTTTCAAGGCGTTAATTTTCTCTTGGGTTGCTTTTCTGAAATTTTCCAATTGATTTTTAAACTCCTTCCTTATTTTTTCAAGTAAGTCTTTCTGGACTGGAGACCAAATCATATTCTCCTCAGAAGTTCTAGATGTCTATGAGTTAATGTCTTTCCCTCCAAGGTAATTTTCTATGAATCCCCCATTTACTGGCTTTTCTTTATTTTCCTAAGATCTTGTGTTGGAGGAGGGGTTGGTTCATGGAACTTTAGTTTTGAATCCCTTTGCTCACCCGGTTTGTTAACTCCAAGTGAACCAGACAGTAGGGGGTTCTAGAGGCTTTGCTCACTTGGTTTAGAAACTCCCATTTGGTCGGCCAGTAGGGGGAGCTGGTTTCTTTCTCTGGATTGTTTGTGAACTTGATTTGAGGCTCTCTGCCTAGGCCTGGAGAAATGGGTAGGGCTGCCGGATACTATTATACTTTATGAATGTGGGCTGGACCCTTTGGCAAGGTAGTTAATCTCCCTATTCATTTGAGGGAGCTCTGCTGCCCATGCCTAAGTGTGTGTGTGTGTGTGTGTGTGTGTGTGTGTGTGTGTGTGTGTGTATGTGTGTGTGATTGGGGGGTAGGGGGGCTGTTACTGTGTTTGTTAAGAGGACTCAGCTCAAATGAAAGTATCGAGCCTGTGTTCCTTCAGACTAGCAGAGCCCCAGTAGATCAATATCCAGCCATACTTTGTAATTCTCTGTGCTGGAACTTGCCCTCCAGCCCTGATGAAGCACCCCAGACCACCATTCCCACAGTAAAACCTTCAATGACTCCCACAATCAAAGTCTCCATGGCTGATCTTATGTTAGTCCAGTTCTCACCCAGACTCAACTGGCTCTCTGCTCTCTATGCCTGGCTTACCCACAATCCCCATAGATATAATTTTTTGGCAGATGTTTTTGCTCCTAGCTTCTTTTTCTGGCTTTTGTCAATCGAATATCTATTAAGAGGTTTCTTTCAGGAGACTTTAGCACAATTCCTGTCTTCTCTCTGCCATCTTGACTAGAAGTCCCGAAGAGATTTTGCTAAATTGTAAGTTTGATTGCAATATCTTCACTCTTACTGAGACTCATGACTTCATATTAATGTCAGAATCAAAGATAAACTAATATATTTGGTATTTAAAGCTTTTTGTACCCCTCTTTTAAACACCCATATACTCCAACATCAAGAAATATAGCCTTTATTATAATTGTTGAAGAGGATCCACTATTTTCCATTGTCTTTGGTTTGACTGTCCCCAATATCTAAAATGCTTTTCTCCTTTGCCTTTAATCCATTTGCTTCCTTAACTTCTTTCAAGTCTCAAATTCTGTCTTCTGGAGATAGGTTTTCTAGGTATCATAATTATCAATACCTTTTTCTTTCAAACTGCATCCTATCTACTCTGTATATTCCTGACATATTCTTAGTTATTTGCTTGGTATTTCCTCAGTATAAAATGCCCCTTGTAGGCATTTTGTGCCTTTCTTTTATCCTATTAACACAGGGCCTGGATTTCATAGTAAAGACTTAAAAATTATTTTTTGATTAATGGCCTGTTTTTTTTCCCTAGATTTAAATTTAAATCCATTATTGTCTTTAAATATTGCAAAGCTAACAACTAAATTAAAATGTAGTGTTGGACCAACATATCATATTAATTATTTTATGTCCATCCATGATATTGATCTTTCAAATTCCACTGAAAAATAAATTAAGTAGCTCTAGCATCTCATAGAAGCCCCGCCAGCAATTTTCAAATGTCATTTGGATTCCTAAGCGTAAAACTTTCAACCTAAAGTAAGAATACCTAGAGAATGAAAGTTTTACTCTAAAATCTGGAGTTCATAGTTTCTTGTTCTATAAGGTGAGTAATTCTCTCAATTAAAATAAATGTGTTATTGTACTTCTTGCTTCACTTTCTGGTAATCAATAATGATTTGATCTTCCCTGGCATCATAATAGCATACCACAGTTAGCACTCTTTTTGTTTTTTAACTCATTTTGAAAATTAAGACATAAAAATCTCACATCAAATGCAGAAAGACATAATATTAAATTCATCCTTTTCACATCATAATTTAATAAAAATTACATGCAATAAAAGATCATGGAAAGAGACTAAAATTCAAAATTATTAATATTAAAGTGAGAAAATCAGAAAGCAAATCCTAGATATAATCAATAAAGACAGTGAAAATAATGAGACCTCACACCACAAGTTTTAAAGTGTCAGCCAAGACAGTTATTAGTAGAAATTGTATATCTCTAAATGCTTACATGAATAAAACAGAGAAAGAGGAGGTCAAAGAACTGGACAAGTTATAAAAAGAAAAAAATTAAAAATTCCCTAAGTAAATACCAACTGGAAAATTCTAAAAATCAAAGGAGAGATTTATAAAACAGAAAGAAAATGATTGAACTAATAAATGAAATTAAGAATTGGTTTTGCAAATAAACCAATAAAATAGATCAATGATTGCTTAATTTCATTATAAAGAAAAAAACTGAATACCAAATTGCCAGTATCAAAAATGAAAAGGGTGAGTTCATCACTATTGAATAGGAAATTGAAGTAAAGTAAAAATTCAGAGCCTTTTTAATTCTACTCTATGCCAAGGAATCTCTCAATGAAAGTGAAGTGGAGGAATATTTACAAAAAAAAAATAAATTTCCCAGATTAATCTAAAAAGGAAATATAATTCTTAACCCCTCTTCAGAATAAGACAATATTGAACAACTAAGAAAAAAATATTCAGTACTGGTTGAATTTACAAGTGAATTCTACCAAACATTTAAGTAATAATTAATTCCAATTTTTTATAAACTATTTGAAAAATAGGTGAAGGGAATTCTGTAAAATTCTTTTTATGATACCAATATTTTGCAGAGACCTAAACCAGAAAGAGTCAAGAGTCAAAGAAAATTGTAGACCAAATACCTTAATCAATATTGATGCAAAACTTTTAGATAAAAATAGCAAAGAGATTGTGTGGCTTGCTTACTTGGCTGGATCATACACATTGAGAGTGCTCTCTGCTGACTGGGCTAGGGAAGGGAAATGTCTGTAGCTTCTTCACTGAGCTAAGTCATCTAACTTAGAGATTCTCTAAAGATTGCTCTTATAGCTGGTCGACTACATGCCTTACCTATCTCCACTGGTTACAGTTTCCTATCATGGGCATATTCCCTTTCCATGTGAGACAGACCTTGCTGGAAAAATACTCCATTCTGTTCTTTTATGGGGGTCTTATTGTATAATCCATTTGGTTCTTGTCCATCTTTATCAAAGAGAACAAATATGACATCACTATTAGAGGTGAGTCTGTGACTGATCAAGGTTTGGGATACTCTATCACAGGTTGGGCACAAATAGTCCATGTTACTGCCTGCGGCACTTACTCTAAATTTATTTATCTCACATTTCTTTTGAATTGCTTCCATTCTGTCTTACTCATAGAGCACAGCACCCTCTCTGATGAAACCATGCCATAGTGGGTGGTCCTTTGCCACTGTCTCCCATGCTGTACAATAAATTTTAAAGTTATTAAGAGGCTGTCCCTGTATTGCTTTTTCAGACCTCCCTATGAGAACCTTCCCTGTGTGAGTTCTCCATAAAAGTCTTTTTGACAAGTGTACATTGGCATTCCAACGTAGTCCATCATAGTTGGGCTCTATGTAGTAAAGTTGAATATGTGGTGTTTTAATTCAAGAAATAACCTCAATGTTTGGCATCTTTTCCTGCCAGGAATCTTCAAAATCTTCCTAAGACAATTTAAGTGGAAGTGATTATTTCCTGGTATGGTGCTGCCAGATTGCATACAGCAATGAAGTCAGTACAAGGGCTCTAAGGATCTTCTGTTCAGTAGTCAGTCTAATACTTCTCCCCTGCATTTTCTTTCAGAACTTTCCAAATACCAAGCTAGCTCTGGAAATGTGGGTGTCAACGTTAATATTCATATATGCCTCCCTGGAAAGTACAAGGTATGTGAGCTTATTCTCAGTATTCAAAACTACTCCATGGTTCTGCTTTCCCTTCAAGTTAAAAACAAACTGTTGTCAATATCCATCTCAGATAGGCACTCTAATCTCTTGATATTAATATTTCTGGTAGTCGTTTTGCTTTGAGGTCATCACTTACGTTGAATATGAATACTTAGCTTGGAAAGGATGAATCTGTGATTATTCCATTACTCTTGACCATGCTTTGCCTGGAGGAACAAAATCTCAATAATATCAAAGAATTAATGAAAGAATTATGGAAAAGAAAGTAGCCTAGCTGAACCAGACCTAAAATCATATTAAAGGACGTCATCAGTTCGGTACTGGCTAAGAAATAGAGTGGTAGATCAGTGGATTTTATTAGGCATAAATAAGCAATAGTTAATGATTATCAAAACCTACTATTTGTTAAATATATAAACTCCAGGTTCTGGGATAAGAATTCACTATTTGACAAAAAAATATTGGGGAAATTAGAATATAGTATGAAAGAAACTAGGCAGAGACACCTCCCCCCACCCCTACCGCCATCTCACATCCTATCCAAAGACTGAAATGGGTACAGAATTCAAACATAAAGGGTCATAGCATAAAACAATTAGGAGAACAAGGATAATTATTCTTTCTTATCTTTGAAGGGAGCAGAGTTTATGGCAAAAGAGATAAAGATCATTATAGAATGCAAAATGGATAATTTTGATTACATTAAATTAAAAAGTGCACAAATAAACTGATTGCAAACAAGATTAGAAAGAGTGCAAGAAGACAGAAACAATTTTAGTAGCTAGTGTTTCTGATAAAGGTCTCATTTCTAAAATATACAGAGAACTGAGTCAAATTTATAACAATGCAATCATTCTGCAATTTATAAATGGTCATAGGGTATGAACAGGTAGTTTTCAGATGAAATCATTAAGGTTATTTATGGTCATATTGAAAAAAATTACTCTAAAGCAAATGACAAAAAAGGAAAAACAAATGTTAATGTTAAAAACAAATGTTGGCAAGGATGTGGGAAAACTGGAACACAAATGCACTGTTGGAGTTGTGACCAACTATTCTGGAAAACAATTTGGACTTATGCCCAAAGGACAATCAAATTGTGCATACCCTTTTATCCAGTAACACTATTTCTAGATTTGTATCCTTTAGTGATCATAAAAAAATGGCAAAAGACTCATATGTATAAAAATATTTTTAGCACCTCTTTTTGCAGTGGCAAAGAATTGAAGTGAGTGATGGCCCATTAATTGGGGAATGACTAAAATAATTATAGTTTGTGAATGTGTGTTTAGTATTAATGTTCTGTAAGAAATTATGAGTGTCTAAACTTTAGGAAAGCCTGCAAACTGATGCTGAGTGAATTGAGAAGAACCAGGAGAATTACACATTGATAGCAACGTTGTGAGATGATCAGTTATGATAGCCTCAGCTTTTCTCAGCAGTTCTATGATGAAGGATAATTCTAAAAAGTTTGTGATAGAAAATACCATCTACATCCAATGAAAAACCTATGGAGTTTGGATGCAGAGCAAAGTATAATATGATCACTTTTAAAGACTTGTTTTATGTTTTTTCTTTCCTTCTCATGGTTTTTTTTTCCCTTTAGTTCACAACATGACTAATATAGAAATATCTTAAACATGATCTATAAACTATATCAAATTATTTGCTGTCATGGGGAGGGGGAGGGAAGGCAGTGTTATAGAAAAAGGTAAACTCAAAATATTACAAAAAGATGAATTTTGCAAACTATCTTTGCATGTAATTGAAAAAAAATGAAATTATATTAAAAAAGTTAAGTGTTCACATCGTTAAAGCTTTATATGGGATTGGAGATACTTTATATATTCAATAATGAATATTTCTTGAATTGAATTAAATCACTACTTTTAACTAAAAGAAATATTTTTCTTTGTGTCTTCAAATTTAAATCTTGGAAGATTCCTATTCCTATTTCCTATTTCTACTAAACTTACTTTTCCTGTATAATTTTAGACAATTGGCTATTATTTATTCATTAGACTATACCCTGATTTTCTTTCTCCCTGACCTTCAGTTGCATACGAAGTATAAATATTAGCCACTCTATTCAGTTCACTACAAACTCCACTCACCTATACATTCTTAATATTTCATCTCAAATTTTGCTAGATGATAGCACAGATAAATTTTAGATAAGTGATTCATGGGGTTACATCTTCATTTCCATAGGTATTGTTTTGCTTATGATCTCTTCTTTACTTTTCATGTCATTAGTCTTTTAATCCATGTCTTTTAATGCCATTAACATAGACGTTAAAAACTACTTCTAAATTCTTTTCAATTGAAGCTTTTCCTGGAAAGGGCTGCCTTGGTATGGTTTATTCCTCACTAGAAGTTTTCAATGGAAGGTTATTTGACCACATGTAAGTTATTTTTGGATTGTAGTACTGTTTAAATGACTAGATGGACACTGATTTTTTTTTATAATTCTAGATTTATTGAATTCCTTACCACATTGGGTCTGAGGATATTACTTTCTCACTCAGTAGTAATCTGCTCTTTTACATGACAATTCTAATTCAGTGTCCTCATCTTTCTGATGAATTTAAAAGATCATTCTGAAATTAAAGTCAGAGCATTAGATGAAGCTTTTGCAAGTTACCTAATAACCATCAACCTATTTTATTTATTATTTATTTGATAAACTATCTTTAAGAAGTCTTTGGGGGGGTGAGGAAAAAAAAGATTGGATTACCTAATCCAAGTGGGGAGACAAATACCTTTGTCTCAACACTACCTAAGAAGCCTTCAACCTAACAAAAATAGCAAAATGTTCAAAGTAGTATAATAATAAACCCACCTCCCTGTGAAACTTTACCTATAGATAACAGTTGGCAAAGCATAAAATGATGGATAAATAAGAGGTCAGAATGAAGAAGTCACCCTACAGATTTCTTTTATATTGATAGCATTATACTGAGAGTTAAAAAAAATTTCAAGGGTAGCTAGGTGGTATAGTAGATGGAGCACTGGTCTTGTCAGAAGGATGGGAGTTCAAATATTGCATATATATATATATATAATATACTCTATTATGTGGAAGTAGATATTTTACTAATAAAATACTCAAACACTAATAGAGCAAGCTAAAACAATTTTGTTTAGAAGCAAAAATATTCAAATTTATGTCAGGAAGAATGGGAGACATATGTATATATATATATATATATATATATATATATATATATATATGTACGTAGGTATGTATATCTGTAATTAAAATTAACTTTAATCAACCTCAATGTTTAACACTGTTGACCTTATCAATAGGAGAAACATGTAAGAGGATCGGGTCGGTTTACTGGTCTATAGGATCTGGTTATGGAACTGCTGAAAGCTAACTGTGTCTTTTGGACATTTAACCTGAAACGTCACTTGTATCCCATTCTGAGTCAACTGAAATAAAATGTATTTATATGAATGTACCAGTATATTTTTACTTTAAGAGAAAGTACATTACAGATCAGGTAAATAAATGAATACTTATTTCTCCTTATAGACAATAAATTAGTTTGCAAATATTCTTTTAGAAAAAATAATTCTATATAGGATTCTATTACTGTTTATAACACCATCATAAAAAGTACCTTAATAGGAAATATACTAGAAGTTCCTTATTTTTTATACAGTATTCTAGCTGTCTTTAATTTTGATCATGTTGAAATAAAAAATATCTTAAAACTCATTCATCTTTAATGATCTTTAGGACTATAAGAATTTTATCAAAATCTTTTTGGGACATCTAATGAAAATAAAAGTGATAAAAAGATATGCTGAATTCTAATTTTCTTAATATTGTCTACCAGCATGTTATCCCAAAGGTCTTAATAAAGAACATTTGCCTATAATCACCATTGGTAATCAGGTATATTGCTTTCTGGATTTCATTGCACTTGTTTGCATGGTCAATAAATAATAATATTTCTGGAAGGATATGAATGGTTGTCCATTATAGTAAAGGGAAGGAAAACAATTTAAAATATCCTCCATCTGCCAGGCATGAGCAAATTAAAGAACCTTAATGTAAAAGTATTGGTGTTCTTGGCAACCTTGCCTTTGGATTATAGATGATTCAGCTCATTTATGCTTTAAAAAGCATTCAGATCTCTTCATATCTGAAGGCAATGACAGTTCCCTAGTGGAATGAGTTCAGCCGGCTCAGCTTAATTCCTTGTGAAGAAAAATCCAAGCCTTTCTTTTAGTTAGCTTTAGTTCTTAGTATTTGAAACACTATCATAGACAGTCACTTGACCTTAATGTTTTGTTTTGAAGGATGAAATGGTAAATTTTGAAAGTTTTTCTGGGGAGATATTGTAAGGAATGGACAGATTTACTCTGATAGAGGGAAATGACTATAATCACAAACTAAAAATTGAAAGGGAAGGAAAGTTGAGGAGTAAAAAGGAATAGGAGAAGTACAGAGGGTCTATTCCAACCTAGAGAAGGATAGTCCTGGAAGGCTGATTATAGGTTACTGTTATTTGTACACCTAGATTTTAGTTAGAAATGGATGATTTTATTCCTTTATATTTATAAACTCCATTGATTAAATATTGCTAGAACTCTTGAGTGAATCTTGAGATTTGAAAATATTTAACATTGTCAAATTCCTTCTTTTAACACTTGGGAGATGCTAGAAAAGTGGTTTGGATAAAGAATTGAAAGTGAAAATGCTAATATATTTTCCTCTATATTCTTTATATTAAATTAATGTCTGAAAGATACTTAACTTTTAAATATAACTCCAAAAATTCAGACCAGTAGAACTGACCTCTTTTATTTCTCTACTAGGAGATCTACAAATCAGGGAAAACTATAAAGAGATATAACTCCTTTATTTGAAATGCCATAGCATAACCAGTTGACGAATGCCAATAGAAGGACATTCTAGAAGAATACAGATCCTACAGCAAAACCATTAGCAATATTTAATTGCATCTCCTGAATAAGGATTATTACATTAAGTGAACTTGAGAGGCATCTGCCAACTTTATGATTAAATAATGAAAGGAAGGTTGGTGGGCCATTTGTTACAGATAGGAATTCATCCACAATTTGGGCTGCATGACCCCTGGTGTCCTGTCTAGACTCTGTTTAGGATTCATTACCAAATCTTGAGTTGGATTATCTTCATTAAATTACTAGCTATGCCATTTACTAGCTATGGAAGCTTGGACAAGTCAGTGATCATTGGGGAGTTTTAATTTTCTTATCTCTGAAAAGAGTTAGGTGAATAGGAAATCTTCTAAATTTCCTTCTAATAGGAACATAAGATTCTTTCTCAACACTCTATATCAGGAGCATGTCTTTTTAACTCCATTTTTAACTTCATTTTGCTTTTTCTCTAAAATGAGTCATATACACATTTATTGATATATAAATAAGTAAGTTACCAAGGTTCTGGACAATTCCCAAATACTTTAAGCAAATACAACTCATATTTTACAGTGAACATAACATTAAAGATGAGGAAAAGATATAACAATGAAAGAGCAAACATGCTCTGTACAGTATTTGAAAATTAATTTATCAAAGTTGACTAGCGCAATGAGGATCAACCTATACTAGATTCCTAGAAAGAAGATTAACTGTAGTGGAAGCACACCCTTGGCACATTCTCCTGTTTCTGTTTCTTGGAGGATTAAAGACAATCCCCTTCCAGATTTGATCTACCATTCAAGAGGAATTAGGTGACTAAGAATACTAGAAGTAAGTTAATAAAAACTAACTCTAATTTTCTGTAACACAACAAAGACCATTTGCCACAGGATTTCATTTTACGGTAGATCATTTAGTGATACATTACTTATAACATATAGCACAAAATGCCACATAAGATATTTCTTACATGATGTAACATGTCCATAAACTTTTATTATAATAAAATAAAATACTTAGATAAATTATGTAGAATACAAAATTGTTAGTATGTCTATTGTAGATATTTCATTGTAGATTGTTTCATTGGGTTTTATTATGTCAAATATGGCATTTTAGGATTATAAATGTTGAATTTAACAATAAAATTAATCTTTAAATGACATATCTGCTTACAACTTTGAAAACTAAATAATACTTTTAGATAAAATACAATTGTAGTTAGTCATTTATTGTATTTCAACATTTTCATTCATTACTCATACATATCAAATTTAATCAATCATTCTTATTAGAGTTTCTGACTTTAAATGTAAAAGAAGATAATGTTCTGTTTTATTGAATTACAAATGTGAGTATAATAACTATTAATACTTTTCTGAAGTCCCATCACCATCTGGTAGGATGAGATTACACTTGTTTAAAAATTAAATTAGCAATTTTATCATTTTAAGTCATTCTTTTCATTTTATATTATTTATCCTAAAGTTTATTTACATTAGTTTCTTAAAATCTGTTATCCTTATCATGATTATATCTCCCCTTTTAAAGGTAATGATAACCTTTACTAATATTAACTGTATTAACTGCAAATACTCCTGTGGTATGACTTAAGAAATATTCAAATACATCATTTCTAAAACTATGTCTGCTTTTTTTTCTTAGAAAAATCTACTTTTGTATTTTTCTATAGATATGTCATTTTCTTTGAATACTTTACAAACACCTCTGAGGAATTCTAATATAAGTGAGAAAAATGGACTTTAAATTAATCAGAAGATCTAATCTTGGGAAGTAATCTTGCCTCAGAGAGAACAGGGATCTCACCATTCATATTCTTTCCTCTCTTTTAAATGATCCCCCTTCTAATTATCTCCCTCCTTCTTTTCATTTTGAAAACACTTATATATTCAAAATTCATTTCTGTATAGCATTTTCTATTGCTTTTAGACATTATCTATATTTATTTCAATGACTCCTGCTTCAGGTGTTCTTATGTTAAATGTTGGCCATCTTGAATCCTTGATTGGGGTAAAATAGGCTTATCTGGCCTCATCAATGTTTTTATTCCCCCTCTTCCCCTTAGTAAAATTTGCCTTATTTGTTTTGTATTTCTTCAAGGCTCTAATATAAAATAGCTCCTGAGTTAAGCAAATTAACATGAGGGTGATAATGGCTGCTCACAAATTACAACTTTATACTTTCCAGTTATAATTTCTAATTATTGACTTGGATATTCAATATCTTAACCCAATAGGATGGATGAGTGAGAATTTATGGGAATTTCTGGAACTTGTTTCAAATGAGTGATGGAAGAAGATATCTAGATGGCAGAAATAGACATTATACCATATATACTGACCTATATACTTTTCTGAAAGTCCATCAACCTCTGTTCAACAAACCAGAACATGGATTAAGTCATTGGTCTAATCTCCAGTAATGACAGAACATTAATTAAGGCTACCTGCTTTAGAAAACTCCTAGAGTATAGCCCACAAGTCAATGGAAAGTTAAATAAAATTAAATCTGATTGCCATGCAACTGCCTTTTGAAGCAAAGTGTTTTTTGGCTGCAGAAAATACTGCAATCATTTACTCTGATTTGAAGGAGTTGCAGTGATGTAGGGAGGAACCCAAAAGGATAGCATCACAAATCCTTTGGAGTATTTGAAGTGAATGTTCTTAGGCCTCTTTCATGTGTATTTATTTTATCCTGCCCAGTATACTTTAAGGTTCTAAGGCTAAGTCCTCTATCTTTTATTTCCTTTCTATCTTTCAAAGGACCCAAGAAAGCACTCAGAACAGTACAGTCTTATTTGCTGAATGACAAATGGCATGAGCTATATTTCAGCAGGAAAGATTAAAGAGAGACAGACAGAAAAGCTTCATAATAAGTATAATCTCTTTCTTCAGCTAGCTTTAAGAATAGGATTAAACAGGTAGCGTGGGTGGTTTAAAGAAGGATTTGCTCGGATCCTCTGATAACGACAGTGGTAGTTCACATTTATAGACTGCTTTAGAGTTTACAAAGTGCCTTTCTCCAAATAGGCCACAGGACTGAGAGAGGAAGTGCAAACATCATTATCACCCTTTTGCATTTGAGGTAACTGAGGCATGGAGAGGTTAAATAACTTGCCAGAAATAATTTTCTTAGTAAAGAGTAGAGCTGGAACTTATATGTACAGTTTATTACCACTCTGAAGACCCGATGCCTAGTATTTTTTATGGACATCAAGAAAGCTAGAAGAGGAATGGATCAGGTTGGCACAAGAAGCTATCACATAGCTACAAAAGAATTCATATATGAAATTAAGACTAAGATTTTTTTTTAAACACACAAGAAAAAAATCCTAAAAAAAAGAGTAAAAGGTGCTAAAAAGTAGATGAGGTTGTGAAATGCCATTTCCTGACCTACATATCAAATGGATAATTATACTTATTTTTAGATTTTATACTTTATTTGTTTTAATTCTTCCAATCAAAAGAACTTTAAATTGAAAAGAAGTCAGAAAAATGTCTATATAGAGAGTTAATAAAACTAGATTCCAGAGAGGGCATTTGCTATCTGTGAAGAAGAATAGTGGTGAAATCAAGAAAATTCTTAAAATTGCAAGAAAAGAAATAACAATAAAATTGCACTACCCAGGAGGTAGACATATCTCTTGTTTTCACATGTCATACATGTTGAGAGTCTTATGAGAGATACCAGTTGTACCTTGTCATCAACAATTCCTAAGAACCCAATAAATACAAGTGGAGAAATGATATCAGTAGAACCAATAGAATTGTTTTGAATCCAGACTTATTTGGAGGATCCATTTTAAAGTTGGGAATTACCCTTCTCTGACATTTTTGAATACTGAGCATGCTCTGTAAAAATAGAAATCATTTAGAATTCTAGCATAAGGCAGACAATTACAGAGAAGAATTTTATAAGGCCATGTATTTTTACCAAGATAAGGAAAGAGTGTCTATTATTTTAGTCTTTCTATTTTCAGTGCTTGCACATTGTCTGCTAATAGTATGAAACTTCATTTCATACTACGGGTAGATTTTTTGATTCCTATCTTGCTCTAGGACTGGAATGCAACTGGGACAATTCCACTTTAGAATGGAAGAAGAAATTCAATGGTCTCTGATAGAATGCTTTTGATAGAGCTAAACTGAATAGGTCAATAGAGATAATGTGACAGGGAGTGATACTGGGGATCTATAACTCCCATCTTCTTCTGGGAGGAATTGTTAAATATGGATAAAATGATAAGTCATCCAGAATTGCAAAGCAAGCATATATGAATATAGGTTGGACTATTGCGACATATTAGAAGAAATTTGTTGATGAACTCATATTGGGATAATTCGGTTGTTATATGTTTCTCTTTCTGATCCCATTTGTTGTTTTCTTGGCAAAGATACTGGAGTGGTTTGCCATTTCTTTCCCCAACACATTTTATAACTAAGGTAAACAAGCTTGCAAGTGACTGAGTTCAGAATTAAACTCCCAGAGATGTGTCCTTCTGATTTCAGGCTAGATGCTCTATCTACTGTGCCAACCAGATCTTCACTGGTATAGTACTGAAGCTAAAACTGGTAAAATATTTTTTATTGAAATGGCCCAAACCGGTAAAATATTTTTTTTTATTGAAATGGCCCAAATGCTTTCTGATTGTGAAGTATCCAGATTATCTTCTTGTGCTGAGTTAGTGGAGTAAATATTCCCCTCCATTTTATTTAAGGTATTTGTGCTTCTAACATAAGGTTTAGCATGTTGCCCAAAATTTTCATCTCTAATATATTCAGATTTAAGACATAAAAAAGAGGATAATATTGATAACTTCTTTTTTGAAATGAAGGTTTGTTTATCTAGTAATCCATGCTTCTCCCCTGATAAATAATCCTACTGTCACTACTTTGATAGAGACTCCAATCACTACTGCTTGGATGACCATAGTAGTGTTTTTGATATAAACTATTTAATAATAGACAAGGCCAATGAAGATGTTTACTTCTTCTTGGACACACCCACAGTGCAACCCCTGTGGCCTTGGTGTGCTGGCCTTGGACCCAGAGACCCCAGAAATGCCGAAGCCCATGATATGCCCGAATCTTTTTCAGTCGTTCCAGATCTTCACGCAAATTATTGTCCAGACTGTTGTCCAGAACCTGGCTATATTTTTCATCCTTTACATCCTTCTGCCTGTTGAGGAACCAGTCTGGAATCTTGTATTGCTGTGGATTCCGCATGATGGTGATCACACGCTCCACCCCATCTTCAGTGAGCTCACCAGCCCTCTTGGTGAGATCAATGTCTGCTTTCCTCAGTACTACATGAGCATATCCTCGACCCACACCCTTGATGGCTGTGATGGCAAAAGCTATTTTCTGTCATCCATCAATGTTGGGCACTCTCAAAATGTGCTGGAACTTCTCAGGGATTACAAGAGATATGGCTGCAAGCAGCGTGAGAGCCTTTTCTGGAAGAGGCCATAGCAGTTTTCTAACAGTTTTTCCAAATAAACTACTACTGCTTTCTCAAAACCAACTTTTTGCTGGATAATCTTTTCTCATTGCATAGGCTTAGCCAAGGGGGAGAGTGAGAATCAGGAAAGAATATTCCATTAAAATATAATGTTTGAGCTTCCCAAAGGAAAATAACTATGTAGCATAGATAAGGAACAAGGGTATTCCAGGAATGTGGGATGGTCATCACAAAGGTGGTGAGAAGAGATATTGAGAGTCATATTTCTGAAGAACAGAAAGAAGATGGTCATGTCAGACCAATTAAAACCTCTTCCAGGAAAGTCTAAATGTTTAAAATTTAAGATTCTTCCTAATGTTGTACTTTGCTATTTTACTTACCTTTCCTTAATCCAATTGACTGTATATTGCATATCATCTTTAAGAAAAACACTTTACATTTTCTTGAATCTGCTTATATCATTTTCTGGCTTGGAATGCCTTTTTTCTTCCTGTTGACTTATTGAGTTTTAGCTATTTTGAAAGGGTAACACAACCACCACCTACCCCATTCAGTCTGTTTTTATCTCTGCTGTAATAATTTTTATTTTCTTTGAGCTTCACAGAATACCTCAATAATGAATTTTCTGTCGATCCTGGAGGCACTGTGGTTGGCACCAATTGTAGGGCTTCTCTTTTCTGCTTTATTCTATTAACTTAAAGAAAAAACTAAATGTTTCAACTCTCTGTCTTTTCCATTTCAAATATTACTTTTTTCCTTTCATTTTTATTTTTTTATTAGATGGCTTAAAGACCATTTTTGAAAAACTGTCCAGTTGTAAATGAACTGAAGAGACCTTTCCATATGTGAATTATTCCTTTTATTGTTTCATAAGTGATTAAAGAAGAATTATTTGATTATTTAAATTAAGGATTTATTTCAATTCAATAAAGACAACTTTAATAAGTAATTTGTATCAAGTCACAATGAAAGTGGAGAGGATAAAAAGATTTTTTTAACACATTGTTCAATATTTTTTCCAATTATATATAAAGATAATTTTCTTTTTGTTTGAGTTTTACAATTTTTCTCTTAATCTTCCTTGCCTCTCCTACCCGCCCCCACAGAAGGCAGTTTGTTAATCTTTACAATGTTTCCATGATAGAAATCACATCCTTAAGGAAGAAAAATAAAGTATAAGAGTTAGCAGAATTACATAGTGAGATAATGGGGTTCCCCCCTCAAATTAAAGGTAATAGTCTTTGGTCTTTTGTTTTCAAACTCCATGATTCTTTCTCTGGATCCAGATGGTATTCTCCATGGCAAATACCCCAAAATTGTCCCTGATTGTTGCACTGATGGAATTAACAAGTCCATCAAGGTTAGTCATCATCCTGATGTTGCTGTTAGGATGTTTTTCTGGTTCTGTTCATTTCGCTCAGCATCAATCAGTTCCAGCCTTCCCTGAATTCTTATCCCTCAAAGTTTCTTTCCTTTTTTGCAAGTGCACTTTAATTTATTATTACTATTATTACAATAATTTTGTTATAAGAGTAACATAAACTCCCCTCTCTTCCCCAAGAAAATGAAAAACCTCAAGAATAGTGAGAGCGAAAAAAAATGTAGTTCAGTCTGTGTTCAGATTACAGTGACTCTGTCTTTGTGGTAAGTTGGTTTCTCATTTATTCTTTTCTCTCTCTCTTTTCATCCTGGCACTGTCCAAAACTATGTTGTATCTGAGTACCCTCTCCCTCAATCTCCTCTCTCTTCTATCATCCATTCCCCCCTTCCCTCCCCCCTTGCCCCCTTATTCCATCCCTTTCTACTCATTTTTCTCTAGGGTGAGATAGATTTCCTTACCCTATTAAGTCTGTATTTCCTCTCTGAGCCATTTCTGATGAGAATAAAGGCTCACTCATTCACCCTTGTCTTCCCCCTTTCCACTCCATTGGAAAAAGCTTTTTCTTGACTCTTATGTGATATTTCTTAGCATTTTTTCATCTCCTTTCCCTTCCTCCCAGTACTTTCCTTTATCATCCATTGGCTCCATCTTTTTTGCTATATACTATTGTATTCTGCTCCTTCCTATGTCCTGTCTATATATGCTCCTTCTAAAAACTCTTATAAATGAGAAAGTTCATATGAGTTATCAATATCTTCTTCCCTTGCAGTAATACAAACAGTTCAATATCATTAAGATCCTCATAGTTAGTCCTTCTCTTCCTCCCTCTGTGGTTCACCAGATTCCTATACTTGGAGATCAATCCTTCTGTTCAGCTGTGGTTGTCTCAACAGGAACGTTTGAAAGTCCCCTGTTTCATTGAAAGTCTATCTTTTACCCTGAAAGAGGATGTTCAGTTTTGCTGGGTAGTTGATTCTTGGTTGTAAACCAAGATGGTTTGCCTTCCAGAATATTATATAAAAATCCCTATGAGCCCTTAATATAGATGCTGCCAGATCCTGTGTAATTCTGACTATGGAGCCTCTGTAGCTAAATTGTTTGTTTCTGGCAGCTTTTAGAATTTTCTCTTTGATTTAGGAGTTTTGGAATTTGGCTATAATATTCCTGGAAGTTTTTTGGGGGATCTCTTTCAGGAAGTGAGCGGTGAATTCCCTCAATTTCTATTTTACCCTCTGCTTCTAGGATCTCAGGGCAATTTGGCTGTATTATTTCTTGAAATAGAAGTCTAGGCTCTTCTCCTGATTGTGGCTTTCAGATAGCCCAATAGCCCAACAGATCTTCTGGATCTGTTTTCAAGTTCAGCTGTTTTTCCAATGAGATAGTAAATTTCCTTCTAAGTTTTGGCTTTTTTGGAAGAGTTTTATTTCTTCCTGCTTTCTTCCAAGTCATCAGCTTCCTTTAGTTCCAGCTGGTCAATTCTGATTTTTAAGGCATACTTCTCGCCATTTGCTTTTTGTTTTGCTTTTTCAATTAGGTCTAAACTGGTTTTTAACATAATATTTTCTTCAGTATGTTTTTGTATTTCATTCTCCAAGCTACTGATTTGATTTTCATGATTTATCTATATTGCTGTCATTTCTCCTCTCATTTTTTTCTCCACCTCCCTTAATTGCTTTTCAAAGTCTTTTTTTGAGCTCATGCATAGTCTGAGCCCATTTTCTATTTCTCTTGGAGGTTTTCTATATGGTAGCTATAATTCTGTCAAAATCTGAGTAGATGTTTTGATCTTCCATGGGACTAAACTAATTCTCTATGATCAGATTCTTCTTTTTCTGTTGTTTACTCATTTCCTCAGCCCAAGTCCAATGTGCAGCACTTCCAAAGCTTTGAGTATTTTTTTGGGGGGGACACCCCACTGGGACCTTCAGTCCTCCAAGGTCTTATGCTCTCTTGCCTGTGCTTTGATATGTAGATGGCCCCCACGCTTCCCTCTGCCCCAGAGCTGTAAGGAGGATTTCTGCTTGGCTACTTAGTGTGGAAGCCCAAACTGCAACCTGTATCTGAATCTGGGCTAGCAGCAGAGTCCTATCCTGAGGGAAAGCAGAGAAATCTATGCAGTCTTCGCTGACCCCCTTACCATCTGTGAACTTTGCTCTGGGGGTGCAGGCTCGTTCCTCCAGATTCTCAGTGCATTTTCTGTGGCCGGTGTTCCTCATTCCACACTCATTCTGGTGCAGTAGAATTCTCTCCCCACCCCTTCAAGCTGTTCCAGGTGGTATTCTGTAACAGGTGCTTTTTCCAAACACCAGTTTTGGTAAAACACAACTTTCCCATGGAACCTCCAAGTTATCTTGGACTGGGAAAATATATCACTCAGTTTTTCTGTGGGTTCTGCCACTCTAAATTTTGACTAGAGTCATAATTTTTTGGCTTTTGGAGTTTTGGGGGGAAGGAGTTCCTGGGAAATGTTGCCTTCACTGCCATCTTGGCTCCACCCCATGTAAAGATAATTTACAACATAAATTTTGAGAAATTGAGTTTCAAATTTTTCCCTCCTTCCCTTCTCTTCCTCTCCCTAAGACAGTAAGTAATTTTATATACATTAAATACATATATCCATATATGCATAGAAATGTAAATATGCATTTGTAGCCATATAAAATACATTTCCATATTTGTTACACTGTGAAAGAAGAATCAGTACAAAAGCACCACATAAAAACAAAGTGAAAAAAAATTTTCCAATTGGCATTCAGACCGCATAATTTTTTTTTCCTATGTGTGGAAATATTTTCTAACATCAGTCCTTTGAAATTGCCTTAGATAATTATATTGCTCAGAAGAGCTAAGTCATTCAAAGGTGATCTGCATAAACTATTGCTATTACTGTGTACAATGTTCATTCTGCTCACTTCACTTTCTATTATTTCACATAAGCCTTTCAAGATTTTTTTCTGAAATCCTTCTGATCATCATTATTTCTTATAGCAAAAGATCATTCCATTATATTTATATACTACAACTTGTTCAGTCCTCATCCAATCCATGTACATCCTCTCAATTTTCAATTCTTATCACAAAAAAGAGCTGCTATAAATATTTTTGCACATGTGGATTCTTTGACCTTTTTTGATTAGTTTGGGATACAGATCTAATAGTAGTATTACTGGATCAAAGTGTATGAACAATTTTATAGCTCTTTGGGTGTAGTTCAAAATTGTTCTCCAGAATGGTTGGATCAGTTCAAAACTCCACCAACAATGCATTAGTGTCCCAAGTTTTCCACATCACTTCCAATATTACCATTTTCCTTTTCTGACATATTAACCAGACAGGTATGAGGTGGAACCTCAGAGTTGCTTTAATTTTCATTTTTATAATCAAAAGTGATTTAGAACATTTATTTTTCTAATCACAAAGCCAGCTTTCTGTTCATATCTTTTGAGCATTTATCAATTGAGGAATGACTTGAATTCCTAGAGAATTGCAAAAATTGCTTCCCAGCTATCTGATTTCTTCTAATCTTGTCTGTGTTGATTTTGTTTGTGCAAAACCTTTAAAAAATTATCTATTTTCAAATTCATAACATTATCTTTTGTTTGTTCATAAATTTTACTTCTCCATAGATCTTACAGTTAAATTATTAGTTTTTCTTCTAATTTGCTTATGGCATTACCCTTACCAGAAGCCAGAAGTCAGGTTTTTTTGGTTTATCAAATACTAGTTTACTATGGTCATTTAATATTGAGTCTTGGGTGCTTGATCTATTCCACTGATCTACCACTCTATTTCTTAGTTAATATCAGATTGCTTTGGTGATTGCCACTTTATAATATAGCTTGAGATATAGTTAGGCTAGGCCACTTTCCTTTGCATCTTTTCATTAATTTTCTTCAAATTATTTGGCATTTTGTTCTTCCAAATGAATTTTATCATTTTTTCTAGTTTTATAAAAAAACACTTTTGATAGTTTGATTTGTATGATTTTTACTGAATAAGTAAATCAATTTAGGCAGAATTATCATTTTTATTATATTTGTTTGTCCTACCAATGAGTAATTGACATGTTTTTCAATTGTTTAGATTTGGCTTTATTTGTCTAAAATGTTTTGTAATTTTGTTCGTAAAGTTCTTGGTTTTGTCTTGGCAGATAGACGCTGAAGTATTTTTATATTGTCTATGCTTATTATAGATACAATTTTTTTCTCTCTTTTGTTGCTGGGCTTTGTTAATAATAAATAGAAATGCAGATAATCCATAAGGGTTTGTTTTATATGCTTCAACCTGCTAAAGTTGTAGGCAGGTATTTCAAGTAAATTTTTAGGTGATTTTCTAAGTATATTATCATATCATGTGCAAAGTGTAATGATTTTGTTTTCTCACTGCCTACTCTAAATTGTTCAATTTTTTTTTCTTCTCTTATTACTCTGGCTAATATTTCCAGCAAAATATTGAATAAGAGTGATGTTAATTTTCTGTGCTTCAGCCTTAATTTTATTGGGAAGACTTCTAGTTTATCCCCATGATATATAATGTTGTTGATGGTCTTAGATAGATGCTACTATCATTTTAAAGAAACTGTTTATTCAAAGAACTCTAGTGCTGTTTTTAGGTTTTTGCAAAGCAAATGGGGTTAAGGGGCTTACCCAAGCCCACATACCTAGGTAATTATTAAGTGTCTGAGGCCGAATTTGGACTCAGGTACTACTGATTCCAGGGCCAGTGCTCTATCCACTACACCACCTAGCTGCCCCACTCTAGTGCTTTTATTAAGAAAGGTGCTATAGATTGTCAAAAGTTTTATTAGCACTTATTGCAACAATCATATGATTTTCTACTGGTTTTGCCATTGATATGTTCAGTTATGCTGACAGTTTTCCTAATATTGAAACTGCCCAAGGGGAAGCTAGGTAGTGCTCTGGATAGAGTAGTGGCTCTAGATTTAGGAGTACCTGAGTTCAAATTCGGCCTCAGACACTTAATAATTACCTAGCTGTATGGCCTGGGACAAGCCACTTAACTCCATTGCCTTGCAAAAAAAAAAAAAAACAACCCCCCCAAAAAAAAAAACTACCCTGCACTGCTGTAGTATATCATACCTAGTCATAATATATGAGCCTTGTAGTAGATTGCTGCAATCTTGCTAGTATCTTATATAAAATTTTTCATCAATATTCATTGGAGAATTTGGTCTATGGTTTTCTTTGTCAGTTTTAGTTCTTACTTGTTTATATATCAGCACCATTTGTTTCACAAAGATTATTTTGTAAGACACTTTCTTCACCTCTTTTCCCAAAGTGTTGATTTAGTATTCTAACTAGATGTTCTTTAATTGCTTGGTTAAGATTTACATGGCAGTCTATATGACCCTGGTGATGTTATTTCTGAGATCTTATTCATTTCTCATTCATTTTTAAGGTTAGTTTATTTAAGTATTTTAATACCTTTACTGTGAATATGACCAATTTATATTTTCATATATGTTAATCAATATTGCTTAGATTACCAGGTTTCTTGGCATATAATTGTTAAAATATTTCCAAACAATTGGTTTATTTCTTCTTCCTTGGTGTTGAATTCACCCTTTTCATTTCTTTACACTGAAAATTTCATTTTCTTCATTTTTTAAAATAAAATTAACTATTGGTTTAGGCATTTTATAGCTTTTTCATAAAACCAGTTCCAAGTTTTATTTATTAGATAGATAATTTTTAATCTTTCAATTTTGTTAATCTCATTTTTGTTTTCAGGATCATTTTGGTTATAACTGGGGGCTTTATTTGTTATTTTTCTATTTTTTTCAATTAGCAAGCCCAATCCACAGATCTGTCTTTATTTTGTTGATGTAAGTATATAAAAAAAATAAAATTACCCCTAACTATGGTTTTGGTTCAATCCTATAACTTTTGGTATGTTTTCTCACTATTGTCATTAAATTTAATAAAACTATTGATTATTTTGTGATTTATTCTTTGACTGATTTACTCTTTAGAATTGGATTATTTAATTTCAAATAATTCCAATCTATTTAGCACTGCCATTCATTGGATGGAATTTTTATTGCATTATAAGCTGAAAAGTAGAAATTTCATAATTTCATATTGCTTTTCTACATTTGATTTTGAAGTATTATGACTTAATGCATAGTAGTTTTTTAGGTTCCAAAATCACTGAGAATAAAAGATATATTTTCAATTCCCCTTTGATTTTTCCAAAGTTTTATCATATCTGATTTTTCTAAATTCTATTCACCTTCTTAATTTCTTTCTTGTTTTTATTGTGGTTAGAATTATCTAGTTCTGAGAGGACAAAGTGGAAGTCTCCCACTGATTTCAACCTTATCTTGGTATTGTCTATAAGATAGTGTTTAAACTATTAAAGGAGAAGTTAGGTCAGTTTTTGGAGAAAATAGCAAAACAAAATTATTGAGACAGAGGTTAAAATAGATTAAAATTATTTGAAAACCAAATAATCAAAGTATATGTGTGTCAAAAAACAAATCACAAAAATACACTGAGCACAGGAGAGAAAGTTGAAATTGTATAAAGTGTGAGATGGCTGTAATGGTTGCATAGTGTGAGGTTAAGAATAGAGAACATTCATTGCACTGGTTAATCAGAAGACCTGGCTTCTTTGGACTCCTATTATTTCATAAAAAAAAAAAAAAAAAAAGCCCAAACCCTAGGTAGGATTTTGGACCAAATTGAACTGACTTATTAATAAAGAATTGAATTCCCATGGAGTTTGTGAACAAATTTCAAGGGATCTTTGAATTCAGATGAGAACCAAAATAGAGACATTACCATTTTGACTAACCTCTGAATGAAATTTGTCATTTTGATTGAATGTTAATTATTTTTTTTAAGACAATGTTCAAATGAAGCATCCATAGGCTTTATCAGCATGACCAACACATCCTTGATATTGTGGGGAAAATCTTTAAGACTTTCTCGGCACTTACATGAGCTGTGTACAAAGTAATACCAATATTAAAAGATTATCAGCCGCAAGTAGGTTAGCTGTTCTCAGCTAAACAAAAATTCAAGATAACTGTGAAAGACTTGAGATGAAAAAAGGCTATCTATCCCCAGAGAATGAAATAATGGAGAGTGAATTCAAATTGAAGAATGATTTTTATTGAATTTTTATTTATTCTTATTTTTGAACAAATCATATTTTTATACATTCCTAAAATATACTTGTTTAAGAGTAAACACAATAACCCCCTCCTCCAAGAAAATATAGACTCACATGAGCAATAAAGTAAAGAGAAAAAAATTAAAATTAAAAAAATAATAATAACAGGGGCAGCCAGGTGGCACAGTGGACAGAACACCGGGCATGGAGCCAGGAGCACCCAGTCCAAATCTGGCCTCAGACACCCAACAATCACCCAGCTGTGAGGCTCTGGGCAAGCCACCCAACCCACCTAAAATAATAATAATAAGAATAAGAATACAAATAATGATGATGATGATGATGATGATGATGATGATGATGATAAAAATGTGCTTCATTTTGTGTTCCAACACCTCCAACTTTGTCATGGGGGGGAGTCACATTCTTTATAAGTGTCTCAAAAGCTACTTCCATATTTTTCCACTGTTGCCATTGCTGATTGCAACTCCCTCCATTCACAGTTCCCCACTACCATATACCATATTTTCTCTCTCCTTTCACTCTGTCCCTCTTCTTAAATGTGGGCCCACATACCACCCCTTGAGCCCAACATCCACCCAGCCCTATGGTCCCAGACAGACCATCCAATCCAAGCCCCTTGCAAGAAGTAAAAAAGAAAATGTGTTA
The DNA here is from genome assembly GCF_037893015.1 of Macrotis lagotis. Lineage (NCBI taxonomy): Eukaryota > Metazoa > Chordata > Mammalia > Peramelemorphia > Peramelidae > Macrotis > Macrotis lagotis. Next base: position 188,244,432 of record NC_133660.1, read on the forward strand.
TATCTGACCACTCTCCACCATGGTCTACCCTCTCCTCCATCACTCACATCCCCCCCCTTTCCCCCATCCCTCTTCTCTCCTTACTACTCTTGATGTCTATACCCCATTGAGTATATATGCTGTTTCCTCTCTTAGTCAACTCTGATGAGAGCAAATGTTCCCTCTTTCCCCCTTGTCTTCCCCCCTTCCATATCATTGTGATATCTCATTGTAATAAAAAATCTTACATGAAAAATCTTAGCCTATTCCACCTCTCCTTTCTCTTACTCATATTACATTTCCCTTTTAGCCATTGACTCCATTTTTACAATATATTTTCAAATTTGTTTCTCTCTTGTGCTTCATTTATAAAAGTTCCTTCTATCTGCTCTATCAAATGAGAAGGTTCATAAGAGTATTATCGGTATCATTTTTCTATACAGGAATACATGCAGTTCATCATCATTAAGTCCTTCATATTTTACCCTTCTCCTCCACTCTCTATGCTTCACCTGAGTTCTGTATTTGAAGATCAAACCTTCTGTTCAGCTCTAGCCATTTTAACAGGAATATTTGAAATTCCCCTGATTCATTGCAAGTCCATATTTTTCCCTGGAAGAGGACGCTAAGTTTTTCTGGGTAGTTGATTCTCAGTTGCATTCCGAGTCCTTTTGCCTTCCAGAATATTATATTCCAAGCCCTATGAGCTTTTAATGTAGTTGCTGCTAAGTCCTGTGTGATCCGGCCTGCAGCTCCATGATATTTGAATTGTGTCCTTCTGGCTGCTTGTAATGTTTTCTCTTTGACTTGGGAGTTCTGGAACTTGGCTATAATATTCCTGGATTATTTTTTAGATCACTTTCTAGGGGAGATCTGTGGATTCTCTCAATTTCTATTTTGCCCTCTGTTCTAGGATGTCTGGGCGATTTTCGGGTAGGAATTTTTTTTTTTAAATGGTGTCAAGTTTTTTTTCCTGATCATGACTTTCAGATATCCCAATGATTTGCAAATTATCTTTCCTGAATTTCTTTTCCAGATCAGTTGTTTTTTTCAGTGAGATGTTTCACATTTTCTTCTAATTTTTCCTTCTTTTGATTTTGAAGTATTGTATCTTGATTTTTTTAAAGTCATCAGCTTCCCTCAGTTCCATTCTCCATCTCATTTGTTTTCCTCAGAAAGCTTTCTTATTTCTTTTTCCATCTGGCCAATTCTGCTTTTTTAAAGCATTTGTCTCCTCATTAACTTTTTTGAACTGATTTATCCATTTGACTTATGCTGGTTTTTATTGTGTTAGTTTCTTCAGCATTTTTTGGATCTCCCTAAGCTGCTGACTTCTTTTTTCATGTTTTTCTTGCATCTTTCTCATTTCTTTTCCCAATTTTTCTTCTATTTTCCCCATTTAATTTTCAAAATAGCTTGAGTCTAATTTCCATCTTTCTTGGAGTCTTTAGGTGCAGGAGCTTGGATTTTCTCATCTTCTGACTGAGTACTTTGATCTTTCTTCACTTCATAGACAAGTATTTCTCAATAGTGTTCCTCTTTTTATTCTATTTATTCATTTCCCTAGCCTATGCCTGGTTTTGGGGTACTTCCTAAGCTTTTGAGTATTATTGGGACCCCCCCTACACACACACACACACACACACACACACCACACACACGGATCTCCATGTGTGAAGATCTGTTTTCTCTCCTGGTCTGTGAATGACCACAAGCGTACCTCTCTGTCACAGGGCTGAGTTGGGGGGACCCTACTGTTCTATGGGGGGGCTAGACTGTGGGATCTGAATGTGGTCAGTGCCCCAAAGTCCTGTTCCAGGTACAGAGGACAGACCTCCAAATTCTCTCTCCACCCCCCTACCTAGGTTGAATACTCAAGGTTCCTTTGTCTGGGGGCTCCTGCTTACTGACTCTGCCTGCTTCCTTTTCCTGGATTTGGGCTGCAGTGGCCATCTCCTCCCTGAGTACCCTGAGGGCTGGACTTCAAGCTCTCACTCTGGCAGAGGCCTCTGCTCATCTTCTAGGTTGTGCCTGGTACTCCCCAGGGTGTCAGTTGGGAAACTGACCCTGCTGCTGTTAGCCACAGCTCCCAGATGCCCTGGGGCTGCCTCCAAGAGGCTGAATTTCCTTCACTCTGGTGGCCCGCTCCTCCAAACCTGTGGAGCAGAGCCTTTATTCTATTTTCCAGGTTACCTTGGGCTGGAGAACTGCCTCACTGGATCCCTCTGTGGGTTTTGTCTCTCGAAAATTTAGTTAAAGTCCTTTATTTATTAGTTTTAAATATTAGAAACAAAGAGAATCTAAGAGAGGATCTTCTCCTGTTGCCATCTTGCCTCTGCCCCCAAAGCATTATTTTTAACTTTTTATTTTTGAGAATTTTTTTCTACATAACATGACTATTATGGAAGTATTTTGCATGACCATACACACATAACCTATATCAAATTGCTTGCCTTATCAATGAGAGAGGTTGGGAAGGGAGGAAGAGGGGATTTGGAACTCAAAGTTTATAAACTGAATTTTAGCAATTGTTTTTGCAGGTATCTGGGGAAAATAAATATTTAAAAAATGATTTCCTGGACCAGAAAATTTCTGAGATATATCCCACTATGAAATATTTGTTAAATCTATAATTGTCACCAATAGTAGAAAAAACACATAAACAATAGAAGGAACATTGAGTTTGTAAAGATGTGACCTGAGTTTGAATTCTAACTCCCCTACTACAAAGTGACCTTGATCAAGTTTTTTTTTTTAATGACTTCAGATTTGTCAAGTGTAAAATAAAATGAAGTGAATAGAGGGTATTGGAGTTCTCTTTTAGCTTTCCATCCTTAAGCTAAAAATGGCATTTTACATGCAAAATTAGGAGTGGAAATTAGAGAATGGTTTTATTACCTGGGATTTCACATATCTTAGTAAATTCTAGTTGTTTATTTTCCCCAAGAAGTAATGATAACTACATAAACAATTAGGATGGGATTTTGAGATACTGATGTCCTTTCCCAAACTCTTTCTGAGTTGTTAAAATTTTTCAGTCCGTTCTACTCTTCTCTTGAAAATTCGTCCCCTTTTCCCTCTTGTATTGCCATTCTAAATTGTAAATAGTGCTGAATTTTGTGCAATAGTTTCTCTGAAAAGAACCTGGAGGGTCAAACAAAGCTACATAAATTAGCAAAAAATGGAAAAAATAGAAAATATTAAGCATATGCATGTGCCTTTCAGAGAACTTATTTTCCTCTAAAGCTCAGCTCAGGTGCCAATTCCACTATGATCAGTGATTAATTGATTATTGTACATAAACTTTCATTAATAGAATGTTGATATTTCTACTATTTTATAATTTATTTTTGAATTTGACAAACTAGCTTTAAAAATAATATATAAATAATTCATATGAAAGAAACAAGATTAAAATATGATATAAGAATTAATATATTATAATGCAATACTTTAATACTAGAAATAAAGACTTGTAATAACATAGTACACTTGACTTTTCCTTAACCTAAAACTCCGATACTGTCTATTTTCCAAAAAAAAACCCAAAACACAACTATGTTGTTATTTCAATTTGATGGAATTGCAGTCTTGGATATAAGAAAATCTTTAATAATTGTGGGAACATTTCCTGTGTTAGATAATTATTATAACTTGGATCCTTCTCCCCCCCACCCGATTTACTTATTTAGACTATATGCCTCAGTAATGGAATAAACACTGAACAACTGTATTCTTATTACATAAAAACAGAAATAATGTAAGTCTAATGAGGCACATCAAAAACATACCAGCTATAGCTACATGACCCATAACAGCAGTGAAAATCATCCAAATGCTTTAAACTACATGATAAAACATCTGGTGTTATACAAGCAAAACATCTGCATCATGGGTTGAACTTTTCACTTTTCATCTCTATATTTTACAATTTCATTGACACAGCTTAAAAACTTAGCAGAAAGTCATGTTGTATAAATTTAGTAAATTCTTTTAGATCTTGCATTGTACAAAATTATTAAAATGGTCCAAATTATATTATATTCATAATCTATTTTGTTAGAATGCCTGAAAATGGAATCATAGCTAAGTAAAATTGAGAAATTAATGGTTGACACTATAGAAAAATTTTAGATGTTTTTCAAGTTTTTAATCTCACTTGATAATCAAGACTGAATTTCCACTGAAAATTGGTAACCATTAAAATAAAAGCAACAACCCATCAAGATCATTCTGATAGTTTTGTAAAATCTCTGAGTTAGCACAGAATATCATTCTGGGTAAGAGACAAATGAGTTGAGACACTCAAAGTTATACATTACTCAATTGCGGAGGGATGTATTTAGGCAGGAGGTGGGGGGATACAGAGTTTAACTAGCATGATAAAAAGTCCTAAACCTACCTTATATTAAAGAAAATTGATTGCTCTTTGACATATCACTTTTCTGGGGCTAACTTAAATATCACAATCTGCTTCTGGAGACCCTGGTTAGTTTTGTGGACCATATGCCCACCAACTTGAGGCTGCGTTTTGATACATATTTTGCCACTACAGTTACTGTGTTTAATTGTTACCCTAAAAATTCCAACTTAGTATATCCAGATCTCACTAGCTATCCTTTCATAACTATTTTTTTTCCTTTTGTGGTTAAACTTTTTGAGAAGACTGACTCTTCTCAAATGGTACAGGAAGAGACTTGACACAAGGGAATTTATTAGATAAAAATGTTGCATTAATCTAGTTAGGTGATAAGAATCTGAAATATAGTTGTAGTAATATGGAAACAGAGAAAGTGCATAGAACACTAAGTCAAAAGTAAGGAAGATTTAAATGCAAATCCTGTTTGAGACACTTTTTAATTGTACAACCCTTGGCAAATCTCTTAACTTCTCCTTGCCTCAGTTTCTTCATTTATTAAAAAAGGATTATTAAACATCTAAATTCTAGGATTGTTGTTACAATCAAATGATAAAGCAACTGATATATGGCGTGTGAAGTCATGGAAAATTCCAAGGTTTAAAAGCACCTTGTTTAGAAAACACCTGATTTACTAAGTAGTGAGATGTCATAGCCAAGGAAGATAAGTTAGAATATAAATTTATTTTAAATATTGTATAAAGAATAATGCATAAGAAATTATAGTTTACATTTTTTTGCAAGGCAAACGGGGATAAGTGGCTTGCTCAAGGCCACACAGCTAGGTAATTATTAAATGTCTGATACCGGATTTGAACCCGGGTACTCCTGACTCCAGGGCCCGTGCTTTATCCACTAACGCCACCTAGGCTCCCCTGAATACTAACTTCTTTAAAGAAAGGTGACCAAGAAGAGGAAAAGAGTTTAAAGAAATGCAAGAGAATTCCAAACCAAAGTCTTCTCACTATAATTAAAAGTAAAAATAGAAGGAAAACAGCAAGGAAATAAGAGAAAAGATCTGCAAAGTTGTAACTTGATTTCTAACATCAGAGTCCCAAATATTTGTAGAGTACAAATAAAAATGACATTGGAGTGTCTAAGAAAGGAAAATCAACTGGATTATTACAGCAGTATCCTGAGAAAATCCACATAGGAGTGCTGCTAAAAGAGTAATTTTGAATGTTTCTGAAGTGTTGGAATGTATTGAAGATATTCCAGTGGAAAGCAGTGTAACAAAATCCTAAAACTAGAGATAAAAATGCATGACTAAGGAAATATTTAAAAAATACTAGTGAACTACATACCCTCTTTCTTATCTATATAAATTTTTATTAGAAATTTCAGATGCATCTTGAGTAAACTTCATGTTACTTTTTTAAGAGTAAAAAATCATCACAACACAACAAAATTCAAAAGAAGTGTATGATATTCCAATGTCCATTTAAGATAGTCGCTTGAAAGATTTTAGAGATTATTATTTTAAAAAAAAGACTGTTGCTATCTCATACATATATCCCATAAAGAATCAGATAAAAATGATTAATTAATTAAAATCTTAAAATCCTATGTATTCAATTACTATCATCAATAAATTTGTTTTTTTTTCCATATCAGATATACATGAAAAAAGAATTCAATGATGCAGTTCTGGAAGTGAGGTCCTGTCCATGAAAAGCAGCATTAATTCAGGTGAACAAACAACAAACCCAAAGTTACTCTCTGACTGGACTTCACATGGAGGGGGGAAAAACTGAGAATGCTATAGAGGAATCAGAAGAGTAAACAGAATCAGATAAATTGGTAGTTAGACTATATGCTCCATTTGTAGTTTTTAATGTCAAGAAAATTTGATTGAAGTTAGAAGCAAGTTGTAGACTTCTATCATGAAATAGGGAAAAATTTGAACAACAGGTACACGAAATGGACAGATACAGGCAGATTGGTTTCTATATCATGGGAAGGAATAATCAAACCAATGAGATCATAGATTTAATAGACTATGTAAAATTGGAATAAATCCACAGAATTTCTAAACAATAAGGCAAATGTGTTGTATTTTGGTTGCACACTATTCCATATCTTTTATATTACTCTTTTATAATGTCTTTTTTCTTCCACTGCAAGTGTCGGTAAGATCAATTTCAGCTCGATTACATTTGTATACTGATTCTTTCAAAAATAGAGTAGGAAAGGATTTAAAACTGAAGGCATTCATCTCCATTTCAACACTCCTGAAAAAGAAATTGAAGTCAAATTTTCTATAGGCATAGTTTAACACATCATCACATCTATTAGAAAATAACCTTCATTTGGCAGCATTAAGTAGAATATAACAACAGGTCTAGTCACAGTTTTATCATAAGGGATTAGGGAAGATATGCATCAAATTCAATCTTCTGTCATTGGTTGAATAGTGATCCTAAAATGAGAGTCTCAAATGAAGGTGCAATTTCTTATAATGTTTATGATATTAATATAAATCTAAGGAAATGCTACCAATAATAATTTATGCAAATAATCCATGGTTAGGTGAACAAAGATGAATTTTCTGAATGCTGAAACAATACATATCAATTTATTTGCTAATTTCAACCATTCATAAAGACACACACTGTATTTTGACCTTATGTACATTATCTATTTTTATAGCTAGATCACAATTATACATTATCTTAGATTCTAATGTGTTATGCCTATTTATAAAATTATGGCTTCTACAATAGTTTTATTATTATTCACATTCTGATTACAACCATAATTTAATGCATATAAGGAGAAAGTAAGAAGTAATAATTTTGAATAAAATTTTTTGTTAATTTTTTATATTGTAAAATGGTTCTATTTAGAAGATAAGGTCCTTTATTAGAGGATAAGATCTTAGATTTTTAAAATAGCAATTTGCATGAAAATGAATGTTATATAATTTAAGAAAAGTACATTTTACAGGATATCAACTTATTTAGAACTGGAAGGGATCTTAAAAGCCATTAAATCCATATCCCATCATTTAATAAATATATTCAGCAGGGGTTAGACTGATTGTTCCTCTGCTTTGAAACTATCACTTGACCATGAAGACTGTATTGGAGAGAAGAGAAACTTTAGACAAAGAAACCAATCTGAAAGTTGCTGCAATAGTCAAGAAGTGATGTGATATATTTCAGTACTAAGTTAGCAATAATATGAGAGAAATGGAAAGATGAAAGATAGGTGTCAGATATAGAACTGAAATGACTTGGCATCTAATTTGGAACTGGTGAAGAGGAAGGGTAAGTAAAAATAAGAGTTGAGAATATTCCTGCATGGTTAGAAGCAAGGTAATACCCTCAGTAGAAATTAGGAAATGGATTAAGATTGTTATAGTTGGGAGGGGGTAATATGTGATCAAATTTGAATGAACTGAGATTGAGATAAAGATAAGGAATTTATTGAAATTGTATCTTATTATGGTCCTCACAACCAAACCATTGGCAGTATTACAAGTCTGTAAAGAGTTAGTGTAAGTTTATAATACATAGAAAAATAGAGCTAAAAGTATAAGGAGAAAATAGAAGCTATTTGCCCAAATGGACACCTAAATTAATTAAGATCATTAAATTTAAAAGGAATATGTAAGAAGAGATCCAAGTTAAATATGAGGTTATGTCTTTCTTATCACAAAATATTTGACTTTCTAACTTATGTATGATTTGGGACTTTTCATGAACATTTTCTTATAATTGGCAAGAATATTGCAATCACTTAAATTTTTTAAAATATTATTAATAAATGTGTTTTAATATACAAAGAAATAGAAAAAAATGATCTATGAAAGAGATTATGAGCTTTTATTACATTCTTTAAATTCAAGAAGGAAGGAGCAAAATTGTTCAATGTGTCCCATTTTACAATTTTCATTTTCTCCTGTGCATTTTAAAAGAATATCTTAATGCTACTTTTTTTTTTGCAAATTTCTCATTGCCCATTATACACTCATCCCCAAACCCCCAACTTAAATTGAATCACATGAATTCAATGCTAAAGGTCAGTTCATAAAAATAACTATTAGAGAAGGCAAGGGGATCCTTTTAAAATCAATGGCTGGGGAGAATTCTTATGTAAAGAAAACATAAAGTTCAGTATGAAAATAAAATGGAAATTTCAATTACATAAAATTGAAAAAAGACTTGTTAGAGCAAATTCAAATGTAGCGATAACTGGAAGGGGAAAAAAACCTGTTCAAAATTCTTTGCAGCAAATATCTATGATACATATCTTGGAACCTCAGACAGGGGAAAAAAAGTTATCCTATATCACTTGTGGATTAGGTATTTTGCCCATATTCATGATCTAATTGCACTACAGATAAAGAGCTCTCCAAATTTTTGTGATCATTTAACTCTACATCTGAGCATGCCAACATATGTATATTTACAGATTTTTAAAGAAAATATATAACTATTGCTAGATTAATAATTCTGAACATTATAAATACAAAAGAGACATCTAAGGATGGGATAAAGATTAAATTATTTTGACCATATCTTATGTATTTTTACAGAAAGATGGGACAAACCCAATTGATCTCATTAAATATTATTAATAATTGAAATGACAATGTTGACTAAAATATAATTATTTACAATATTAACTAATAGTTTTACTTTTAGTCAGGATCATAAGATTGAGTCTTATAACTTTGATCTAATTCTTTGGAATATATCAAATCAGAGGTCTAATACTCTTTAGTTTGCTTTGCTATTTGTTTCTAAAGGATGCCATAGTTGAAATATACCAAAATATAGGATAATAGAAAAAAATCCCTGTTTGCTATATTTACTAAATTATGATACTCTTTTTTAGCATTTTCACCCATCGATTAGGAAAGAAGTGTTTTTTGTTGAAATTTGACTAATAAATATTCATCTTCCTTTATATCTTTTAGCTGCTTTGAAAAACTAATAAGGTGTTACTTTTTTAAATATGTGGGTTTAAAAATCATTAGAAAGACTGCTAAATACATTAGACAATTCTGTTTCTCAACTTGTGGTAGGCAAATAAAATGGAATATTATTATTCTGTAAGAAATGATGAGCTGATTTCAGAAAAATCAGGGAAAAATTACATGAACTGAGCTAAGGGAAACAAGCTAGGAGAACATAGTTCACCCTAACAGTAATATTGTGTGATCATCACATAGACTTAGCCCTCCTCAGCAATACAGTGATCCTAGACAGTTCTAAAAGACATACAATGGAAAATGTCATATACGACCAGAGAAAGAACTATGGAATTTGAATGTAAGATCAAAGCATACTATTTTCACTTCTTTATATTTACTTTTTTGTCCTCATGATTTTTTTTTGTTTTTCTTTTGGTTTTGAGTCTTCCTTCACTATGTGACAAATAAAGAAATATATGTAATACTCATGTGAATGATTGTTCATGTGAAATTCATATTAGTTTACTTGTGTCTTGGGAAGCAGGGAAGGAATGGAAAGAGTGAGAAAGTTTTCCAAAAATGAATGTTGAAAATTATCTTTATGATTAATTGGAAAAATAAATAAATTTTCTTTAAAAAATAAAATTCTGTTCTTAATTTAAAATAGTGAAGATATTAGCATTTTTGTAGGTAGCACACACATATTATCTTCAGTTTCAAGAAGCCAAGATAATATTTGGTAGGAGAAAGAAGTAAACGATTACATATTGTACAAAAAAACTCAATTTGGTCATTAAATGATCACTGCTGACTTTAAAGATATCATTTTCAGTAAAGTGTGGAGGTAAGGATAAGGAGGAAATATAGAAATTGCATGACTGGAAGAACGGTAATGACCTGAACAGAGATAGTGAAATTTGAAGAGTGCTTTTTCCTTTGGAAAAAATTATGACATCTTTGGTATATACTGGAATCCACCTGAATCTTCTAATGCTATGCTTCTCATTCTGTTCAATAGAAAATGAAAAAAAAAAAAGGCAGGAACTGAGTAGCCACTACCTGCTCCAGAATATATTGTTCACCTTGCTGAGGCTGAGGAGTATCTGCTATTTTCAGTGCAAAAGCACAAATACTCTAAGCATCAATTTCCAGAAGGGAATCTAAAAATCTATGGATGGTTCGAGGATTGAAACCTTCCCTTTGGGCAGAGGAGAAAAGTTGCGAGCTTCTATAATCCTGGAAGGCAATGTGGTTGGTATGTATATGTAGAAGTACTGGGTTGGAGTGTCATCAGGAAGGGATTTTTATCAAGGATGGTTGGTATACCAGCTATCTGATTTTTCAACTCATGAAGGTCTTGCTATGATGTGCTGTTATGTTGCTTTCACTTTGATGACTATTGTTTGATAAAAATGGGGACATCATAAACTAATTCCATCACCTTATCAAACTGTTATCAGTTTGATGCTATTGGTCTTGTAATTAACATAAAGGATGTCTTTTCATAATAGAATTTCAAGTGATCAAAGGTGAAAAGACATCCATAAAAGCGAGTGTTTCAATTAGAAGAATGTTCATTTTTTAGTCTTGTGGGGACTTGATAATTAATCATAAATAACATCCTTATTTTATAGGCGAGTAAACTAAGGAAGAGAGAGGTTAAATTACTTATTCAGTGTCAGGTAGAAAATTTCTGTTGTGTGATTTAAACTCACTTCTTCCTGACCCAGGCTAGTGTCCTATTAATAATAATACTAGGTTGACTTTTATCCCATGGCTACTATCAGAAGTATTAATTGGATCTGAGTTCCTTAAATTCTGTTATTGGGAAAGAGACAAAGTCAGGTAAAAGCCATTTTGGGTTACATCATTAAAGAAAAGAAGGAATATTTACTGTAAATGACAAAACACAAAATTACCCTGGTAGGTATTGACTATGAGTGCTTATATTATTAAAATATAAAGTATGGAAAATATATAAATTAAAATGTACTTGTATGCATAAATGTAGAATTGTTTCTTTGTAAAATGATTTACTTCAGGGTTTTATAAACTATGCCCAGTGAAATATTTTCAAAATTGCATTTAGAAAAATTTACTTTATATATAACTCTTCATGAATATATCCATTACATGAATTTAGATATATTTGGACAGTAGAATTTCAACATATATAGGAAAAGTTGAAAAAATACTTATTTCTATTAAATAGTGTCTTGCTTTTTTGAAATATGATTCATCTGTTTATGTGTAAGATTTGACTAATTACAATACAATCACAATGAGTATAGACTTGTATATTATGTTTCATGTTCTGCAAAGCATTTTAGAAAGAATAATGGAGATATGTTTACACTCTTATTAAGTTCTTCACATTAGAAGGTAAACTCCTTCAGGACAGAGGTTGGTTTTCTTTTTCTTCATATACTCAGTGCTTAATAAAATGTCTGTAATATATTAAATGCTTAAAATTTACTTATTAACTGATATGTTAAACTTGAAAAGATTTGGATGAAGATAACCACTTTATCTATACTTTCACTTTTGGTAATTTCATCAGTTTCCACATGCTGAATCATACATTCTAACCAGATCACTCACATATGAATATATCCAACTCCAGTTTTTTTCCCCCTGATGTTCAATTTCACATCAGGGATTCCCCATTGGATATTTTCAAGTGATTGTCCTATAGACATCTTAAACTTAAGCATATCCAAAACAGAATTATTTTTATAAATAAAGACTAATGCCTCTTCTAAATATACATATTTCTGTCAAAGGCACTTCTATCCTATTAATTTCTTAACTCCACACTTTTACTTACACTACATAACCAATGTGTTGTCCAATCTTGCCATTGTTTTTAGGTTTTCACAAGGCAATGGGGTTAAGTGGCTTGCCCAAGGCCACACAGCTAGGTAATTATTAAGTGTCTGAGGTTGGATTTGAACTCAGGTACTCCTGACTACAGGGCTAGTGCTCTATCTACCAGCGCCACCTAGCCACCCCAATCTTGCCATTTTGATCAATGACATCTATACTATGAGACTTCTTTTTATTCACACAACTCATCTCTTAGTCTAAATTTCATTTACTTCTCATTTAGATTACTGAGTAACTTCTTAATTAGTCCTCTAATTCTAGTCTATCTCAAATGTTAATGATAAAATGCTTTTTCCTTATTTACAGGTATTGTATTACTTTGCTGTACTCAATTAACTCTAATATCTTTGTCTTATCCTTTAAATAATTATAAACCATTCTGCTTAGGTTTTAAAGTCCTTCAATACTGGTCCTAACAGATCTTTTAAACCTCATTGGGCATTGATCTGCCTTCCAGAATCTATGATACAATCAGATGATCTTCCATCTCCTCTATACACACAGCAAAACATCTTTTTTTAAAAAATATTTTCTTAATGGCTTTGCAGTGGGCATCCCCCATGCCTGGAATTCATGACCACTTTTTCTCTGTCATCTTTTTAAACACTCAATGCAAATACCATCCATTGTATGGAAACTTTCATGATTCCACCCTGTGCTCCTCCAAAACTACCTGGAAGTTAAGTACTTTGAATATATTTATATATCTATAATTAGACATACACATACACACACACACATATGGATGGCATTTCCCATAATAGTTCTTTCAAGATTGACCTTGATCAATGAACTGCTAAGATGAACTGAGGCCATCATAGTTGATCTCTCATTGTTACTGTTAATGTATATAATGTTCCCCTCGTTCTGCCCACTTCACCCGATATCACTTCATGTAAGACATTCCAGGTTTCTCTGAAATCTGAATGAAAATTATTTCTTAAAATAGTACATCAAATTCATATATCATAATTTTACCAACCATTGCCCAATTGACGGGCAACCCTGCGATATTCAGTTCTATGCTTCTATGCTTCTTCTTCTAACTTTTATAAAAAAGTTTCTATAAATATTTTTGTGCATTTGGACCTTTCCCCCTTTTAATGATTTTTCTGGCATATACACCAAGTAGTGTAAGTAATTTGATGGTCTTTGGGGCACTACACTCCAGAATGGTTGGATTAGTTTATACATCCCCTCCAACATTTATCATTTTCCTTTTTTTGTTATTCTAGTGAATCTGATAGTTATGAGTTGGTAACTCAGAGTTATTTTAATTTGCATTTCTCTAATCAATAATGATTTAGAGCATTGTTATATGACTATAGATAGTTTTTTTTCTGAAAACTGACTGTTCTTATTCTCTGACCATTTATTAGATAAATTTGACTCAGTTCTCTATATAATTAGAAATGAGTTCTTTATTAGAAGAGCTAGCTATTTCAATTTTTACAACTTTCTGCATTCCTTCTAACCTTGTTTGCATTGGTTTTAATTTAACATAATCAAAATTATGCATTTTTCATTTTGTAATGCTTTCTATCTCTTGTTTGTTCATAATTTTTTCCTCTCTCCATAGAACAAACAGATTATTACTTTTTCCTCTTAATTGACTTATGTTATGCTCTTTATTTTTAAATTATGTACCCATTTCGACCTCATACTGATATAGGATGTGAGATGTTGATCTATACCTAGTCTCTGTCATACTATTTTCCAGTTTTCTCACTAGTTTTTGTTAAATGGTGAGTTCTTATCTCAGAAACTAGAGTCTTTGGGATTATTAAACAGCACTATAGTTATATATTGCTGTTTCTTTTACAGACCCAACACTCTATTTCGTTTTAAACTTAAAACAAGTATTTTCATAAGGAAGTAATTTGACCAATGTCACACAGCTGGATAATTATTGTCTGAGTTCAGATTTGAACTCAGGTCATCCTGACTCCAGGGCTGGTACATATCCAATGCATCATCTCTCTATTTCTTAATCAATACAAATAACTTTTAATGATTACCATTTTGTACTGTAATTTAAGATCAGGTGTGTCTAGACCAACTTTATTTGCATTTTTCATTAATCCCCTTGATATTTTTGTCTTCTTTTTATTCCTCCAGGTAAATTTTATTACTATGTTTTCTAGTTCTGTAAATTTTTTTGATAGTTTGATTGGTATGGCATTAAATAAGTAGATTAATTTGGTAAAACTATCATTTTTATAATAATAGTTCATCCTACTCATGAGCAATTGACATTTTTCCAATTGCTCAGACTTGACTTTATTTGTGTGAAAAGTGTTCTGTAATTGTGTTCTTTTCTGGGTTTTTCTTGGTAGGGAGATTTTCCAATATTTTATTTTGTCTACAGTTACTTTAAATGGAAGTTCTCATTTTATCTCTTGTTCTTGTGCTTTTTTGGTTTTATATAGAAATGTTGATGATTTCTTAGGATTTATTTTATATCTTACTTCTTTGCTAAAGTTTTTAATTATTTCAAATGTTTTAGCTTATTTTGTAGGATTCTCTAAGTATATCATATCACCTGCAAAATGTGAAAATTTTGTTTCCTCATTGTCTATTCTTTTACTGTTCTAATGCAAATATTTTTTATGTTATAATTGACAACAGTGGGGATAATGGACATCTGTTTCATCCCTGATCTCATAGGGAATTCTCCTAGCTTAACTTTATTACATATATTGCTTGTTGATGGTATTAGATATATCCTGCTTATCATTTTAAGGAAAACTATATTTCTTCCAATGCTCTCTAATATTTTTAATGTGAATGGGTCCCATATTTTATCAAAAAGGTTTTTTAACATCTGTTAAGATACTCATAGGATTTCTATTCATTTTGTTATTGTTATGGTCATTTATTTATACTGACTTTTCATAATATTGAATCATCCTTTTACTTTTAGTATAAATGCTGCCCAATCATAACATATCATCCTAGAGATAATTTGTTATAACCTCTTTGCTAATATTTTGTTTAAAATTCCTGTATCAATATTTATTAAAATATTGGCTATAAGTTTCTTTGTCTATTTTAATTCTTCCTGGTTTAGGTACCATATTTTTTCCATAGAAATAATTTGCTAATATTCTTTCTTCACCTACAAGAAATTAAGAAGGGGAAAAGGAGTATTAGAGGGGAGGGCTGATTAAAGGAGGCAGTGATCATAAGCAAACATTAGTGAAGAGGGATGTGGTGAAAAGAGAGAAAAGAACAAATGGGACAGTAGGATGGTGGTAAATAAAAAGTTCATAATCATAATTGTAAATGGGAATGGGATGGGTTTTCCCCATAAAAATTGAAATATATAGGAGAATTGACTAAAACTGGAATGCTACAATATATATTGTTTACAAGAAACACATTTGAAACAGAGTAAGGCTAGCACAGAATATGTTATAATTTACCCTCTATGTATGCTCCTTCCAATAAAGATATAGTTCTCCAGAGTTATAAGCATCATCTTCTTATTTAAAGATGTAAACTCTTAAATTTTATTGAATAACAGATGTTTTTATTTTCTTTTTACCTTTTTAAGTATCTCTAGAGTTTTATATTTGAAGATTAAATTTTCTGTTTAGCTCTGCTCTTTTTACCAGGAAAGTTTGAAAAAATCGTTATTTCATTGAATGTCAAACTTTTCCCCTGAAAGAGTATGCTCAGTATTGTAGGGTTATTGATTCTTGGTTTTAATCCAAGCTCCTTTACCCTCCAGAATGTTATATTCCAGCTCTTAAAATACTTTAATGATGAAATTGACCAAATCCTTTGAAATCCTTACTGGGGTTCCTTTTTATTTGAAATGTTTCTTTTTGGCTGCTTATGCTATTTTCTCCTTTGGCTGATAATTCTAAAATTTGACTACAATATTTCTTGGTGTTTTCATTTTGGGAACTCTCTTAGGAAGTGATCAGTGATTATTTCAGTGTCTAATTTATTCTCTTGTAGGATGATAGGCCAATGTTTCTTGATAATTTCTTGATTTATATACAGATTTTTTTCTTCTTTTTTTTTTTCTTCTTTTTTTAAACCTGGCTATTAGGTAGCTCAATAATTCTTAAATTATCTCTCTTGCATTAATTTTTCAGGGAATTTGCTTTTCCAATGAGGTATTATTTTTGAGTTTTACAAATTTTCCCCTAATCTTGCTTCCCCCCCTCCCCCAGTCAGAAGGCAGTCTGTTAATCTTTACATTGTTTCTGTGGTGTACATTGATCAAAGATGAATGTGATGAGAGAGAAACCATATCCTCAAGGGAAAAAAATAGATAGCAGAACTTCATGATAAGGGTTATTTTTCTAAATTTAAAATAATTGTCTTTGGTCTTTGTTCAAACTCCTCAATTTTTTCTCTGAATACATATGGTATTCTCAATCACAGATAGCCCAAAACTGAGCAAGTTCATCACATCAAAATGTACAATGATTTTCTGGTTCTGTTCATCTCGCTCAGCTTCAGTTCATGCAAATCCCTCCAAGCTTCCCTGAATTCCCATCCCTCCTGGTTTGTAATAGAACAAATAGTGTTTTTATGACATACATTTAGCACAGTTTGTTAAGCCATTTTCCAATTGAGGGACATTTACTTAATTTCCAATTCTTTGCCACCAGAAACAGAGCTGCTATGAATATTTTTATAAAAGTAATGTTTTTAACCCTTTTTCATAATTTCTTCAGGTTATAGACCCAGGAGTGGGGTGTTGCCAGAATAAAGGGTATGCACATTTTTGTTGCCCTTTGGGTATGATTGCAAATTGCTCTCCAGATGGTTGGATGAGTTCCCAGATCCACCAACAATATATTAGTGTGCCAGATATCCCACATCCTTTCTAAAATTGATCATTGTCCTTTCTGGTCTTATTGGCCAATCTGAGAGGTGTGGGTGGTACCTCAGAGATGCTTTAATTTGCATTTCTCTAATAAGTAATGATTTGGAGCAATTTTTCATATGACTATGGATTGCTTTGATTTCCTCAACTGTAAATTGCCTTTGCATATGCTTTGACCATTTGTCAATTGGGGAATGGCTTGGTATTTTGAAAATTTTATTCTGTTCTCTGTATATTTTAGAAATGAGCCATTTGTCAGAAATACTAGTTGTAAAAATTGTTTCTCAGTTTACTACATTTTTTTCTATCTTGTTTACAGTGGTTTTGTCTGTGCAAAAGTTTTTTAATTTAATGTAATCAAAATTATCTAGTTTGATTTTAATGATGCTCTCCATATCTTCCTTGGTCATAAACTGCTTCCCTTTACATAGATCTCCTTGATCTTGTAGTTTGCTTATCTTTTTTTATACCTAAATCCTGTGTCCATTTTGATCTCATCTTGGTACTGTGAAGTGTTTGTTTCTTACATACTAACTTCAAATTTCCCAAACAGCTTTTATCAAAGAGAGAGTTTTTTCCCCCAATAGCTAGACTATTTGGGTTTATCAAACATCAGATTACTATAATCATTTCCTGCCAGTATTGCCAGTGTTATCACAATTTTCCTAGTAAGTAAACTGGAACATAACAGAGTTAAATTTTGTCCAATATGTCACAGTAACAGATGCCAACCTCAACCTTACATTTTTCACTATATATCCAGTGCTCATTCAATTAAAACATAGTCCATAATAATAAACTGGACTTCCCAAGAATTTAAGAATTTCCTGTAACTTAACAAAAGTATGTAAAAATTATGTAGAAATATTGGACAATGAATGATTTTTTTGTAGACCTGGTAAAATGTTTGTTAGTCTTTTCTCCTTTAGTTCTCATTAAGTCACTTGCCCAAGGTCACACAGCTAGGTAATTATTAAGTATCTGAAACCAGATTTGAACTTAGGTTCACCTGAATACAGGACAGGTGCTCTATCCACTGTGCCACCTAATTGCCCCTAATGTACAATTTCTTTTCCTACACTTTGTATTCTCTCAATCTCCTTTCATTCTTCTTCAATAGATTTATCATTGACTATATTTGTAGCTGACTGTTAGAAAGAACAAAGTAGTTGATCAGTAGCATTTATAATTAATTAATACAACAAAACAGGACTTTAATGGCCTTATTGCAAAGTCATTCAATGTCATTTTGCCTTCTGACTAACTAATTAACTAACTAACTAACTAGATTACCTGCCAAAGATGGATATATGGTTAATGTGGAATATTGTGGTACTAGATTGCATGGTATAAAAGTTAAAGGTTTATTATACACTACATATTTTGACCTAATATACTTTGCAGGGTATGGTATTCAACTTGTGGGTAAAAATAAAAATCTATATGATTTCCTGTGATTTTTTATTGTGGATTTTACATTCCTGTAGGATTTTAGTACATATATATTTAAAGTAAAGAAAAAAGTTTGATCTGTTATTGCTTAGTGCTCTTAAACTTGCCAACTTGTATCCCTTGAGTATTTTCAATATTGGTGAATTTATTGAAGACAATGGAGAATTGTATTATATAAAGATCTTTCTCTGTCTGTTTTTATTCATTCTAAATTTCAATCTAGACTTTAACTCATTTAAAAAAGTGCCAAAGAATGTCTTCAATAATGCTACTAAGTCTACTGAATATTTTTCGTCCTAAAAAATTATTTCAACTGTGAAAGGCATAGGTAAATCAATATTGATTGTACAACAGTTATTTTTTTCTCCCTATCTACAACATTTATGAGATGTGTTGGCAGGTTTTTAGATTAGCCATCACTATTCTTGGAATAAAAACACAAGTCCCAAATTAGAAAGTACTAATTCTGCTATACTGACATATGTATGTATCTAATTTTCTAAGAGCAGTTAAATGGTTAGCATTTTCATCAGTTGAATATAATAGGAAACACTCTTGAGTTGCATAGACTCATTTATGAATAATAAGAGTTTTCTCTGAAAAATTAATGATTCATGGGTAAATGTATCTAGCACAGAATGCATTCCAAAAATTTATGAATATTCCATAAAAACATAGACTTGACCAAACTATCTATTTAAATAGAGTGAAGGTAAATTAAATGAAAAGTCCATGAATGCAGAAAATCATGAGAACACATAAAGGATTATTATATCATAGATTTCAAGCTTCAAGAATCCTTTTAGGCCTTATAGTCAAGTACATAATTTTGCAGGCAGAGATACTAAGACTAAGAAATAGTAAGTGACTTGCTAAAAGTAATGCACATATTTAGCCTTAAACTCAGATCATTTCAATTTTGTTTAGTTATATATTTAAATAAGTTTTACAATGTCACATCTTAAAAACTGAAGGGCGAAATCTTACTGATCAGAACCAATGATGCATTAAAAAGATATTAATCCTAAAATAGAATTATGTTCAACATAATTGTATATGTTTAATGTATATAAGATTGCTTGCTGTCTCGGGGAAGGTGGAGGGAAGAGAGAGAAGAGGAAAAATTTGGAACTCAAAATCTTATAAAAAGAATGTTGAATTTTTTATATAATTTTATATATTTTATATAATTATAAATGACAAAATCTTATTTTAAAAATAATAAAAAAAGATGTTCAACTATTTTTCCTGTTTTTTTTCTGCTAATTCCTTTTAGTTTTGCATTTGAATTGAAAATTAGACATCATCTCTAAGACTGGGTAAAGTATAAGATTGATAGAACCCCTGTCTAATCTTCATCTTTGACAAATATTCACTAAATTAAGAGATGATTAAGAATTTTATTTTAAAAAGGTTTGAGTTCACACTTCTTTCCCTTTTCTATAGAAGTAGGCAAAGATTAAAAAAATTAAAGTTAATAGGATAATGACATTATACAAAATGCTACCAACCAAGTGGGAATAAAGTTGTGGTGAAGACTATCAAAAAAGTATATATCTAATCTATATCTATATCTATATCTATATCTATATCTATATCTATATCTATATCTATATCTATATCTATATCTATATCTATATCTATATCTATATCTATATCTATATCTATATCTATATTTATATCTATATCTATATCTATATCTATATCTATATCTATATCTATATCTATATCTATATCTATCTATATCTATATGGAAATGAACAGAACAGCAGTATGGTTACAAATTTGAGACATGATAAGAAATCAAACAATTCGTAAAATTATAAAAATGACAAATACTGGAAAAACAATGAGAGATATTTTATTCTCCATCATTCCAAGCAAAAACATCATAGAAAAAAATGACAACACAATTTCAAAATAAGAAAATAAGTGAACTTTATATAACTTAATAAAAAGGTAAATATTAGATCTTATTCAATTGACAAATGAATTTAAAGAATTTTTTAAAAGAAAATATTTAAGCCATAAATATTTATCAATAATAAGGACAAAGCATTCTATAGTAATCATTTTATTTGTATTATGATCTGGATGTCAAAAATGAATTTTAAAATACAGAGAAATAGAATAGTTTCACTAACGATTACTGATATAAAATTTTGACAAATTCAAGTTTTCAAGGAGAAAATAGAAATATGTTCATTAAAATCATTCAGGATGATGTTGAACTAATATGAGGGATCAAAGTAGCCTGGTACTGGAATGTTATGATTGATTATATCAGTTATTAAAATTATGCTACTCACATGATTATTTTAGTTAAATGGAAAATTATTTTCTAATAAATAGTTTTAACAACTCTAAGCAGGACAGGAATGTAATGACCTCATTTAATATGACCAAAAGCATATATTTCAAATTCGAAACCATCATTTTTGCAATGCTGTAACACTATTTTTCCCTGTACAAAAATTATAAAGCAAGATTGAGTTCTTTCCCTACTATTATTCTAAATAATTCCAGTAATACTACATATAATAGCATCACAAAATAGCAAATGTAAGTGTATGAACACAGTGATGTACAATCAAATTAATTTTAACTTGCATATGATCTGCTACTTAAAAACAATAGTGAATCAGTGATGAAACAAAATGAGTTACTGAATATTTTCAGGGAAAAAACCTAAAAACAAAGGCAAGATTGGGCAACACATTGGTTATGTAGTGTAAGTAAAAGTGTGGAGTTAAGAAATTAATAGGATAGAAGTGCCTTTGACAGAAATATGTATATTTAGAAGAGGCATTAGTCTTTATCTATAAAAATAATTCTGTGTTGGATATGCTTGAGTTTAAGATGTCTATAGAACAATCACTTGAAAATATCCAATGGGGAATCCCTGATGTGAAATATTTTCAGGAAGTTTATCAAGATGAAAAGTAAATTCAGAACAATTTTTATCATATCTATGGAGAAGGAATAAAAAAGGAAGATAGGAAGAAATGTATTTTTGGTTGAGATTTCACAAGATTGAACTTTTCTAGATTTTCATCTAGAATTATGCAGAAAACTGGCTAGAATGTTTATATTCTTTGACTCAGAAATTCCATTTTTTGATACATATCCCTATCATGCTTATATAGCATTGTTTTTGTGATTGTAACAAAAGAGGTTTGCTTTATTTATTCAAACTTAAATTTTTATTGCTCCATGATTTAAAACCAAATAAAAACCATTCCTGGGGAGTGGAGAACTGGTCTTTGGGGGAGGCAATGTTGTTCTCTAAAAGGAATAACATATTCTAGAAGGAACACAGTAAATGTATTTTACTAAATTCAAAATTTAAGATTAGACAAGAAAATAATACAATTAAAGAAAATAATATTGAAAGTCCCTAGTATAACTTTCTATATAATACAATTACACAATTTCAAAAGAGGACCTACAACTTAATAATACTCTCTTGATATGTATGTATATGTATACACATATCTTCAGTCACACTCATAGGGAAATATAAAATAAACCAACATTGACATAAGTTCTCACATTTATCATGCAGAAATATGGCATTGTGAATATAGTATTAAGCAAGGTCTGAGTGCAAATTCAGTCTTTGATAATGACTAGCTAAAGACTGCAAGAGTCTTCAGTTTCCTCATTTATAAAATGTGACAAATAAAATCTAACTCCTTAAGTTGGGAGAATTAAATGTGATGATATTTGTAAAGCTCTTTGTAAACCTTAAAGAGTTATAAAATTCCACTTATTTTTATCAAATGGAATAAATTATTAAAGGCAATGAAATACTGTTGGGTTGGTTATGGAGATACATGCATGTTCAGTTTCTTTAGTCAAATTTTTTAACACTTTTTGTTTTTTAAGCTCATGTTGATTGTTGAATTCTGTTTTTAAGGGATTTTTTTCCCCAAGGCAATGGGATTATGTGACTTGTCCAAGTCCACACAGCTAAGTAATCATTATTAAGTGTCTGTGGCCAGATTTGAACTCAGGTACTTGTGACTCTAGGGCTGGTCCTCTATCCACTGTGCCACCTAGTCACCCCTGAATTCCTTTTTTTTTAGAGAGTATAGTCTAATTAGTTTTGTGCTGGAACTATGATATCATCCCTGGCTTATTGCTTCTCAAGATGTTGCATATGCAGTCCAGATATAACCTATGTAGAGTTTTGTTTACTCCTTTATATCCAGGTTCTTTATATGCAATTGTTTGTTACCAATCTAGTCCTATATGTTGACCCAGTGTTTTCAGGATTCAGATTTTGTCTGGAATGGACCCTCCCTGCTGGCCTGATATCTAACTACCAGGTCCTGGGCTGCTCTCTAGTTGCCAGGACCTAGGTTGCACTCTGGCCAGAAATATCCCACTGACTTTCCCACTCTCCTGGCCATGTGCCTAGCTGGACTTTACTTTAAAAGATATAGATCTTCACTGAAGATCCTCCATGATGTCTACAGTTAAAAACTTGTTTCAATCATTTTTTGGTGGAACCTGTGACTTTAGTATGTGTATACAGGCTTCATTAACATTGTGTAGGGAAAAGTTCCAGGAGCATGCTAGCTTCATGCTTCCATCTTGACTCTGCCCCTGAAGTTCAACCGACATATTTTTTGAGTGTAATAGAAAAAAAATTCTGAGTAATAGAAAACATCCAAGGGCAATATAATGAATTGTATAATCAAACCAAAAAATATTTATTTTAATAGGATAATGATTTCATTGTTGTACCTGAGACCATGAAAATAATGCTTTTTATGGAAAAAAAGTTGAATTCTGCCATACTCTGTCCTTTTTCTTTGCTAATGATATCTGAACTCAAATCTTAAAATATCTTCATTCTTTTTTTTCTTAGTTGTCTTTGAAACAGCAAATTATTACTTTTCTCAATGGAAATACAATGTGCTCTTTCAACTGCAGCTGTAAAACAGCATTTTCCAACAGCAAATTGACTTTTGTGAACACTGTAGGAACCTTCCACAGGTCTTGCAGAATAGTAGTATAGATCTGTTACTAGGGGTTTACAGTGGAATTAAAAAGATCCCTATAGAACATTCAGAATTTCTGGCAAATCTTCTTGTTATTGATGAATATTGATTCATTACTAGCTACGGTCGCAAGAATCATGCACCAGTTATTTCTTTTTGTTCCATCCTCTAAAATGGAAGCTTCCTTTTTTTTAGCTGCTTTATAATACTTTACATACCTTTGTCTTCAATAAGGAAAAAAAAATTAGATCACTTTAGTCAGCATTCTAACATGAGATGAAGCATTTCTGAATCAAGATATTGTTTTCTTGTATAAAATTATCTTCCAGAGACTTTTCAACCAGTTCCTGAGTTTTGCAATTAGGCTCTCTTTTTAGAAAGGTAGAGTAGAATGCATCTTTTTTCTATTGTCTTCTTTAATTGCTTTTATACCATATTTTAAGAATAAAAACATTTTTGATTCAGGAAAGCAAGAAAGTTAAATCTGAGTGACGACTAAAAAACTGACTGATGGGATGTTGTTTTATCTTTTCTCTAAAGTATATTCTAAAAATGAAAAAAGGATTTTTATGTCAGAAAAAGTGGCTTTTTTGTTTATTCTATGTCTGTAAATCAGTGTCCTAGCAAATGATTTACAAAAAGAACTTAGCAGTAAGTAAAGTATATTCTGATGCTTGCCTGAGAACACTTTGAAACTTAGCTAAGAAGATTTCATTCAACTCAACTGATTCAAGATATATGCATGTATGTATATATGTATTATATATGAGATACATCTTTATATATACACATATATTTAGACATATGTTTGTAATAGGATGTGTGAATAGACATATTAAATATACTTATAGTGTAGTGAAGACTCCTTTTGCTCAGTGATCTAAAAATGATTATTTCATTGTGCTATTTAACTAAAAGTAACAGGATTCTTCTGAGTCAGATTCTTTCCAGAAAAAGGGAGGTGAAATTGAATGTATGCTATATTGCATGTAACATTCCTGGTAATTTAACTGACAGGAAGTGTTTGATTGTGACCAGATTATTTATCTTGTTTGGGGTTTTCTTTATAGGTATAGGAAGGTTTCTAATATATATCAGTGTTGTGATGGTCTGTGAAAATTTCTCACTTGGTAAGTGAGAATAAAAGCATAGACAGAGAGGAGGAATGCATTAAAAAGATCAATCAAAAAGTTGTAAGATCATAAGACTTTTGAAGTGATAAAGAATATCTAGTCAAACTTCATTTTATAAAGAAGGGAATAGGTCCAAAATTTAAGAAAAATCTTCTTCATAGAAACAAGAATCTTCCTATAAAAAGCCAAACTTAACACAGAAAATAAGTAGTGGAGAAACTTTTGAACATATTACCTAGTATCCAAGCATCCTCTTTGAGAAGTAGCTAGGTGAGTAGAACATCAGTACTGGAATCAGGAGGGCCTGAAATCAATTCCAAACTAAAAGACTTGATATTTCCTAATTGTGTGACCTTGGGAAAGGTATTTAACCCCGATTTTCAGTCATTTTGATCTATATCTGACCACTCCTCAAATGACTCTGGAAGAGAAAGTGAGGATAGTAACTTAGCACCACATTCCCTCATTCAAAACTAATTTGTATGCATCACCTACCTGACATCATGGTCTTCTTCAAGAAGGGCAAACAAAAACATCAAGAACCATAGATAATTGGAAACATGATAATAGTGGCTATAGAGAACAGCAATGTGTCACCATCCATTCTATTACACTAGGTATGTAAAAAGTTTTTACGTGTATCTCTGGGGGCCTTGAGGTTCATAGTTAATGCATTTGAAGACAAAAGAAAGCAAGAGATCAATCTATAAATCTATACCGGAACTATTCAAAAGAGTTATACCAATTCAACTCAACTCATCATCCCAATTCATTCCCCCATATAAGAGCTTTGGCACAGATTCTAGATTTATGTTCTTATTTCAGCACACTATGAGAACACTATGTCCTCTCATTCTATTATATTGGAAGGATGAGGAAATTAGGTAAGGCCAGAATCTGGAGGATAAATGACAAGAATTACAAATACTATTACTCCTATTCAAAAAAGAACAGTTCTATGGGACTCTCTCCTTATTGGTAAAGATGGAAGCCCTAGACAGGACTGAGTGGAGTTGACAAGAGAGAATAATTTTCAATCAGTTCTCCTTCAAAAGTTTTCCAAATGAGTGCTCTCTTTGAAAGTCCAGTTGGCTTCCATATTTGAGAGAAAAGTCCAACTCCACTTTTGGATTCCTGAAGCAAAACACTCTGGAAAACCATGGAAAGACTAGGTAGTCCTCATCATGTCCTTATTCCCAGCTTACTGATGTAGACTTTGGAGAGTTTCCCTTTGCGTAAGGTGCAAAATCATGTCTTGGTTGAGTTGAGCTAAGTTATCTTCACCCCTCTACCCCCAATACATGTACAAACAAGCCTCAGCATTCATTTCTAAAACCCTGAGGTCCAAATTCTCTCCCTTCCTCCTACCCTCATTGAGAAAGCAAGTTACCTTATAGAATTAAAATGTGAAATAATTCAAAACAATATTACAGTTATCATGTTGTAAAAGTAAACATATTCTCCCCACCCAAAAGGAAAAAAAAACATAAGACAAAGTGGAAAAAAGTAAGTTTTTTCATGTAAGTTTTTTATTGAGAGCATCTTTTTCCATAACAGAACAGCATTTCAACTTAATCACATACCATAGTTTGTTAAGGGATTTCCCAATTAATGGGCATCCATCAATCTCCAGCTCCCCAACACCAGAGAAAAGATGCTATAAATATTCCAATACATATAGATTCTTATTATATTTTATCTCTACTGGAATATAGACATGGCAGTGGCAATGCTTATGTCCAAGAGTAGCCCTTTGGGCATATGAACTTAATTATTTTGTTCTCATTGAGAGGGCTCCTTAATTCCAGTATCCCCTCTCTTCCTCTGAGAACACTTTCCTCTCTGGAAGGAATGAAATTCTTTTTTTGGAGAAGGGGTAGCAATGTCTATTCCAGTCCCTTCAAATCCTAGGACAGATTTATCAAAACATACAACTCCTCAAACAGGGTCAGCCATTCAAACTGCAACACAAGTATTGGTGATCAAAACTGTACTTTGGATATTCTCATCCATGTATATGTATTATATGAACCTAAATAAATGCTAATGGAGAAAAACTGGGGCATCATTGACTATAAAGGTTGGGGCAGACAAGATAGTGGGTACAACGCCTTAGATATAGCAGGGTGCTAAATGTTCTACAATTATCTCATTTTCTTTTCACAATAAACTGGGAAGTAATTGTTATCATACTCTTTTTATAGTAGAGAGAAGTATGACAAACTGATTTTAACTAATTTGTCTAGAACGTGATAGGAAGTAAACATCTTAATCCAGTTTCAAATTTGTCTTTCTGACTGTAGACTCAGTTCTCTAGCTACTATACTATCTTGATGCCTCAGTATAGAATATGGGAAAATATAAGAAAACTCCTATGAATATAGTGATGAAGAACATGATGTAATGAATAAAACCAAAATGGTTTCTTTATTACTATGTCAGTTTTGACACAAGACTTTCTTCTGTCAAACATGAAATGAATTCAAAGTGTCAAAAATACTGCTTTTCTCCCTTCAAAGAAAGTCAAATGTTTGTTTTTACATGATTTTTTGAGTTTTGTCACTTCCTTTCTGATGTATTTAAAGGTACACTTGCCTGTCTTGTGGTCAGAAGCAAGTTACTGAAATAGCAGGAGGCTCAGTTAATTTATCTATAACACACAAATAATCAGATGCAATAATGTTACTAGTTCAAATTGTACCAGATCACAAAGTACTACAAATATCACCTCCTCTTTTTTGAATGACAAAATTGAATCTACTATTCCCAAAATCGGGATTTAATCACAACATTTCCTGATTTCAAATCCATGATTCTATCCACTGTAACAACCTTACTATTCAATTATATCTGAATTAGAATATATCCTTAAATATGATTGAATATATTCTCAAATTCATTACTCAGTCTTAGTTCACAGGGTTCTTGTTGTTTATGTTTTTGTTTTAGGCAACAAGATCATGAAAATGCCTCAGGAAATGAGTTGTTTTTATTTTCACACAAATATGATTAGATAATTTCTGAGTTACCTATAACTAAACTCTCAGACTGAAAACAGAAAATGACTTTCTTCCCCAGGATAACTTTTTATCTCAAGTTATGAAGACCTAAGAGTAAAGCCCCAAAATCTTACAAACCTGTAACATGATTGTAACAGCTCTCATGACTCCAGGATGTCCCAAAATGTTTTGAGTTCTACAATGTAGACTCAAACCTAGGTACGTGTGTATTCTTTAAAGGTCCCCACTATTTCAAAGTAAATGGGAGATATCAACAGTTTATCATAACTCCAATTGCTTTGGATATTCCCTTGTTACCTTTTGATCCCTTTCTGATTTAAAGACATATTCTTTGTGTATCTAAGAAAATGAGAGAAAAAACAAAATCTTCCAAGACATTTTGCCTTGTTTTCAGAAAGGTATATTTCACAGATTGCAAATTTCAGAACCTGCATGTGTTTTCCATTTCTCCTATTATATCAAGGAGAAAAGTGTCCTGCAGCTCCGCTCTCCAGCATCAGTAGCTTTTTACCAAAATCAAGGACTTCCACTGAGAATAGTTACCTTTATTGTGGTAAGTGGAAGATTTGTTATTTTCTTCAAGAAAGAAGGACTCTACTAGTCCAAAGTTCCATGCAATTATATACTGCACAGTAGAATAATAGAATTCAACACTAGAATAAATTTTATGCCCACTTAAGTGAAACACTTGCCAGGGAACAGAGTGAGAGCAATGCATTTCCATCATGCTAAACAATGGATAAATGAGACACATTCCTTTTAAATGACACATTTTAGCTGTCTGCAAGCCTATTCACAGTTGTTTCCTAGCATAAGTTTGCCACTCTGTTACTTTACAGTAGGTCCATTTCAAGCTGTGATTTGAAGCTGTTTATTCCAATACATCCTGTTAATTTTTTAAATCACAACTTCAGTTGTAACACCCTCATGGAGGTTTGTTTCCAATACACGTGGCAGGAATCTCAAGTTATTAAAAATTCTCCTCTTTATTATTTTGGCTGTTAAACAAATCAAGTTTGTATAAATTGAGTCATTTTATGTTGTAAGGTAGTTTATTCATTTTTATTAATGCTTAAAAATGACAGAAATATAAAAGTATTTCGAATTGCAGAGAATGTAAGTATGAAATGTGTTTATTTGGCAACAATTTTAAGTGTTACCTTTCATTTTATAGTAGAAACAACTTTAACAAAACAGGAATAAAAGGCAGCTAACAATAATGGGTCAGAAAGAGGGTAAGGAAAGCAAGGATGGGTTGGGGGAAGGAAAGATATTTGATGATGCATAATTTAATCCAATTGTGATACTTAATTTCATTGTTAAAAATAGGCACACAAAACATTATTTTAAACTTGGTGCAAAAGAGGAAAAACCTTGGAATAAGTGGTTCAGATCAGATCTCAAGGTAAATTTATTTGTAGTGCAATTCTTTCTTTAAGGTTCAAAGTTGCAGAAAATTAATCATTACATCTTTTGGGGAAGAAAAAGAAAGACAGAAAGAAAGAAAGAAAGAAAGAAAGAAAGAAAGAAAGAAAGAAAGAAAGAAAGAAAGAAAGAAAGAAAGACAGAAATAAAGAAAGACAGACAGAAAGAAAGAAAGAAAGAAAGAGAGAAAGAGAAAGAGAGAAAGAAAAGAAACACAGAAAGAAAGAAAGAAAGAGAAAAAGAAAGAAAGAAAAGAAAGAGAGAAAGAAAGAAAAAGAAAGAAAGGAAGGGAGAGAGAGAGAGAGAGAGAGAGAGAGAGAGAGAGAGAGAGAGAGAGAGAGAGAAAGAGAGAGAGAGAGAGAAATAAAGAATGAAAGAAAATAAACCACTAGTTTTTTAGAGTATTTTCAGAGAGCAAAGCGAATAGTATTTACCCTTGAATAACAGTCTTCAGATGAGGAATCTGAAACCCCAAAAGATTAAGTGATTTTTTTTAGGTCACGGGGCAACTGTTAGAGGCATATTTTGAATCCAAATCCTATGAATCTAGAGTCAATTATCTTTCCATTCTTTTATCTTTGGTATATTATTGGAGTCAGAAGAAAGAAAATCTTATATCTTAGTCTTTAGAGCATTATAAATAAAATATTTTGATAGTATATTGTTATGAAGGGATGATTAGATTTTGAATCAGTACCTGATTTGAAGTCTTAGCTTTATTGGGTTTTTTTTAGGTTTTTGTAAGGCAAACAGGGTTAAGTGGCTTGCCCAAGGCCACACAGCTAGGTAATTATTAATTGTCTGAGACTGGATTTGAACCCAGGTACTCCTGACTCCAAGGCTGGTGCTTTATCCACTATGGCACCTAGCCACCCCCTTGGCTTTATTGTTGATCATTGATACTATCTTGGTAAAATAACTAAAAAGGCACAATTAGGTGATGGAGCACCAACCCTGGAGTCAGGAGTACCAGAGTTCAAATATGGCTTCAGATACTTGACACTTACTAGCTGTATGACTCCGGCAAATCATTTAACCCTGACTGTCTCTTTGTCATCTATGTGTAATCTTATAGTGAGTAAAAGAAAAGGGACAATAATAGAAGGGAAGGGAAATCCTCTTATTCTTCTTCCTTTTCTAGAATGTTTGATTATGTGAGTATATAATGGTTCTATTTTGAAGTCTACTTATTACTAAAAGAGTGGCATTAGGGCTCCATGAGCATGAAAGGATATACAAGGAAGGTATATCATGTTTTCCCACATTCTTCTGAGAGCAGATAATAGGAAAATATGAGATGAAATATTAGATGAAGGTGGTCAGGATAGTGTGTACATATAACATTCCCAGACAGGAGATGAAGAAGTAGAAACAATATTATTTCCCAGTTTGTTATACATATTTTGTAGTTTTTTGGAACATAAATAAAAATATTCATCAATAAAGTGTATACTTAAGAACATCCAATTTGTCTATGGAATCTGAAAAGTGCTTTCCTCCTCCAATCCTACCTCCAATCCCCACATTGAATATCTTTAAGGGAAGGCTAGATGCTACATAAATAATTCCTATTCATGTCCTTGTATGACTAGATGAATTAAGGAGACTTTAAAATTCCAAGATTCCAAAATTTATTAAAGAATCTTCCCAAGGAAAGGGAAATTTTTGTACAAAAATATGTATGTCAGTTTTTTTTTATGGAGGGAAACTATTTGAAACTAAAGTAATGTCCACCAATTGGGGAATGAATGAACAAGTTGTGGTATATGATTGTGATCAGATAGTTTTGTGCTACAAGAAATGATGAATGGATTAGTTTTGGAAAAAAACCGTAGTACTTTATGAACAGATGTAAAGTTCAATGATAAGAACTGGGAGAATATTGCATATATGAAAATATGTATAAGTTATATGTATATGCATATATATATATATATATATTACATAAGAGATCCTTTTCAATTGAAGATTTCTCCTATTCCTTTGCTGGAAGACTATTTTGTCAATAGCAGTTATTATAACTCCTCCATTCCTGTGACAGCATAGAATTGATGGTAATCTTATACCCCTCACAGGAAAATGGTTACTTAAAAAGTGTGAAAATTATGTACATTTTGAAATCTGAGCAAACTCTTCTATCCCTTGCTTAATATCAGAATTCATTAATTTAAAAATAATTACCCACTTATGTTCCAAATACCAGGAAAATACTAAGCAGTGAAATGAAATTCATGATATCTTCACACAATCCCTCAAGTACATGCAAGGACTATGGCCCTTTTTCAGTCTGTTTCATTTTTAAAGTATGTCTGTGAATATGCCTGTGAATTGATCTGACATGTGACTAGCATATAAAACTTGGGAAATGTTTTTGAAATTTTTACAGCTATGCAAATGTCAGTCTCCTTGATCCTCTTACCTGACTCCTCAGACAATACCTAAGCTTTTTCTTCTCTATGGATTATTAATAGCTCTTTTACCAAATTAGGCCTATGCAATAACATAATTTAAAAATCTCTACTAAAGTATAAAGCATTTTTAAGGAAGTCAGAGGGAAGCTGGAAGAGAAGAGGGGAATATAAGAAGCAAACTGTCACCTTGCAATATTTAATAAGAGAGTTGAAAGTTTTCTGTTATTTTAAAAAGAATTAACATCACAAACATAAGGGAATAAGTTCTTGTTAATCTTTTAAGAAATTGAGATCAAAGAAAGAATATGTTGTGGGATTCATTAAATTAACTAGATTCCATTTTGATTTCCACAAATAATAGGGATGTGTTGTATTAATATTGTAGGTATGAATTAAACTTCACCCAGGAAATTTGCATTTTTTTAAAAATCCTATTCTATCATAGCCTCTGTCCAGATTATCAATCTATTAGACTCTGGAGAGTTCAAACAAATTAAATGTGAACCTGAATAAGTTAGGTCTACTGATAAGAAAAACTGGGTATTGTTTCCCCATCTGAATGTACAGTTCCAAGAATAATAATAAAAACAGCTTTAGTGACACATTTGACAGAGGTGATAAACTCATGATGCAGGAGAAACATTTTTTGCAATACCAGTATTGGAAATTGGATTTCCTATATAATGGATATTTATTATTAGGTTTTACCACCTCTTATTTTCCTTTGCAGAGTCAGACAGAAGGAAAAACTATAAATTATTACTGATAGAAGTTTAAATGGAATTATCCTAATAAGAAATCAAATATTTTTATAATAACTAATTATGTAACTATGTAGTAGACCCTTTTTCATCTCTATAGTACTTTTAGAAAATGGACTATCGCTTTCTTTTATAAAAAAATGTTTATTTATTTAAGGCAATGGAAATAGGTGACTTGCCCAAGGTCATTCAGCTAGACAATCAATAAGTGTCTGAGGCTGGATTTGAACTCAGGTCTTCCTGAATCCAGGGCCAGTGTTCTATGAGATGGACCACCAAGGTCCCCCTCCCTTTCTTTTTTAGCAATTATTGTTATAAGCCTTGACTGGAGAGCTTGAAGTTCCAGGGTTCTATTTTCCACACCAAAGGTGGTATATAGGCAATGACTTCATGTTCTGTTTTTTGTTTTTGTTTTTTTGTTGCTGTTGTTGTTGTTTTTTTAATTGTTTTGTTCATTCAGTCTTAGTTTTATATAAAAAGAAATATTTGAGATGGTTGAAACATTATGAACTGTGAAAGATCACACTGAGCATGTTTAAATTCAGAAACTCTATATTGGAGGTTACCAGCAGGAATTCAATTCCAAGTGACAATCTTTGTGTCCTAGTCTAGTGAATGCATATTGATATGTGTTATCCTAAAAGCAAAATGAAAAGTATGTCCATTAGCTATGTGGCATTCAAAGTGAATTTTCTGCAGCATATGCTTTGTAGAAAATGTTTTAAGTTTGAACCCAGTCTTCACAGGGATGAAATTAGTAGACAGGAGAGTGTGCATTTGGAGGAAACTGTGACTTTTGTCTTACTCTTTTTCAATTGGGGATATAAGAGAAAAGGGGAAAAAAAGAGGAGTTAAAGGAAAAAATGTTGAGATGGATGAATGCTTTATCCATGCCTGGATAATAACTTTATAAAGATACAAGAAATGAATTCTATACTACAAGTATATTTATAGTCACATAGTTGATTGAAATATTAAATAATAGAAAAAATCATTATTATTATTATAAGTTGAAAATAAAAAAATATTTCTAAATAAAACAAAGCATGGAATTTAAGAGTCTCATTCAAATTTATCTTCCAGTTAAATAAGAATATCATAAATAATTCTTTGATAAATGAAACTACTGAGATCATATTGTTCAATTAGCTATTAACAAAAAATGAAGGCTAAAACAGGAAAATATATTTGTTATACTGTCACTGACTTGCAGTATGTTTTGTGCAAAGTATAAAAGGCAAAATAATTCCTTACATAAATTCTAACTTTTTCCTTATGCTTATTTCATGGATGACCTTATGGCACTTTTATTGAGTCTAGAAAAGATTTATGTCTTTGATAAAGTGATACATCACTATAAAGAATTAAAATGACTTTGTAATAGGCATATAAAAAAGAAAAGTAAAAATTAAGAATTATAATTGGATGGACATTCTAATGAGTTTCATCAACATATGAAGGTTTTGTAAAAAAGGTACTGGAAATATGTTGAGACTAGAACTGAAGAGAATGAGGGGGGAAATTGTCTTTAATTTACAATGCTATTCAATGCTTCTGATGATTAGTTTGTTCTCTGAGGCAAAATCTCATTTTTCATACCAATATTTTCCCTAGAAGACTGAAAATTAGGAAAAAATATTCCTCAAAGCTTTAGGATTGCAAACTCCCCAAAGAAGACTTGACAAATTCAATAAAATTGTGAATTGGCCATATCAAATAACTTGTGAGGTCCTAAATTTAGAAAGTTATATAAAAGATGAAATTGATGGAATATTGACCTAAAAATGAAATGGATCAATAAAGTGTGAAGGGTAAAAATAAACAAAATGAACATTTTAGTCATAACTATAAAACATTAAAATATTCAAAGAAAGTTCATAATTAAAATTTATTGACTGACATGCCTACAATGCTTCTACATGGATATAGATGTACAGCAGACATTTGTTTACAAGTGAATAACTAGTTTCCAAACTGTAGACATCTCAGAAACTTTAAAAGAAAGAAAAAGAATTATATTGACTTTATGTAGAAAGATAAATTTATTATTCCTCCTCCCTTCCTCTCTCCTTCCCTTTCCTCCTCATCATTTACTTTTTCCCAGTTATCTTCTTCTTTCTATTCTTTTCTCCCTAATCTTTCTCTCTAATATTTACTCCTTTAACCCTAACATCTTTTTTATATCACAAAGAGCCAGAGTATTGAAAAATTTTGACAACTCTTAAAACTGAAAACCAACTTGACAATTAAATGAAACTGCTCTACTATTTTCCAATTGATATATAATCTAATGATATGAATAGATTTCAGATGATGTTATCAATGTTATCTATAGCCATATAAAAATATTCTAATTCAACTTCTGGACAAGATGGTGGAGATAAGCCAGGCACAGTTCTAAAGTCTCTTGATCTTCCTTCATATATCATATGAAACAAACTTCTTAACAGAAATCCAATCTATAAAACCCAGAAAGAGAAATCAGAAGAAGAGCAACCTCATGGTTTGACCTCCAGGATCTTGGGTAAGCCAGGCTCAGAGGGCAGACTCTGCTTGGAGCACAGGACAGGGACAGAGTCTGAGAGTTCTATTAGCCTGATTAGTGGCTCAGATTAGAGCCTGAAAGCCTAGAAGCTGGGAAAGCCTGATTGGCCATGAGGGTGTGGGACAACTAGAGAACAGATGCATTGATTGTATCACTGATTGTCTGGAGCTTACAGGCAGAGCTGGAAGGAGAGATCCAGTTTTGGAGAGCTGCAGCCATACCTTCATTTCAGCTGAAACCTCTTCCCAGAACAAACACAATCACAGCCCACCTCTGTACCAGATGAAGATTTGAGCAGCAGACCTCCCTCAGCTGTGAATAGGGAGAGTAATTTCCTTGCCCTAGGGCAAAACTCACCATTGATCAAAGATAAAAATGCTCAACAGGTTCATCCACCCCATCCAGGATAAGGGACAGGGTCTCACATTAAGGTCACAGACAGGTCAGATAAAGCAACCAACACAGCCTACTAGCCAGATCACTTGTAGTTACTAAACCCAATGAATAAAGCCTCTAGGGATCTCAAAACTAAACCTCTGTGTATCAGTCCCTCACCAACATAAGGTCTTAGAAAAATGAAGAAAGGTCAGTGAAAAGGAGAGTCCATAGAACAATTTCTAGGAGAAAAAAGACCCTAACTCAGAGAGACCTCAAACCTCTGAGGAGAATATGATCTTGTCTCCAGCACAGAAAGACTTCCTTGAAGAGATCAAGAGGAGTTTAATAATCAATTGGAAAGGAGAGAAAATTCACACTTTGCAACACTAAACCAAATCATTGGAAAATGCAATTGGATAAAAGCAAAAAAAAATTCTCTCAAAATCTCAATCGGTCAAATGGAAAACTCTTTCAAAAATAGAATTGACCAATTGGAAAAGGAGTTGCAAAATGTAAATGAAGAAAATTCATCTCTTAAAAAGAATAGTCTGTGGAAACAAATGACTTCATGAAACAGCAAGAGTCTGTTAAAGCCAAAAAGAAAAAAAATAGAAGAAACTGTAGAATACCTCATCAGCAAAACCACTGAACTCAAGAATAGATTGAGAAGGGACAACCTGAGAATTAAAGGTCTTCCTGAACTCATTGAAGAGAAAAAAAAAAAGCCTGGACTTATTATTACAGGATTTAGTGATAGAAAACTGCCATGATACCATGGAATCAGAGAGCAAAATAGTTATTTAAAGAATACATAGATCCCCTCTGGAAAGAGATCCTAAAATGAAATTGCCAAGTAATATTGTGGCCAAATTCCAGAACTATCATATGAAAGAGAAAATCCTGTAAGCAGAATGAAAGAAACAATTTAGATACCAAGGAAATATAGTAAGGATTACACAGGATCTGGCTACATCAACATTAAGGGATCTAAGGGCCCTGAATGAGATATTCCAAAGAGCAAGGGAGCTTGGAATGCAGTCAAGAATCCATTACTCAGCAAAGCTGAGCTTTCTTTTTCAGAGGAAAAGATGGATATTTAATCAAATGGGAGACTGACAACATTTCCTGATGAAAGGACCAGAGCTTAATAGAAAATTTGGACATCAAATACGAGGCTTAAGAGACACATGAAAAGGTTAAAAAAGGGTAAAGGACAAAAAAAACCCCTGTTATCCAATAAGGTGAAACTGACTATATCCCCTCCTGGGAGAAAGATTCTCATAACTCTTGAGAACTGTATCTCTATTATAGAGAATATACTTAGCCAGAAAGGATGGACACTCATGACTTTTCTGTGACTCAGAATGATTTAAAAACAATACTTCTTTAAAAAATGGGACAGTAAAGAGATACAAACATGGAGGAGATTGAATGGTGTAAATATCATTACATTAAGAAACACAAAAGACCTATTGTAAAAGAGGGGATAAGGAGAGGAGCTGAGACCCACCTGAAACTTCCTCTCATCAGACCTGGCCTAAAGTTAACTTACACAAACACTCAGGTGAGAGTAAGGTGAGAAACATACCTTACCTTTCAAGTATTAAAACAGGGAAAGGGGAGGGAGGGGAAGGGGAGGGAGAGAAAAAGGGGAACTAGGAAAAGAAAGGGAAGAAAGAAGGAGAATAGGGAAAGGGGAAAGAAAGGGGAAGGGGGTTGATGTAGGAAGACAAACACACTTAAGGTGGCATTATTCAGAAACAAAATACTGAGAAATATGTATAAAGTGAAAAAAGTGGAAAAATACAAATAGAGGGAAGATAGCATGAAAGGCAACGAAGAGTTAATAAATATAACTTTGAATGTGAATGGGATGAACTCTCCCTTAAAATGTAAGTGAATAGCAAAGTGGATTAAAAAACAGAATACTGCAATATGCTGCTTACAAGAAACTCATTTGACTCAGAGAGACACATATACAGTAAGCAAAATATATTTTGCTTCAGCTGAAGTAAAAAAAAAAGCAGGGGTAGCAATCCTTATCTCAGACAAAGTAGCTGCAAAAATAGACAGAGTTAAAAGAGATAAGCAAAGAAACTATATACTCTGAAAAGGTACCCTAGACAATAACATAATTTCAATATTAAATATGTTATGCACTCAATGGTATAGCATCCAAAATCTTAGAGAAGTTGAAAGAGCTACAGAATGACATAGACAGCAAAACTCTATTAGTGGAAGACGTCAACCACCCACTCTCAGATTTAGATAAATATAGCCATAAAATAAACAGGAAGGAAGTTAAGGAGATAAGTAGATTGTTGAAAAAACTAGATATGATAGACCTATGGAGGAAACTGAATGGGGATAGGAAGGAATATACTTTTTTTCTGCAATACATGGCACTTATACAAAAACTGACCATGTACTGGGGCATAAAAACCTAATGATCAACTATAGAAAGGCAGAAATATTGAATACATCTTTCTCAGATCATAATGCAATAAAAATCATATGCAATACTGGACCAGGGAGATACAGATCCAAAACTAATCAGAAACTCAATAACCTCATTTTAGAAAATGAATGGATCAAACAACAAATTATGAGAAGATTAATTATTTCATCCTAGATAATGAGAATGATGACACAACATACCAAAACCTATGGGATTCACTCAAGGCAGCTGTCAGAGGATATCTTAAATCTGTAAATGCTTACATGAATTAATTAGAGAAAGAGGAAATCAATGAATGAAATATGTAATTAAAAATTAAAGAAAGAACAAATTAAAAATCCTCAATTGAATACCAAATTATAAATTCTAAAATTTAAGAATAAATTAATAATAAAATCAAAACTATTGAACTACAAAATAAAACCAAGAGTTGGTTTTATAAAAAAAAAAATAAACCTCTGTCAATTTGATTAGGAAAAGGAAAGAAAAAAACAAATTGCTATTATCATAAATGAAAAAGGTGAACTTTTCCACTAATGAGGAGGAAATCAGAATAATGATTTGGAATTATTTTGCCCAGCTCTATGTCAATACATTTTACTAAGTGAAATGGATGAATATTTTTAAAGAATTAAGTTACCCAGCTTAAGTGAAGAGGAAATTAACTATCTAAACAACTCTGTCTTTGAAAAAGAAATTCAACAAACTATTATTGAACTCCCTAAGAAAAAATCACCAGTGCCAGATGAATTTACAAATGAATTTATGAACCATTTAAGGAACAATTGGCTCCAATTCTACATAAACTCTGAAAAAATAGGTGAAGATGGAACTCTGCCTAACTCTTTCTATCACACTAATATAGTGCTGATACTTAATCCAGGAAGAGTTAAAACAGAGAAAGAAAATTATTGACCTCTTTCCCTGATGAACATAGATGCTAAAACCTTAAATAAAATCTTAGCAAGATGATTACAACAAATTATCTCCAGGATAATACACTATGACCAAGTAGAATTTATTCCAGGGGTGCAGGGTTGGTCCAATATTAGGAAAACTCTTAGTATAGTTAATTATATAAATAACTAATCTATCAGAAATCATATGATTATATCAATAGATGCTCAAAAAACTTTTGACAAAATTCAGCACCCATTCCTACTAAAACACTGAAGAGTGTAGGAATGAATGGTTTTTATCTAAGAATAATAAGCAGTATCTATCCGAAACCATCAACAGGCATTATATGTAATGTGGATAAGCCAGAGGCATTCCCAATAAGATCAGGGGTGAAACATGGATGTTCATTATCACCACTACTATTCAGTATTGTGTTAGAAATGTTAGCTTCAGCAATTAGAGAAGTAAAAGAAATTGAAGGAATTAGAATTGGGAAGAAAGAGACAAAACTCTCACTTTTTGCAGATGACATGATGGTATAACTACAGAATCCCCCAAAACCATCTAAAAAGCTAATAGACATAATTAGCAACTTTAGCAAAGTCACAGGATATAAAATAAACCATCATAAATCCTCAACATTTCTAAATATGACTAGCAGGATACAGCAGGAAGAGCTACAAAAAGAAATCTCATTCAATGTAACCTCAAACATTATAAAATACCTGTGAGTCTATCTGCGAAGGCACACTCAAAAGCTTTTTGAAAACAATTACAAAACACTTCTCAGACAAATAAAGCAGATTTAAAGAACTGGGTAAACATCAACTGCTCATGGACAGGCCAAGCTATTATAATAGAAACAACAATTCTACTAAAACTAAAATACCTGTTTAGTGTCCTACCAATTAAAATTCCAAAAAAATTGCTTTAATTAGTTAGAAAAAGTTGTAAGTAAATTCATAAGATGAAATAAAAAGTCAAGAATTTCTGGGGATTCAATGAAAAAAGTGCAAGAGACGTAGTTTAGCCTTAACACATCTAAAATTTTATTATAAAGCATCAGGTATCAAAACTGTCTGGTTAAGAAATAGAGTGGAATAAATCAGTAGAATAGACTAGGTGCAATAGCAGGAAATGAATATAGTAATCTGCTGTTGGATAATGCAAAGAGTCCAGCTATTGGGATAAAACTCTCTCTTTGATAAAACACTATTTGGAAAATTGGAAGTTAGTATGGAAGAAACTTAGATTAGACCAACACCTCACACCCTATACCAAGATAAGATCAAAATGGATACAGGATTTAGACATGAAAAATAATATTATAAGCAAGCTCAAAGATCAAGGAGTAGATTTCCTGTCAGATCTATGGAAAGGGAATCAGTTTGTGACAAAGGAAGAGATGGAGATTGTCATTAAAAACAAACTAGATAATTTTGATTATATTAAATTAAAAAGCTTTTGCACAGACAAAATCACTGTGAGCAAGATCAAAAGAAATGCAGTGAACTGGGAAACAATTTTTGCAGATAGTATTTCTGACAAATGACTCATTTCTAAAATATACAGAGAACTGAGTCAAATTTTCAAAAAAAAAACCAAGCCATTCCCCCAATTAACAAATGGTTAAAGGATATGCAAATGCAATTTATAGATGAGGAAATCAAAGTGATCCATACTCATATAAAATAATTGCTCCAAATCATTACTTATTAGAGAAATACAAATTAAAGCATCTCTGAGATACTACCTCACACTTCTCAGACTGTCCAATATGACAGAAAGAACAATGATCAATGCTGGAAAGGATGTGGGAAATCTGGGATACTAATGCATTATTGGTGGAGCTGTGAACTCCTCCAACCTTACTGATGATAAATTTGGAATTATGCCCAAAGGGCAACAAAAATGCCCATACCCTTTAATCCAGCAATATCACTACTGGGTCTTTACCCTGAAGAGATTATGAAAAAGATTAAAAACATCATGTAAACAAAAATATTCATTGTGGCCCTGTTTGTTTTGGCAAAGAATGGTAAATTAAGTAAATATCCTTCAGTTGGGGAATGGCTTAACAAACTGTGGTATATGTATATCATGGAACACTATGGTTCTATTAGAAACCAGAAGGGATGGGAATTCAGGGAAGTCTGGAAGGATTTGCATGAACTGATGCTGAGTGAGAGGAGCAGAGTAAGAATAATATTGTATACCCCAACAGCAGCATGGGGGTGATGAACAACCTTGATGCATTTACTCATTCAATTAGTGCAACAATCAGGGGCAATTTTGGGGTATCTGCAATGGAGAATACCATCTGTATCCAGAGAAAGAATTGTGAAGTTTGAATAAAGGCTAAAGACTATTACCTTTAATTTAGGGGAAAATCCCATTTTCTTATTATGTAATTCTTTTATCTCTTTTACTTTATTTTTCTTCCTTAAGGATGTGATTTCTCTCTCATCATATTCAACTTAGATCAATGTATACCATGGAAAAATGTACAGACTAGCAGACTGCCTTTTGTGGGAGGGGTTAAGGAAGGAATATTGGGGGGAAATTTGTAAAACTCAAAATAAATAAAATCTTAAAGAAAGAAGTATTCTAATTCAATACTGATTGAAGAAATTCAAATTAAAGCAATTCTGTGATACTATATATTAATTTAGATTGGCTAATAAAAAAGAAAGGGACTATGGAAAATGTTGAAATGAATATTGGGGAAATGAGGTATTAATATCTTGGTGCATTATTGGTGGTATGTGATTATGATATAATGCTCTTCTGATATAAGAAATGAGGACTAGGGTGCTCTCAGAAAAACCTGGAAAGATTTATATGAGCTGATGCAAAATGAAATGTCCTGTGTACAAAGTAATAGCAATATTGTAGAATGATTAGCCAAATGACTCAGCTTTGCCCAGCAATACAATGATTCAAGACAACTCTGAGGTAGTTATGACGAAGAAAGCTATCCATCCAAGAGAAAGAGCTGATGGTTTCTGAGTACAGATTGAGGCATACTTTTTTTAAACTTTATTTTTCTTGGTTTCATTTTGGGGAGAATGTGGGGGAAATATGTTTTTACCACATGATTAATATAGGAAGATTTTGTATTACTACACATTTATAACCTATAACAAATGACTTATTTTATCAATATGGTAATAGAATGGGAGAAATACAGGGAATTTAAAGTTCAAAATATTTATCAACTTTCAAAGAATTTTTATGCAATGCAATCAGGATTAATGACTTTCCCTAGATCACACAAATAGTAAGTGTCATCTGGATTTGAACTCAGGTCCTTCTCACTCTAAGGATGGTGCTCTAATCCACTATAACCCCTAGCTGCCCAGAAGTCAATGTAAAATGTAATGTAATGTAATGTAAAAGTAAATGTCCAAAGTTGATTTTTCATGTGACTGGGACAATAAAATATTATGTAATATAAATATATTTTAAAAGAAATAAAAATTAAAATAAATATTACTCTAAAAATAGCTTTGGGGAAATTTTTTATGGTGGGGGAATATATATTTGACTACTATTATATAAAATTCCAAGTTCTGGGGGTATATTTCCAACATTTTACACATAATGAAAAAGATGTAAAAGGTCATGCCACTTTTCCATGATCACATGCCTAGTAAATGTTGGTAAAAGACTTAACTTCATATTTTCTGAAGTCAAGGGGAGATTTTTCCTCTTTCTTTATTTCTACTCCAACTGTGTTGCCAGCAATGTGGCATAGTGGATAGTAGTCTAGACTTGCCTCCAGTAAGTCCTGAGTTCAAATACTGTCTTAGACACTAATTGTGAGACTGGATAAATCACTCAGTCTCCTCCATCATAGGTTTCCTTTTTTTCCAAGCAAAATACTGGCATCTATTTTTCAAATGAAATGAGAACATCCAAAACACTTTGTAAACCTCTAAGAAGATGAATGTTAGACACAGTCTTTAGCTAATTTCTTATTGTGACCCCACTAGGCTGTCAAGCAAGACAAATTTTCTTTATTCCAACTTCCTTATTATATACTAAGTCATGTATTTTGTTGCCAGGCTAGCTCATGTCTTTGGAAGTTGCAAACATTACATACACTTCAAAGCAATACATAGGAACTTTTTTTGTTAAGAAAAATATTAGATGAAACTTCTGGACAACAAAAATCCTTTATTGGTTTCATAGCAGATATAATCATTAGAATGTTTTCTTCTGAATTATTTCAATAAATCTGAAATTGAATGCCTGCATTTTGTTATTTTTTTCTACAAAAATTTAATTAAATATCATGGTAACTATTTCTTTATAAGCATCAAGATTGGGAGTTGAAATTACTTTATTAATGTCATCTTAAAATAGTAAATTAATTGAATGTGTACAAATTGAATTATATTTAAAATACCATAGTAGAGTTCATTACTTAAATGAAATCATCCATTGAATCCTTTTGTCCTACAAATAAGACAAGAAATACACCTGATAAATGAAGCTTCTCATATTTGATGACTACTTAAAGTGAGGTAGAAGTGTATAATTTCATGGAAACTTTTGAAAAAGAGAGAATACATTCTTGAAATTTTTACTTTGAATGTAAATAATGCAAAATATATAGAAAAATATTAAATTCTACAATGTTTAGTTGCAATCAGTTTATGTTTGAGTAAGTATAGGAATCAGAAAAAAATCAAAGTCAAATGATTTCGGGGAAAATGCACTTTAAATAGTGTTGCTTCAAAATTAATCAACTCTTCAGTATGCATATATTTTAAAAAATGCTTTAGATTTTAACTAACTTTTCCCTCAATCCATAGGAGTAGTTTAAAATACAATAAAGTATCTACTATAGATAAGCTATAAAATGCAGTGTCTAAATATTTTAAGAGTTTTTAACTGTCCATTAATATCAGTATCTTTTTTCTTTATAATTTTGTGAGGTTGTATTGGCTTTGGATATACGATCATCAGTCAATTGGATATATGCCTCAATTTTTTCTGTGTTTACTTCTAAGTTATTCATGGAGGACAATTTCCATGGGGTTCTCAACACCCAACACATTCATATAAATGAACAATTCTATAATCTAGTAAGTTGAACTAGTCAGTATGAAACCAGAACTCATAGTCAAATAAAGGAGAAAAAAAATCTCAAAATGTAATTTGTTGCATTTTTGAGTGGTTGTGGACATTCACTATGTACATTGTCATTCTTAAGCAAGAGAACATGTGCACACATAGTCCTCTCATTTTCAAGGAAACCATGGTTAAGATCTGTTTGCACTTTCATTTCACTGCATTGACTTAAAAACTATGACACGCAGTATAACAGAGTTTGTCACTTAATTTTGGCTGTCAGAACTCATTAAAAGATGATGTCCACTGAATGTCAGACAATCACTGAAGCATAAAATGTTGGTGATCAGTGGGACTTCATTAGGGATCATCAAGTTCAATTCTCTGATATTATAAAATGAGGAAATTTAGTTCTTCAGGGATTACAGACTTGTCCAAGGACACTGATAGACTCAAAACAAACCCAGTCACCTTGATTATAAGGTCAGATTTTTTTTTTCATGAGATCAGGAAGAAGGGCATTAAAAGTATTATATCCACCAGAAATGTAGTTAAAGTGATGAGTGATAGGCAAGAATTTTGTCTTCTCCATTAGCAGAATTGGTGAAACCGCTTGGCTTCCAAAACAACCCTTATTTCCATCTGTTGTGCAGCAAATATGATTTACTCTCTTACTTTTTTCTTTCCCAAGGTGCTTCTCTTCAACTTTCTTTGCT
This sequence comes from Macrotis lagotis, assembly GCF_037893015.1. NCBI lineage: Eukaryota > Metazoa > Chordata > Mammalia > Peramelemorphia > Peramelidae > Macrotis > Macrotis lagotis. The sequence goes on from NC_133660.1 coordinate 188,288,768, forward strand.
TTTAAATGTGACATGGTATGTATGTTATTATCTCTGTGCAGCACCACGGTGAGCATCCTTGTGGCTAATATAATAAGCACATTCTTATTAAAAGCATTTGTATAATTTGTTCATCACAATTAAATTTAATAGCTTGTATGCTAGTTGTCATGTACACTAGTTGAGGCACTAAGTGACTAAGAAAAATATTAAAATGGGCCCCTTTTTTTAAAAAAAAATTTCCTCCCTACCTATACCTTATTGAGCATGCAATTACAAATGAGGTAAATGATTACAAATCTGTCTATGTGCTAGGCAATATGGAAATAAGGGTTATGATCTTCACCAAGTGTTGAAATGCAACTGGATTATGTAATTAGTAAACACTGGAAACCAGAAAGTTATGAGGGTAGGATGGTGAAAGAATGAATTCTAGTTGCAGTATTGTAGGTGTCAATATATATATGTATATATATATATATATATATATATATATATATATATATATATATCAATGAATAGATGAGATGGTTTCACACTATGTTTTGAATTATTTGAAATTCATAATCTCCTATGTATACATAAATCTCCTACCATTCCTGCAGTTTCCTTCTTCTATTCAGGGCAGAGATATGAGGATTTGAGCCTAAAGTGCTAAGGTAGTGAATTCAAGCTGATATATTTTAGGAATGTTTCTAAAGAAAGTGTCTGTCTGTCATATTCATTTTGATATTCTCTGAAACTTACCTTTATTTCACAAAGAATTCTGGGGCTCAAAACTATTTTATTTATATATTTACAATTATAGCATATTGTGATAGCAGTACACACATTGATAGCTGATTTCAAGTACTTTAAGGGATATTCTGGATAAGAGATTAGGTTTGTTCTTCTTGGTCTCGGGGGACAGAATTGTAAAATTAAAGGCAACTTGTAGTTAGTAATATTTAATCACATATATAGAAAAACTCCTTGATCCTCAGTATTACAAAAGTGGATTAGACTATTTCAGAAGTATTGGCTCCCATCACTGATGACTTTTGAACAGACTGCTAGCTACTTTCTGGATTACTCTATAGAAGGAATCTTTGTTCACAGATAACTTGATCTCTATACTCTCAGAGATCTCTTTGGATTCTTTGATTCATTGAAGCACAGGGTCTCAGAGGAGAATCAACAGTTTACTTCAGTTTCAGGAAATGAATAACTGAGTCACAATGAACACTGGACAAATTACTTTTTCAAGTATCTCATTCTCCTCTTATCTCTTTTACATATTGATACCACTATGATATAATGAAGGTCCTTGCAGCAGATGTCCTCAACACTTCTGTGCCTAATTCCATGATAAAATTTCAGAATAATTATTTTTCACAAATTCAGGTTTTATGCTAACTTCCACTAATGCTTTTCTTATTTTATTTTTTATTTCAATTTTCCAATGTGTAATGTCTTTTATCTTAAATATGATTATTTTTCTTAATCTTTATGTCAACAGACATATAATGATCAAATAACCTGAATGATTTGTGTACTAATGATTATAATTGTCCATAAGTGCTATCTCCAAATATCATGAGGTTCCTTTCATTGAAGTCAACTATCAATGGCATTCATTTGATTATTTCTAGGATATGTGCTCTCTATTCAAATATGAATTATCTAGATATTCACTGAGTTCTCTCAAATGTGAAGTCTGCGGTTTTAAAAAATTTCACTATTATATCTCTGAAAAGTAAGAAATGTACTTTTTTATTTTTTTGAAATTCCACAAAAATGAGTTATAGTGAAAAGGAAGTACCAGATTCCAGTTCCATCTCTGACATGCTGACATATCAACATGCTGACAAGTCACTTAAACTTTTATTTGTTTAGGTAAATACTTGATTATATTTAAGAAAATATTTAAATATCTTTGAGACCAAAAGTAATAAAAAGATCACACATACAGTATGTTTTTCAACAGCAACACCCAATAGAAAAGAAATCACAGATCTAGTCTTCATAACCATATATATATATATATATATATATATATATATATAAAACCATACATAACTCTATAACCATAAATAACCATATAACCTATAACCATATAACCATAGTCTCCATGCTTTTTACTCCTCGGTGGCTAGAGAATTCCATATTATAAATGTTGACAAACATTTGAAACGTAACTACATGTCACTAATTACATTCAGGGGTTTGAGATTTTGAGGTTGGATCAGAGGGGGAAATTAAGAATGGTTCTCCACACATGGATTAGACCATTTTCTTCATACCAAACAACCATCAACTGTTATAGCCTTTGAAGCAATGATAGATAATTGAAAATCAAGGATAATAATAAAGAGAATTCAACAGGAGCAGGAAAAATAAATATTCAGAGGAGATTGATATAACAGTTGCATCATTTTTTTCCTTTCCCATTCCAATGTCAAAACACTGAATTATACTCTATTTTACAATTCCATTTATTTGGTAAAGTCTAGTTCTTTCAGTACTTGAATTAACTTTACCAAAATAATGACATATGGAATAAGGACTTGTGACAGTCTGGAGGTTGTACGTCTTTCATATTATTCCTTACACTACCTCTGAAATTATATATTGCAAATAAGCAATCACTGTATAGACAACATTATTAATCTCTCTCTCTCTCTCTCTTTCTCAGAGACTGAGTGACTTTGATCAACATAGAGTGAGTAATATGGAATTTGAATGTATCTTTGATTTGTTTCAGTTTTTGCAATCAGTTATTTTTCTCTTCCTAAGTGCTCTGTTATTCTTGAAAAAAAATATGGTAAGGGATGGGGACATTCAAGGTATAGGAAAAAGAAGAAAGTGTGTGAGCTGCAAGTTCAGCAAAGACTTTCGTATTTCTTATAAAAAAGGACAAATTATTTTCTGAGAGGAAAAAATTGATGTCCTTAACATCAATTTGAAGTTTCGTAATCCAAAGGAAAAAATAAATATAAATTAATTAAAAGGAAATACTAATGATGGAGCTAAGATAATGGCATGGAGGCAGGAATTCCCAGAAAATCTCTCCCAGAACACTCCAAATATCTTAATATTATGACTCTAACCAAATTGTCTTATTCTCTTTTTAGCTCTTTTTGATATTTTATTTTCCAAATACATGTTATGAAAGTATTTCAATGTTCATCCATATGCACATATATGTATATATATATATATATATATGTATTTAAATTACAAAATTTCCTTCCACCCTCCCTTGCCACTCCTCCTTCCCCTCAGTGGCAGTCAGTTTAATATTGTACATACATATTTCTGTTAAAAATGTTTACGGGTGGCTAGGTGGCATAGTGGATAAAGCACTGGCCTTGGAGTCAGGAGTACCTGGGTTCAAATCCAATCTCAGACACTTAATAATTACCTAGCTGTGAGGCCTTGGGCAAGCCACTTAACCCCGTTTACCTTGCAAAAAAATGTTTACAGATTAGTCATTTTCAGTATGATCAATTAGGATTAAAGGAGAAAAATACATAAGATTTTTTTTTTAAAGTGAATGTATTGTTCCTCAGATTTTGAAGGATTTTTGTTTCTTCTTCTGGATGGGGATAGCATTGTCCATAGACAATCTAATGGGTTTGTCCAAACTCTGACCAATTCTAGAGTGTCAGAACCCACAGAAATACTGAGTGAAGCAGTTTTCCAGTCCAAAATAACTTGGAATATCCCCAGGAAAGCTCTGCTGCACCGAGGTTGGAAGAGACCATAGCACAATCAGGGCTGTGTCACATTGGAGCAAACTGAGCTCCAACCTTTCAGGAATAGCCCCTGGATCAGCTGGGTCCCTAGGGGTGCCTGACTCCCTAGGGGCTCCTGGGTTCTTGGCAACAGGAGTTTTTTCCAGATTTTCCAACCCAGATATTACCAATTACAATTTGAAAGGTCCTTGTAAATGCTCTATTGTGCCAGAGTGAGGATGGAGCTCAGAATAGCTCAGGTCTCAGAGCAGACAAAACCCCAGGAAAAGGAATCGGGTCTGCATAATCATCCAGCAGCTGCTTCCAGAGTGCTCAGCCCACAGATGGTAGGGAGTGGAGAGAGAAAGAAGAGATCTCTCTGCTATATCTGTTGTTTTGTCTATATCAGATCCTGGTCACAGTATGGGGCCCCCTGTTGTCATAGTAGAGCAGGAATCCTCATCATAGCTCCAGGGGAAGGGGGGAGTGTTGGTGGTCATCCAAAAACAAGAGCACAGACCAGGAGAGCAGAGCCTCTCATAATACCTTGAAGTAATTGAGGGTTTTTTTTGGGGGGGAGGTTGCCCAAAAAACATTCAAAAGTTTGAGAAGTATGTTAAAAAAAAGTTTGTAGCCTGGGGAAGTGAGTAAACAGAAAAAAACATTTCATAATAGATAATTTCTTTGGTCCCATGGAGGATCAAAACACACACTCAGAAGGTGACAAATTCAAAGATCCTGTACCCAAATCCTCAAAGAAAAATAGAATTGGTCTCAGGCTATGGAAGACCCAAAAGATTTTGAAAATAAAATAAGGGAGGTAGAGGAAAAATTGGGAAGAAAAATGAAAGAGATGCAAGAAAATCATGAAAACCAAGTCATGAGCTTAGTCGAGGAGATACTAAAAATAATAAAGAAAACAATATGCTAAAAACCAGTTTTGGTCAAATGGAAAAAGCATTCAAAAATGAGGAGAAGAATGTGTTAAAAAAGCAGAATTGACTAGATGTAAAAGGAGATAAGAAAGTTTGCTTAAGAAAACAACTCCTTCAAATGTAGAATTGAGCTAAGGAAAGTTAATGATTTTGTGAGAAATCAAGAAACAATAAAACAAAACCAAAAGAATGAAAAAAAAAAACTAGAAAAGAATGTGAAATATTTCACTGGATAAACAATTGACCTGAAAAACAGATCCAGAAGAGATACTTTAAAATTGTTGGGCTATCTGAAAATCATGACCACAGGGGTGGCTAGGTGGCACAGTGGATAGAGCAGCGGCCCTGGAGTCAGGAGTACATAAGTTCAGACACTTAATAATTACCTAGCTGTGTGGCCTTGGGAAAGTCATTAACCCCATTGCCTTGCAAAAACCTAAAAAAAAAAGCATGACCAGGAAAAGATCCTAGACTTCATTTCTAAAGAATTTCTCCATGAAAATTTCCATTGTCCTAGAAGCAGAGGGTAAAATAGAAATTGAGGGGGAATATATCATCTTTTAAAAGAGCACTCCCCCAAAAAGCTACCAAGAATATTTTATTTTTTTCAAGAAAAATTTTAATTATTTTGAGTTTTACAATCCCCCCCACTCTTGCTTCCCTCCCCCTACCCCCACAGAAGGCAGTCTGTTAGTCTTTACAGTGTTTCCATGGTATACATGGATCTAAGTTGAATGTGATGAGAGAGAAATCATATCATTAAGGAAGAAAAACAAAATATAAGAGATAGTGAAATTACATAAGAAGATGACAGCTTTTTTTCCTAAGTCAAAGGTAATAAATAGTCTTTGGTTTTTGTTTATACTCCACAACTCTTTCTCTGGATACAGATGGTATTCTCCATTGCAGATAGGCCCAAATTGATCCTGATTGTTACACTGATGGAATGAGTAAGTACATCAAGTTTGATCATTACCCCCTTGTTGCTGTTAGGTGTACAATGTTTTGTCTGGTTCTACACACATCTCTCAGCTTCAGTTCATGCAAATCCTCCCATGCTTCCCTAAATTCCCATCCCTTCTCCAAGGAATATTTTAATAAAATTCCAGAACTCCCAAGTCAATGAGAAAATATTATGAGCAGGCTAAAAGAAAAATAATTCAACTATGAGGCTGAAATCAGGATTAAACAGGCCTTAGCAGTGTTTACACTAAGGGTTCCTTGGGCTTTAAATATAATATTCTGGAAGGCAAAAGAGCTTGAATTATAGCTCAGAATCATATACCCTGGAAAACTGAACATACTCTTTCATGTAAAAAGATGGATATTTAACAAAATAGGGGAATTACAAACTTTCCTATTGAATGACCAGAGCTGAAGAGAAAGTTTGATCTGTAAGTAAAGGACTCAGGCAAAGCATAGTGAGGGTGAATGGGAAGGGCAAATTATGAAGGATTTAAAGATGCTGAACTGCTTTTGTTGCAGCATGGGAAGATGATACTGATAACTAATGAACCTCCTTACTTATTAGAGTCATTAGAAGGAGCAAATATAGACAAGGCACATGAAGGTATAATATATTATAAAGATGGAGTCAATGAACAAAAAAAGGAATTTACTGGGAAAAAAGGAAAGGAGAGATAGAATGGGCTATGATATTTCACATAAAAGATTCGAGGCTCTTGCAATGGAATTGAAGGGGGGATGTGATAGGGTCTCAGTGAGCCTTCAATCTCATCAGAACTGTCTCAGAGAGAAAATGACATATACTCTCAGGGTATAGAAATATATATTACCCTATAGGAAAATGAGGAGAGGAAAGGGATGGGAGAAAGAGGGTAGGGGGAGGGGAGGTGATAGAGGAGAGGGAAGATAGTGGGAGAGGATAGTCAATAATACAATACACTTTTGATGACTGACATAGTTAAAGGTGTGAAAGAATAGAATAAATGATGGTAGGGAGAAATAGAATGTAGTGAAATATAGCTAGCAATAGCTACTGTGGGGAAAAATATTGAAGCAACTTCTCTGATGGACTTATGGTAAAGAATACCAACAAAGGGAACAGAGTGCAGGGGGTTTTGGTGATAGAAGAGAGGGAAGATTGTCTGAGAGGGTAGTCAGATACAACACCCCTATTTTTTTATTTTTAGAGTGGTGAAGTTGGGTGGCTTTCTGGGATCACATAACTGGGTGATTGCTGGGTGTCAGAGGCTAGATTTGGGCTCAGGTCCTCCTGGCTTCAGGGTCAGTGTTCTGTCCACTGCACCACTTGGCCAACCCACAACACACTTTTGAGTATTGACAAAGTGAAAGAAAAGAAAGAATAGAATAAACGGGAGTGGGGAAGAATAAATGGAGGGAAATAGAGTTATCAATAGCAACTGTGGGGATAAAAATATTGAAGCAACTTCTTTGTTGGATTTAGAATAAAGAATCTGATCCTTCCCAGAGACAGAGTTGATGGTATCTGAGCACAGACTGAAGTATATATTTTTTCTTTTTCTTTAACTTTATTTATCTTGATATTTCTCTATCTTTATTGGGAGGGAGGAGTAATTATAAATAATTAAATACAAATATAAAAAGAAATATTAAGTACATACCATGTGAAAATTAATTTCCATGTGGCTAGGTGGCGCAGTGGATAAAGCACCAGCCCTGGAGTCAGGAGTAGCTGGGTTCAAATCCGGTTTCAGACATTTAATAATTACCTAGCTGTGTGGCCTTCGGCAAGCCACTTAACCCCATTTGCCTTGCAAAAACCTAAAAAAAAAAGTTAATTTCCCTAACTTCTGCTAAGTAAGAAAGAAATAACAGTGCTTATTCTTAAGACAGATACAATTTTTGAGCAGAGTCATACTATTTCAGGAAAACTCAAAAGAATTTTCTCTCATTTTATTCTTTATCTTTAGATTCTCTCTGAATTACTATATTATCAATACTTTCTTACATCCTTAAGAAAATATTCATTTAATGTCTATATAATCTGAGTATATCTTTGATTATCTCTGATTTTCTTGCATCTTTAATAATTGCTATATGTGGAATACATTATAGTCCCAGATTACAACTTATTCTTAAGTCTGAGAAATTATTTTGTCTAGTGAAGCAGTAAAACCTGATAAGTAACCATGCCTTAATATTTCTTCTTTCTCAGTCAAGCATATGCACATAAACAAAGGCTTGCAAAAGGAAATCTTTCTGTGAGATACCATATCACAAAGAAGAATTAAAGATATTAGCTATAGACTCATAAAACAAGGAAAAATAAAGGACTTCTTCATGACATATTCATTTTGATACACTCTGAAACTTACCTTCATTTCACAAAGAATTCTGGGGCTCAAAACTATTTTATTTATTTATTTACAATTATAGCACATTGTGATAGAAGTGCCCTAAATGGTAATATACTTTGGGGGAAAATGGAACGTGAATCAATGAATTTTCAGAGTTAGAGATTAATGCACCTTTGTAAACCAGTCCCCATTTACCATTTGGACACTTTTTCATAATTTTCCCCATTCTTCATGGATACATACTTAGAATATATCTTCAAATATCCTCATTGTCATTATTGATTCATAAAAGCTATCAATTCCTTACTTGTTATAGCAGATATAAGTAATCGCTCAAGATCACATGGATTACTCACTTTCTCCCTTCCATGTACATTCCAATTTTATTTTCGCTGCTACTAAATGCTCCAGTTAAGCTTCCTTTCACAATAAACTATTAAGAAAATATAGAAATTTTCTATAAACCTGAACATGGTAATAATAGGTTTGAACCCTCCTCAAATTGTATGTACACTTGCTACCACTTTAGCATTTAGTAGGATATCTGGTCCAATTGTGAATCTCTCCTGCTATTTCCTACTAAGGAAAATGATTTTTCAGAATGTCTGCAGGCATAAGGTAGATCTTTTGTCTGTTTTAAAATCAGTAAATGGCATATTAGTTGAAGAATGCAGCTTAAATGTGATCTCTAACTATCAAGAGCTTCAGAACAAATTGATTTACTCCAAAAATATGTCAACTATACTATTTTACTTTTAAGAAAGCTATATTTGCTTTTCATTAGTGTAATTTCCTTTATTTTTTATACACTTGAATAAGTATTTTTCAATTATGAGGCAGAGGACACCCTTGAAAATCAATATAATGCTGTGAATAATATTAGAATGTCATAAATTTTCAGACAACATGGTATCACATCATCTTTCAATATCCTTATTCATTTGAATAATTCATTCTTCTTATATCTATCTCATTATTCTCCTCTCTTTCCATTCATTAAGGTTGGGATATCAGTAAAAGGATACTAGTAAAACATTACTCAGGTAGGTTTTCATAAAGTAGAATTCTACACTATTGATGGAAGTTTACAATGTCTTCTTTGACAAATGAGAACAAAAGATAGTCCAAATGTCCTTTTTATCAATTCAAAAAACAATTATTAAGCAACAACTATAAACTCGGATTTGGAGAGTTTAAGACAAAAGAAATTAGTCTGTGCCTATATATATATATATATATATATATATATATATATATATATATATATATAACAATCTTTTTTAAACTGTCCATATTGGTCAACAAGAAAACCCTTTGGGACAGAAATGAGAATCAAGAGATTTAAGAATCAATCAGACCAGAATGTATTTATTAGGCATCTATTATATGTCAGGCACTATGCTAGATGGAAATGACATGAATATAATTAGTGAAGCAATTCTTACTCTTAAGGAGCTTATAGTCTAATTGAGGAATGGAGGGGATGACAAATGAAAAAGAGATACATCAATGTTAACAAAATATATTAAGCATACTACTTGTTCATGATGCATATATCTGATCCAGACAGTAAAAATGATACAAAAAGTAGAATCTAGAAATGAATTGAAGAATGTTTGGCTGGAATGCAATAAAAAATTGCAAAAGTTCTTTTAAGAGCTCCAAACTTCTGTTAGAAGCAAAGGTTCATATTATCAATGTGAATACATACAATGGTTGTATTATTTCAGGATATGGATTAAAAAGTCTTGAAAACAGTATAAACTGAAAATTAACTTCACTTATAGAGTAATGGAAACATACATAATGGTGGCAGATAGGATAAAGCATAATAAAAATAAACAAACAAACAAACAAACAAACAAACAAACAAATAAATAAATAAAATAAAGTAATAAATGAGGTAAACCTAAAAAGAATATGGTCAAGGAAGTCATCAAGAAAATTCATGATTAAAAAAAAACGACCTGATCACAGGTATGCAAGGTAAAATTGCCAAAGGCATTCTTTAAATATTAAATGATAAGAAAGAAGGCATCTAACACATTGAATGGAACCCTAAGGATGGAAGTTTCATGAAATGGGGAACCTAGATGAATTGAAAATGAAAAGTTGGACTGCATATATAAAGTGATGTTTCATTTAAAGTATAAGAGGATTAATGAAAGAGTTTTCAGGGGTGACTAGGTGGCATAGTAGATAGAGCACCGGCCCTGGAGTCAGGAGTACCTGAGTTCAAATATGGCCTCAGACACTTAATAATTACCTAGCTGTGTAACCTTGGGCAAGCCACTTAACCCCATTGCCTTGCCAAAAATCCTGTTTAAAAAAAAGAGTTTTCAAGATGCTCAATCACAAGACAAGACTTTTCTCATATTAACATATCTAGATCATTTGAATAAAAAATTTAGAGCTAAATGTTACCTTTAAGTTCATTTATTTCAAATTTCTTTTTTTAAGATTAAGAAATCAAATTCAGAAGCATAAAGCATCTTGACTAGGTTTACACAGATAGTTAATAGCAGAATTGTCATTCAAATTCATGTCTTCTGACTATAAATTCAGTATCCTTTGCACTACACCAAACCATGTCACTATTGGTTTTCTTTATAATATACTTCAATTTTTGCCATATAAAAATATATTGCATACAATCCATAAAAAGAGAGGAAAGTGATTTAATGGATACAGTTGCTACGTCAAGAATCATTACTAATCTTCTCAAGACAGGTTAAGAGAAATATTATTTAGGAACACACACAATGGGATACTATGGGAAGACTTTCCTTCCTGCTAGTAGGGATATTTTTAGTCATTATACAATTAACTAGCTTATTTTTTGTATTGCTTTCAAGTATGTTTATCTTCATTTAAGTATATATATATATATATATATATATATATATATATATATATATAACTTCATTTATTTTGAGTTTTACAAATTTACCCCTTTTCTTGATTTACTCCCCCCACTCCCACAGATTCTGTTAGTCTTTACATTGTTTCCATGGTATGCATTGATCTAACTTAAATGTGATGGGAGGGAAATCATATCCCAAAGGAAGAAAAATGAAGTATAAGAGAAAGCAATATTACAGAATAAGATAATGTTTTTTTTTCCTTCTAATTTGAAGGTAATAGTCTTTGGTCATTCAAACTCCACAGTTATTTATCTAGATACAGATGGTATACTCTATTGAAGATAGCCCCAAATTTTCCCTGATTGTTACACTGATGGAATGAAAAAGTCCATCCAGGATGATGATCAGCCCCTCCCACCATCGTTGTTGTTTGGGTGTACAATGTTTTTCTGGTTCTGCTCATCTTGCTCTGCATAAGCTCAGGCAAACCCTTCCATGCTTCTCTGAATTCCCATCCCTCCTGGTTTCTTTTCTTTTTTTGAATAATATGACTTTATTTAAGCATTACTAAAATATTATTTTTTAAGAGTAAACATAATACCCCCTCACCCACAGAAATATAGAACCTCATGAGAAATAAAGTAAAAGAAAGAAAAAAATGTGTTTCAGTCTGTGTTCTGATACCATCAGCTCTGTCTCAGGCAGATTACATTCTTTATCATAAGTCAATCACAGAAGTTGCTTCCATATTTTTCCACAGTTCCACAGTTGCTGTTGCTGATTTTAATTCCCTCCATCCATTCCTCCCCTACCATATATTATATCTTCTCTTTCCTTTCACTCTGTCCCTCTTCTAAAATGTGCTGTAAGGTAGTTGAGTGGTGCAGTAGACAGAGAACCAGCCCTGGGGCCAAGTGACCCCAAGCCTATGCACCACCCAAGAGACCTAGCAGCTACCTGGTGCCATGGTCCCTGAAAGGCCACCCAATCCCAGCATCATGCAAAAAGTTAAAAAAGAAAATGTGTTAAATTTGACTATTCTCTCCTATGATCTGCCCTCTCCTCTATCACCCACATCCTCCCTGCCCCGGTCCCCCTTCTCTCCTTTTTACTCTAGATGTCTATACCCTTTTGAGTGTATATGCTGATTCCTCTTTGATCCATTTTTGATGAGATTGAAGGTTCTATCATTCCCTCCTCATCTTCCCCCTTCCATATCATTGCAAAAGGTCATTGCAAAATCAAAATCTTTTATATGAAATATCTTATCCTATTTGAATTCTCCTTTCTCTTACTCCCAGTGCAATTTCCCTTTTAGTCATTGACTCCATTTTTACATTATATTATATCTTCAAATTCAATTCTCCCCAGTGCTTCATCTATAAAAGTTCCTTCTACCTGCTCTATTAAACAAGAAGATTCATATGAGTATTATCAGTATCATCATTCTATGCAGGAATACATGCAGTTCAACATCATTAAAAACCTCATAATTTGCCCTTCTCCTCCACTATCTGTGTTTCACCTGAGTCCTGTATTTGAAGGTCAAACTTTCTGTTCAGTTCTGGTTGTTGCAACAAAAACATTTGAAATTCCCCTATTTAAATGAAAGTCCATTTTTAACTTGGAAGAGGATGTTCAGTTTTCTGGGTAGATAAATCTTAGTTGCATTCCAAGCTTGTTTGCCTTCTGGAATATTATATTCCATGTAGTTGCTGCTAAGTCTTGGTGATCCTGGCTGCAGCTACATGATATTTGAATTGTGTCCTTCTGCCTGCTTGTAATATTTTCTCTTTGACTAGAGAGTTCTGGAACTTGGCAATAATATTCATGGGGTTTGTGTTTTTTGGATCTCTTTCCAGGGGAGATTGCTTCTAAAATAACAGGGCAATGTTTTTTTTTTGTTTTTTTTTTTCCGTAGGACTTCCTTAAAATGAGGTCAAGGCTCTTTGCCTGATTATCACTTCCAGGTATCCCAATAATTTTAAAATTATCTTTCTTGAATCTGTTTTCCAAATCAGCTGTTTTTTTCAATGAGATGTTTCAGATTTTCTTCTAATTTTTCATTCTTTTGGTGTTACTTTGTCTTGATTTCTCGTAAATTCTTCAACTTTTTTTAGCTCCTTTCTACATCTAAGGATTTGCTTTCCTCAGAGAGCTTTCTTATATCCTTTTCCATCTGGCCTATTCTGCTTTTTAAAGCATTCTTCTCCTCAATAACTTTTTGAACTGCTTTAGCCATTTGACTTAAGCTAGTTTTTAACATGTTAATTTCTTCAGCAGTTTTTTGGATCTCTATATAAAAGCTGCTGACTTTGTTTTCATGTTTTTCCTTTATCTCAATCATTTCTTTTCCCAGTTTTTCTTCTATCTCCCTTACTTGATTTTTGTAATCTTTTTTGAGCTTGGTTAGCCTGAGCCCAACTTCCATTTTTCTTGAAGTCTGTAGATACAGAAACTTGTACTTCCTCATCTTCAGACTGAGTATTTTGATCCTCCTTGGGATAATAGACAAAGTATTTGTCAATGGTCAGGTTCCATTTTTTCCCCTGCTTACTCATTTCCCCAGCCTGTGCCTGGTTTTGGGGTGCTTCCTGAGCTTTTGAGTTTTATTGGGACACCCCCACAAGGAGACTCTGACTGCTCTCTTAGTCACAAATGACCACAAATGTACCCCTCTGCCATGGGGCTGGGGTGGGGGGAGAGATACCTGTTCTATGGGGGAGCCTAGACAGTGATCTGGATCTGAATGTGGTCAGAGCCACACAATCCTGTTCCAGGGACAGAGGACAGAACTCTGATGTCTCCCTCCACTCCCTTACCTTTGATGGGCTTAGCACTTAGGGGGCTTGCTGGCTCTGTGGGTCTATTTCCATTTCCTGGATCTGGGCTGCCAGCTAGGCTGACTGATGCCACCAAGCCAAGTGCCCTGGATATAGCACTCATTCTGACAGAAGTCTCCCTGTTGATCTTCAAAGTGGTTCTTGCTTCTCCCTGGGGAGCAGGTTAGGAAATGGCTTCTGTAGCTGGGAGCCATAGCTCCCAGGTGCCCTGGGGCTGCTCCCGGGAGGCTGAAGTTTCTTTACACTGGGAGGGCTGCCCCCTAACGCTATGGAACAGAACTTTTCCACTATTTTCCCAGGTTATTTTGGGCTGGAGAATTGCCTCACTGGATCTTTCTGTGGGTTCTGTCTCTCAAAAATTTAGTTAGAGTCATAATTTTAAGATTTTTGAAATATTTTGAAGAGAGCATCTAGCAGAATCTCTTCTTCTGCCACTGTCTTGGCTCTAGCCTCTCAATATATATTTTTAATAGTTTTCTTGTAATAGCAGAATTTGCTATTATATAAAAGTGGCAAAGATACAAGTGGAAAGAGTTTTAAAAAACAAGTAAAAATAAGAATATGTAATCAAGATGAATTTTTTTATATGAAATGAAGGAGATGAAACAGGAGCTTTTTTGCCTTCATGAAGTGCTAGATATGGACTCAGGACAATCTAAGTTCAAATTCACCATTATATACGTATATACCCATCCTGAGATTAAAGTTTCCTTCTTTTCCCAATTTCATTGCACATCTTTTTATTCTAGCCAAGTTAATTTGTATATGCACCTTTTATAGTTCTATATTGTGCTCAAGAAATCATAGGAACAATTTTTCAATAGATTATTTGCTGTTAAAAATGATGAATGGTATGTTTATACATTTTATTTCACCTAATTCCTATTTATCATATATAATTATTTGTATATATAATTTAATATATACATATTTATATTTTACATAACTTAATTTAATGTTTATTTCAATAGAAATATAGTAAATTGCAATAATTACTGTGATCTGACACCATTCTTGAAAATATGTTATTTAGGTATTACTTTCCTTAAGCATCAGAAGAATGGCATATATATGCTATTTTCTTCTCCTGGGGAAAGATTATTTTTCTGGACAAAAAAGTATTAACATGTTGGGGGAGAGTCAAGATGGCAGCTTGAAGCTAGGAATATCCCAGAGTTTTTCACAACTCAACTTTAAATGAAGTTTCTCTAAATAGACCCCAAAGCAACAGAAACCACAGGAATACAGTGGCACAAGTTCTCAGCTCAAGATAATATGAAAGAAATTCTGAATAAGTCCATCTCACCTGGATAAAAGGAGAGTCTAGTTCAGCATAGACAAGAGAGTAGAAAACCAGAGGGAGGCTCTTAGTCACAGTGTAACTAAGTTTGGCTTCAGCAAGGTATCTTTGTAGCACGCCAGTAGTGAAAGCCCAACCCCATTTTGGGAGGCAAAGTTCAAACCCTATGGAGCCTGGTTCAGTAGACAGACCTAGACTGGGCTACAACAATGCAAGGTGAAAACCACTAGCACCTGAAATGCAATAGGCAAGAGACAAACTAGGGACAGACTCCTGACTCCAACACAAAATACTAGGGACTCTGTCCCCATTGCTCCAAGAGCCAGGCTCGATTACCAAAATGAGCAAACAAAAATTCTAATCCCAAAAGCTTCCATGCTGATAAGAAGACTAAAAATGCTATCTATGAATACGAAAGCAGAGACAAAATACTTAGAGTTGAAGTCTTAAAGGTTTTTTTTGAATTGGTCTTAAATCACAAAAGACCTCTAAGAAGAGGCCAAAAGGATTTTAAAGACTAAAGAAGAAAGTATGAAGATAAATGGAGAAAATAAATGTAACGTTCAAGAAAATTATGAAAAATTGACTGAAGAAATCCAGAAATTTTAAAGTGAATTTGGCCAAATGAAAAAAGGTAATCAACTCTTCTAAAAGTACAATTAACTAACTGGAAAAGGAAATTCAAGAACTTATCAAAGAATGTTAGTCAATAAGACTAAGAAAAATGCTAGTCAATAAGATTAAATGTGAAGACAATACCTGTCACTATTTAGAATTTTAGTTTTCATAGTTTGGTGGAAAGGAACATAATGAGACAGAGGGTGTGGGTAGAAGTAGATCATAATGTGATGGTACTTTAGCTCTTTAGAGTTATATTTCTATTCGGAAAATTGAAGGGCGTATATTTGAACCTAGGGGTGGGTACAAATTGGTCATAATAGTGATAATGCTTAGGGTTCTTGAGAATTGTATTTCTATATGAATAAGAAAATGACATTCTTATATGAATAAGTTCCCTCAAGCCTGTATGAGAACGTGTTCCCCCCCCCCCCCCCCCACCGGAACATGTCCTATGTGATTTGGCTGCGTTCTTAGAGTCCCAGAAACTAGCCATTCCTTGGAAGATAAACATTACTGAAAAGAACTGGCTATTCTCACAGTGCTGACCTTAATTATGTTGTGTCTTGTGGCCCCATATGATGCTTTCCTAAAGTCATAACACTTACTGATTTCCTATGCTCATGATAAGAACTCTGGGACCCCCTCCCAACTGAATTGGCAACTAGTCTTCTTTGTTCACCCCTAATAAATATCCTAAGACTCCAGACATTCATGAGTGAGGAAAAAAGGGAATCCCTCCCTTGGAGAAGACGTTCTGCATGTGGCTCTCCCATTTGGGACTCGATGGCTGTTGAATTGGAATCCCCCAGCCAAGATGATTGGAGTTGGTGCTTCCCTAATTGGTGACGTTTTCTTCATCTTTCTCTTCTTCTGCCTAGGGCTCTCCCCCGAATTGGTGATGATTTCTTTCCCATTCAGGACTCCCCCCCTGAATTGTTGATGTTTTCTTTATTTTTCTCTTCTACTTTTGTTACAACATTAATAATACTTTCATATATATATATATATATTATTTGCTGTATTGAATGTTATTATAAGCAATCTATTCCTTGCATTATTAAAATACTTTCATTTTCAACTGCATGAGAGCCTCATTTACAGAAACGAATCCGAACCTCATTAAAATCACAATACACTATCACAGTATTTGAAAGGGTGGGGGGGTACTATACAGGTATAAAACTACTCAAATATGGTAAAAGGATTATGTTGGGAAAAAGGATGTTATTAAAGGATAATAAACACCACATGAAAAGGCATAAAGGATCTACTACACTATAGGGAAAGAAAGAAGATTGTAAGCACTGAGTATATCTTACTCTCAACAGATTTGGCTCAAAGAGGGAATGAGATACATTTTCATATGTGTTTAGAAATTTATTCTACCCTGCAGGAAAGTAGAGGGAAAAGGTAAAAGGACAGAGTTAAGCAGAAACCAATTAGAAACAAAAAAATGATGAGAAGAGATAATGAAGAAGGAGAAAGAAAATTACAAATAGAGGAAGTTAAGATGCAAGGAAATAGTTTTGGATGTTGTTTCTTTCTCTCTCATGATGTTTTTTTCCTCCTTAGTTCTTTGTTCACAACATGCCTAGCATGGAAATTTATTAAATATAATTGTCAGTGTGCAACCTATATCAGATTATTTACTGCCATGGTGAAGGGGAAAAGAAAGGAGGGTAGATGAAAAATATAGAACCCAAAAACTTACAAAAGGATGGCTGTTGAAAAAAGAAAAAAATAGAAGAACATGAAAAGACAACATGAACTGATGCAAAATGAAATGAACAGAGCCAGAAGAACTTTGTACAAAGGAACAGAAATATTATAAGATTATCTGCTATAAATAGCTTATATATTTTCAGCAATGCATTGATCCAAGAAAATTTTGAAGGACTTGTATGGAAAGGTGCTACCATCTCCAGAGGAAGAATAATAGAGTCTGAATGCAAGTATTTTTTTATTTTCTTTTACTGTTTTTCTACGCTGTGTTTTCTTTCACAAAATGCCTTAGATGGAATTGTTATTTTTATGGCTACACATAAATCATCCAAGAGAATTACTTGCTTTATCAATGGGACAAAGGAGTGAGAGAAAGCATCTGGAACTCAAACTTTGAAAAAATAATGTCAAAATTGTTTTTACATGTAATTTAGAAAAAATATTAAACTAAAAAAATAGCAGACACTTTAAAATTGTATTCATTTATTTACTTTCATCCTTATTCACATGTATATTTTTATTTCTATTTTTTAATTTTATTCCTTTTTTGGCTAATTTATTTTATATTATTACAATAATTTTGTTATAAGAGTAAACATAACTCCCTGCAAGAAGATGAGAAACCTCAAGAATAGTGAGTGAGAGAGAAAAAAAATGTGCTTCAGTCTATGTTCAGATGCCAATGACTCTGACTCTGGGATGAGCTGCCTTCTTTATCATAAGTCCTTCAGAGAAATTGCTTCACTATTTTTCCCACAGTTGCTGTTACTAGCTGTATTTCCCTCCACTCTATTCATCCCCACTCTCATTTATTCTTCTCTCTCTCTCTCTCTCTCTCTCTCTCTCTCTCTCTCTCTCTCTCTCTCTTTCTCCTATCACCTATACCCCCTTCCCTCCCCCAATTCCCCCTTTTCTAGTCCCTTTCTGCTCATTTATCTCTAGGGTAAGATAGATTTCTATACCCCATTAAGTGTGCATGTTATGTTATTTGCTCTCTGAGTTATTTCTGATGAGAATAAAGGCTCACTACTTCCCCATCACCTTCCCCCATTCCACTCCACTGTAAAAGTTTTTTCTAGATTTTTATGTGAAATATCTTAGCTGCTTTTTCCTCTCTTTTATCTTCCTCCCAGGACTTCCCTTTATCACCCATTGACTCCATCTTTTTACTATATTATGCCATTATATTCAGCTCCTTCCTGTGCTTTGTCTATATATGTTCCTTCTAACTGTTCTTAGAAATAAAAAAAAAAAAGTTCATGAGTTATCAGAATCTTCTTCCCATGCAGGAATAGACAGTTCCTCATAGTTAGTCCTTGTCGTCTACCCACTCCAGGTTCGCCAGAGTCCTGTACTAGAAGTACAGTATCTGTACTAGAAAATCAAGCTTTCTGTTCAGCTCTGGTTGTTTCAATAGGAAAGTTTGAACGTCCCCTGTTTCATTGAAAGTCCGCCTTTTCCTCTGAAAGAGGGTGTTCAGTTTTGCTGGGTAGTTGATTCTCAGTTGTAAACCAAGATCATTTGCCCTCTGGAATATCACATTACAACCCCTATGAGATCTTAATGTAGATGCTGCAAGATCTTGTTAAATCCTGACTATGGAGCCACGGTAGTTGAATTGTTTGTTTCTGGCAACTTTTAGTATTTTCTCTTTTACTTGGCAGATTTGGACTTTGGCTACAATTTTCCTGGAAGTTTTTCTTTTGGGATCTCTTTCAGGAGGGGACAGGTGAATTCCCTCAATTTCTATTTTAAACTCTGCTTCTAGGATCTCAGAGCAATTTTGCTGTATTATTTCTTGAAAAATGAAGTCTAAGCTCTTTTCCTGGTCATGACTTTCAGGTAACCCCATAATTGTTAAATTATTTCTTTTGTATCTGTTTTCGAGATCAGTTGCTTTCATAATGAGATATTTCACATTTTCTTCTAATTTTTGGCTTTTATAGAAAAGTTTTATTTCTTCCTTATTTCTTACAAATCATCAGCTTCCTTTAGTTCTAGTCTACATTTGAAGGAATTATTTCCTTCAGAGAGCTTTTTATCTCTTTTTCCAGCTGTTCAGTTCTGCTTTTTAAGGCATTCTTTCTCCTCATTTGCCTTTTGTTTTTGTTTTGGTTTTTCCATTTGGCCTAAACTGGTTTTTAATATATTATTTCCTTCAGTATTTTTTGTATTTCTTTGACCAAGCTGCTGATTTGGTTTTCATAATTTTTCTGCATTGCTCTCATTTCTCCTCCCAATTTTCCCTCAGCCTCCCTTAATTGATTTTCAAGGTCTTTTTTTTAAATTCATCCATATTCTGACACCATTTTCTATTTCTCTTTGAGGCTTTAGACTTAGGAGCTTCCATTTTGTTGTCACCTGAGTATGTGTTTTGATCTTCCATGGGACCAAAGTAATTTTCTATGGTCAGGTTCTTATTTTTCTGTTGTTTACTCATTCCCTCAGCCCAAGACTAACTTATGGCACTTCCAAGGCTTTGGGGTTTTTTTTTTTGGGACATGCCACTGGGACCTTCATTCCTCCAATGTGTTTTACTCTGTATTCCATGCTTTGATAGTTAGATGACCACAGGCACTACTCTCTGCCCTGGAGCTGTGAGGAGGGTCCCTGATATCTTAGTATGGAAGGCTAAACTGCAACCTGGATCTGAGTGTGGGTAAACAGCCGACTCCTGCCCCAGGGAGAGCAGAGAGATTTCTGCAGTCTCCCCTTTCCCCCTTGAATTCTATGGGTATGTTTTGGAGGGGCAGACCGGGTTCCCCTGATTCTCACTGCAGGTTCTGTGGCCGTGACTCCTCACTTCACACTCATTCTGTTTTACAGAGTTCTCTTACCACCCTTTCAAGCCATTCCTGGTGATCCCTGGGCTTGGTTGGACTGGGCTACAGCTGGGGCTTTTTTTCCAACTCCTGGTCCTGGTGAAATATATTTTTCCCATGGAACTGTTAAGTTATCTTGGACTGGGAAAATGTATCACTCAGGCTTTCTGTGGGTTCTGCCCCTCTAAATTTTGGCTAGAGTCATAATTCAACATCTTTTGGAGTATTTTAAGGTAGGAGTTTCTGGGAAATGTTGCCTTCATGCCACCATCTTGGCTCCACACATGTATAATTTTAAATACTAAATTTCATTCCAGCCTCCCTTCCCACTCCCCTGCCCTCAGTGGCAAATGGTAAGGTTAGATTATATATGCATATTTCAGATAAACATGTTTACATATCAGTCATTTTCAGTATGAGGAATTAGCTTTAAAGGAGTTAGAAAAGAGATAATTTTTATAAAGTATTCATCAGATTCTGAAAGATTATTTTAGTCTGTGTGTATTTTGTTTTGTTTTGTTTTTCTTCCTCTGGATGGGGATGATATAGTTCATATCCAGTCTAATACAGTTGTACTGAACTGCTGAGACATGCTGCTTCCATTAAGTTTTATCATCTCACAATGTTGTTGTTAATGTGTACATTGTTCTCTTGGTTCTGCTCTCTTCGCTCAGCATCAGATCCTGTAAGTTTCTAGAGTCTAGTGATTTATGGTTTCTTATAGAACAATAAGATTCCATAGTATTCATGTGCCATAACTTCTTCAGCTTTTCCCCAAGTGATGGGCATTACCTCAAAATGCAATTCTTTGCCACTACAAAAAGAACCACAATGAATATTTGGGAACACATAGGACTTTTACCATTTTTTAATATTTTCTTCTGGATTTAGAACTAGAATTGGAATGGCTATGTGAAAGGGTCTGAACAGTTTTACTGCTCTTTGGGCATAGCTCCTTATTGCTCTCCAGAATGTTTGGATCCATTTACACTCCACCAGCAATGTATCAATGTCCCAATCTTCCGACAACCTCTCCATTATTGATCATGTCCCTTTTTTCTCATCTTGGCCAATCTAATAGGTGTAAGGTGATAGCTTATTGTTGGTTTATTTGCATTTCTCTAATCAATGATGATTTTGAATATTTTTTCATAAGATTATATAGAGTTTTAAATTTTTCATTTGAAAACTATATTCCTATCCTTTGACTATTTACCAGTTGGGAAATGATTTGTAACTTTATAAATATGATTCAATTTTCTATGTATTTTAGAAATGAGAATTTTATCAGAAGTCTTAGTCATAAAGATTGTTTCCAAGCTTCCTGCTTTCCTTCTAATTTTGGCAGTATTGAGTTTACTAGTGCAAAATATTTTTTAATTTAATATAGTCAAAATCATTCACATTGCATTTTATAAGGTATTCTAATTCTTATTTAGTCATAAATTTATCCCCTTTCCATAGATCTGATAGATATTTTCTTGGTCTAGTAATTTATCTATGGTGCTGCCCTCTATGCCTAAGTCTTGCACCCATTTTTGCCATATTTTAGTTTAGGGTCTGAGATATGGGTTTATGCCAAGTTTTTGCAATTCTATTTTCCAGTTTTCCCCCAAATTTTTGTTGAATAGTGAGTTCTTATCCCAGAAGCTGATGTATTTGGGTTTGTAAAATAGTAGATTGCTGTAGTAATTTACTGTAGTTTCTCTTGAATTTCTCCTAATACATTAATCCATTACTCTTATTTCTTTACCACTACCAGGCAAATTTGATGACTGATGTTTGTAGTATAGTTTTTAGTTCTGGTAGAGCTAGACCACCTTCCTTTACATTTTTTTTTCCATCAGTTCCCTTGATATTCTAGACCTTTTGTTGCTCCAGATAAATTTTGTTACTATGTTTTCTAGTTAAGGGAGGT
This sequence comes from Macrotis lagotis, assembly GCF_037893015.1. NCBI lineage: Eukaryota > Metazoa > Chordata > Mammalia > Peramelemorphia > Peramelidae > Macrotis > Macrotis lagotis. Next base: position 188,310,790 of record NC_133660.1, read on the forward strand.
AGTTATTTCGATTGGTATGGTATGGTTCTGAATAAATAATTTAATTTGGGTAGAATTGTCATTTATATTATGTTAACTCAACCTAACCATAAGCAATTAACATTTTCCCAATTATTTAGATCTGACTCTATTTGAGCGGAAAGTGCTTTATAACAGACACTTTTTAACAGACGCTTTACTCAAAATATTTTCTTAATTTATATATATATATATATATATATATATATATATATATGTACATACATATATATATATATATCTTTTTTGAGAATTTCTTTACAAAATAATCCTTATCAGTTATCAATGAGTTAGAATAATGCCATTTGACAACACTGAACTTAGAGTCAGAGTATCATTTGCATAGCTGAGATTATTATTTTTCCCAGAAACATTTATTCTAGCTTTTGATTCATCCATCCACATTATGTTCTTTTCATACAAGTTAAATAAAACCACTTCATAGTCTTTTGTCATAGTCCTTTTCCAATTTTATTTTAACTAGTTGTTCCAGCTTTAGATCTAATTTATTTCTAATTCTTGACCTGTTCTTCAGGAGACAAGCATGATGATCATCATATCTTTGAGTACTTTGCTGCATTTTGCTGTGATACACACAGTCAAAACAGTTAGTGTGGTCAATATAGCAGAAGTAGACATTCTTTCTCTCCATAATTTAGAAAATGTTAACAATTTGGTCTCTAGTTTCTCTGTCTCTTTGAAAAACAGCTGCATTTGTCCTAATTCATGATTCACATTATTTTAGCTTGCAGAATCTTAGAACCTTGTTGAAGTGTGAAATGGGTGCAATAGTTTGATAATTTTAGCATTATACACTTTACATTGCATTTAATTTTTTTTTTAATTTTATTTAATTAAGGCAGTGGAGTTAAGTAACTTGCCCAAGGTCATAGAGCTTGGTAATTATTAAGTGTCTGAATCCAGATTTTTATTGATTATTAAGTGTCTCAGGTCCTCCTGCCTCCAGAACCAGCACTCTATCCACTGCGCCACCTAGCTTCCCCATTGCATTTAATCTGATTACTAGCCATTCCCCAAAGTTGATGTGGTATCTTTTGCTTTTCATTTACACAGCTCCCTCCTTCTCTTATTATGAATCCAATTTCTCTTCATTTATTCTTCTCTTCAAGTCAGAGTTATTCATCATCCTTACCCTCCAACATCCTTCCCTAATTCACTCTAGGTAAATATTTCCTCTTTAAATTTTATTGAGAATTTTTCTATAACATTTTAATGCCTTGTTAGAGATAGAGAACAAAACAAAAAGGGAGGGATAAGAAAAGTGAAAAGAGGAGTTAGAGAGAGAAAGACAAAAAGGAAATCACAGAAAGAAGGGGAGGAAGCATTAGAAGGGGCAGGGAGGAAGAGAGGGGAAATGGAAGCAGTAATGAAGTAAGAAAAAGAGGGAAAAAAGGAAATAGAATGAAAGTAAGCAAAAGACAATATAGAGAATGTATTGTCTTTAAAAACATATTGTTCAATCTGGAACAATAACAATAACAATAGCTTTAAATAAGCAGAATAAATTCTTATATTTTCCAAGTAATTTAATTAATTCGGGTAGCTATATGTATCTACTATAACATATAGTCTTACATGTCCCTTAATGACACTACGAGAAGATACCCTAAACCAGTAACTGAAAGCTAAGGCAATGTAAATATGTTACCGATCAAAAGTTAGGGTTTGATATGTAGCCAATATTTTCTTAAGGTAAAATACCTGTATATGCTAACTCCCTTGCTTCCATATTCTTATCAAGTAACTCAGAAAGGAAAAAAATGAAATTTATTTTGAGTGTTCCTTCTTTATACTTGATCATTGCATGTAGCCTAATTAAATAATTATGTTTGTTTATGAGTTATATATATATTCTGAATATTGCCACAAATTTAAGAGTTTATAGAATGAATATTATTATTGTATGAATATTTATCTCAAAAAAATTCTAATCCACTTGTACTGACTAATGATGATTATATTATGTGAGGTAAGTTTACTAATTTTTGGCAGGCATTGTGCTTCTTAATATCAATTTGGAAAAATCAATTTTACTTCTTTCACATGATGTTCCTAATGCACTGTTTTATCTATTGACAATCCATTTGCAAAAGCCTAATATAAAAACATTTTTCATTCATAATTGAAAAAGGCATTTGAGTTTCTCACCTATGGATAATATTTTTACCTACTAATTTTGTTCCAGTTAAGAATGTTTCTGTTTCTGTAATCCAAAAAGGCATCCAAATAAAATACTTATAAAATAGCAACAAGTAATGAAAGTATACGGTGCTAATTTATGGGAGAGACTTTTATTTTGAGATTGTACCAAGGAAGGAACTCTTAAATTTTCTATTTGGGCAATTTAAATATTTTTTCTTTGCAATAAACAAATAATAAAAACTGGATAATGCACTTACTATTCAAAGAAATAGGATTACATTTATGGAAAATAAATTTAAGTAACTGTTTTATTGGGAAAAAGTTAAAGTTCAAAAGATACTACATACAAATACTTTTAAGATTGCTTGTATTTCTTAGTTGAGTCTTAAAGTCAAAGCTTTTTTCAATCAATTAAATGTTTTCATTTTAATTATAATTCTGAAAAAATAAATTGCATCATTTGAGATTTGTAGGCATATTAGTGGGAATCTAGTCCAATCTTCTACCTCTCAAAGGAATTCTATGACAAATCTGTAAAATAGTCTTCTATGATGACATTCTATTTAAGTCTTTTCTTATATAAATTATGAAAAGTGACAAATGTGTGTTACTCTTTAAGAATTTTTTAAGAAGTACTACAAAATAAATATTCTTAATGAGACCAATTTTGTAAGCACAAATATTTTTACTTTATTTATATTTTATCATAGTCCGATCATGTTACCAATTACAATTTAAGATATAAATAGTTAGGATATAATTTCTACCACATGATATAGCCAGCAAAGAATGTAATCAGGATGGGGATATGCCAATCTCAATTTTAATTATGTGAATATGAGTTTTTTAGATTCATTGTTCAACTTTGACTCAATTTAATAAGCATTTATTGCAACTACTACATTTCAGAAATTGTACAAGGCTCTTGAAATACAAAGACAAAACCAAATCCTCATTTTTCCTTAATGGATAGAATAAATATTATTATTTCTCTGGGTGGGGACTTTGACAATGGACCGAATCTAGAAGGGCATCCTATCAGTTTTGTTCACTTAGTTGTGATTTGGAAGAATTTAAATATTTTATAACGTCTAGCTAAAGAATGATAGTATTCCAGGCATAGGGAAAGTATATGCAATATGTAATATAATGTATGAGTAATAAGTGTTAACCTTGCTTGCCTGGATTGCATATTACATGAGGGATAATACAGGAACAATTACATAATATCACTTGTAGCTAGATTGTGAATGACTTTAAATGCTAAAACTGTTCATTTTTATCTCCAAAACAATACAGAATTCCTCATGCTTCTTAAGATAAGGACTAACATGATCATTAGACTTGACTTTTAGGAATATTAATTTTGCAGTTCTTTATAGAATGGGCTCTATAGAGAGAAATGTCTAAGAAAAACAATTGAGAGGGTATGCCAATAGTACAACTGAAAGAAGAAGAGTCCATAAATCAGGGTGGAGGGCACATGAGTCTCAGAGCTAAGGAAACACATATAAAATATGTGGAGGATGAAAAACAGCAAAAATACCTCATCGAGTGATTGACTATGGGAGATGAAGAGTCAAAAGTCAGGGATAAACTTACTTTATGATCCTCAGAGATGATTATTTCATATTCCTTTAGTTTTCTACTTGAAAAAAACTATATGAATTGCTATTATCCATAGAAATGGAGGACAGGCATACTAAGAAAAGAATTGAGCAGCCAAAACTTAAAGAGAGAAAATTTTTTTTCTTTTCTCTGCCTCATTTTCTACATTGTTTTATTGGTACTATAAATATATTCTCCTCTGAAGAATAGGAAGCAAACTGTCCTGCTTCAAAGATAAGAAAGAGAAAGTCTGTATGTCAGGTAGATAGTTTTTCGTGGTACTTTTACTATCTTTTATCCTCTGGTATACAATATTTAACTTTTCTTCTCCTTGAGACATTGGCCTCACCCACTTTTTAAAATCAATCACAGGAGAAACAAAAGGAAATAACTAAAGAGCTAAACAAATAGATCTATTTCCACATACCAAAAAAGGTAATGAGTTTTTGTTTTTCTTTGAGATCTTAGTCTTTTTTTTAAACCTTTGCATTTTGAAATTTGTATAATCAGTGCTTTGTGATTTGGTCAAAAATGATTCTCCTTTTGTATGGACCTCCAGTCCTCTCTGTGACTTTAATAAAACTCTATGTGAAAGTTGGTTGCAGGGTAGCCAGGTGACACAATAGATAGAAAAGGAGCCCTGTAGTCAGGAGGAACTGAATTTAAATTTGAACTCAGACACTTAATAATTGCCTAGCTGTGTGACTTTGGGCAAGTCACTTAACTCCATTGCCTTAAAAAATAAAATTTAAATTTAAAAAATAAAACAAAGAAAGTTGGTTGCTATATATGAAAGATATGTCAAGGGTCACACAAGTACTAAACATAAGTTGTAATGCTTTTAACATTTTATAGAACAATACAAAACAACACCTTAAGCATGGTTCCCTTGAAATGCTTCCTTGGCAAGTTTGAATTCTTTTCATAGTGAGGAATCCCAAAGCATACCTAATCAATTTCAGACTTCTCACCTTTCTAATCCACCAATTTAGCACTGTCATCATGTAAGCAATGTCACTCCCTTTTTCTAACATTTCAATTGCCATTGATAGGCAACTAGGGAAATCAACCTGTCAATTCGAGGACATAGCCACAATGTATGGGAGAGGACTAACTTTGCGTCACAAGAATAGAAAAAAAAATCCTATTTGTTTTAAGAGCAGCTGTTTTTAGTGACAGTAGATACAGCAAAATGTGTAGCCTAGAAGAAAATAAGATCCTCAGATGTGTCTGTAGTCTACAACTCCCACAGACAGAGGAATCTGCTGAGATTGCTGCACAGAAACATTCTGGCAGACATTTAAAATTTCCCACTTTGAGGTCTGTGACCTACATTGCTAGCACTTTCAAATGAAGCATATTTTGTAGGGTATTTTACTCTTTGGCTAATCTTGACTGAACTCAAAGGGGAAGGATCAGTACACTTCTGAGAGACATCTGTCTTTTTGATGTAAATGGGTGTAGGAGGTTGATTTAAAAGTTAAAAATTGATTGCTTCACTTCTCAATGAATCCCAGTTCCAAGTTTATTCATTTCTCTAATATTTATATGTAATATTTAGAATGCTTCAGGAATAAAAGGTATATAAATTAAGCTTTAATAATTCAAAATGTATACATTATATCATATTTGAGAAAATTTCTTCCTTATGAGTTACAGGATAAATTATTCTCAACAATGAATGACATTCATAATTGATCTATGATTTAATGAATACTGAGGAAAGAAGATATTAAGTGACTTGTTAAAGATTATACAATGAATAAGGGACAGCACTACAGTTTCAAATGAAGTCTCTTACTTGTCCACTGCGTCCACTACAAATACATATATTAAGGGACTACTCTTTCTCCTCCCCAATTGATTAACCCATTTTCTATAATGGCTGTTCCCAACCTCCACTCCTCTCTTCAATATTCTAAAGTGCATCTCTTCTCAGTTTCATAGGTGATGGTTTCACATCATACTTCACTTAGATGATAGATGTCATGCATTATTAACTCTCTCTTCTGCCTTTCTCCAAATTCAACAACATTGTTATAATATTCCTCTTCATTTACTCTTCTTTTACTCTAGTCTTTGATCAAGGTAGACCTTCTCAATAAACTAATCAATCAATGAACATTTACTAAGTGCTTACTCCTTGCTAAGTATCAACAATCCTGATTTAAAAGGAGTTTGCCATCTAATGTAGGGGACAAGGCCAAACAAAAAATATATATTTAATGGATACAATAATAGCCAGAGGAATTAAATACAAAATAGTTTTAGATTGAGGGCACTGGAAGGTATGGAGATTGGAAAATACTTCATTTAGACAATGGTGCCTCAGTTGTATCTAAGAGGAAGCAGTAGAGATAAGGAAGGAGCATGTGGAATTGACACTGGATAAAGCAGAGAGAGAAACTAAAGTGAATATAATGGGAAACAGAGAAGGGCAGTATGTTTAGGTCATAGAGAGTGGGAATTAGAGAGTAATGCCCAGGGAAACTAAAGATATTATGGGATCAGATTGTAAAATATTTTAAAAGATAAGCAGAAGTGTTTAATTTTTTCTCAAATATAATAATTATAGTTATATAAGTTCAAAAATAGAAGCAGGACGATCAGATCCATTGTAAAGGAAACTTGCCTTCTCAAAAGTCTTTTGAATGAACTTGAGAAAAAAGAGAAGAGGCAGGTGATGTGGGGAGGCTATTGCAATAATTTATATGTAAGTCAACAAAGACCAGAATTAAGATACAAGGAAAGAAGTTGGATATGAAAAAAATATGTATTGAAAAGAGAAGACAGGGCATATGTGGTAAAAGGCAAAGTAAAGAAGATAATGCTGAGGACAGCCTCAGCTGGAAGATTGAACTATTTTTGAGAGAAACACCAAAAATTGGAGAAATAAAGGTATGGGGCGTAAGGTAATCACTTTATCTTTTAAAATAGTGTTTGAGATATCTCTGAGATATTTGATTTGAAATGTTTAATAATCAATGAGTGACTGGCACTACATCAGCTTTTGGGGAGAGACTGGACAATATACATATATGTAGTCAGTAAGAGAACAAACAGTTATTAAGCACCTAATATAAAAAGACAAAAAACAACCAATGAAAAAAAACCCAAACCAGAACAATACAGGTTCTCAAGGACTTAAGCTTCTAATGTAATCACACAATATATAAATGTTCTTATTTATAGATATGCATACATATTATATTTATATAAATTCACATAAAGGCATATTAGATATATGCACTCAAATGATTATTACTCAATCTCATCACCAAATTACCCATTGGACATTTCTTTCATTCATTATTTCATTCATTCAACATTTCTATATTTTTCCTAATGACTTCTCAAATTCAATTCCAAGCCTACATTTTTTCCCAGTTTTCCCATTTTTCAAATGTAGATGAACTTTTCACTTTTGTTCCTGCTCTCATTTCTTCATTCATTCATTCATTCATTCATTTATTTGTTGGTCACTTTTCAACTGCCTTCAACTGTGTGCAGAACTCTATATTGAACATGTCTTCTCTGGACTCTATTATTCTTTGACGGCATCCTTTCTCTATTCTTCCTTTTTAATCAGTTTCTGAAAGCAAAAAGCTATGTTGCCACTGACTTTCTTTTCTTAGGTTTCCTAATTTCTTCTCAGTTCTTAAATCTGCCTTTTGAATCTGAATTTTCCCTGAAACTTTTCTCTGTAAAATTATTGTTGATTCCTTAATTGCCAAATCAGATGCTTCTTGTAGATCCTTAATATTTTATTATTTCTATGGATTTTAAATTTAAATTTACACCCTTCTCAGGGATTTCATGACTGTTTTCTCTTTTCTTAGTTTTCTTCTTGCTACTCCTCCATTTTCTCTTTTGGTTAATAATGTGAAGTTTTAGATATGTTGACATCAAGATGATTATAAATATTTAGTTTGAATTGTTCAATTGGCAGTTTGTGGTCAGTAATTGATGATAATTGATGAGATCATGAAGAGACATGGGGAAACGATGAGAGGAGAAAACTGGAACTAACCCTTGTTGACAATATTAAATGCCTGTAAAATAAATTCTAATTATTTTTTATTACATAGGCCAAAACAAATTCTATTGCGCTCCACTTCACAAGCACCATACTGTCCCTCTTAAGTGACACTTTACTTTTTTCTCTTGTAATTTTGTACCAATTATTCTTTATTCCAAGAACTAACTTCATGTTCACATGAAAACACAAGGTTTCTTTAAGGTTCAAATCAAGGACTACATTACACTCTTGTGTTCTGTATGTGTGTGTGTGTGTGTGTGTGTATGTGTGTGTGTGTGTGTGTGTGTGACACTTAGTAATCTCTAACTTCTTCTCTAGAAGATTAAAATCTTATATCTATTGAATCAATTCATTTATGTACCTATTATATCCCCTCATTAGGATGTAAGTTTCTGAAGAGCATGTATTACTTCATTTTTTTAATTAAATTTGTATATTAAGAACAGCACAGAAGAGCACATGTAGTGTTTAATCAATTTTTTATTGACTGATTCAGCAAATATTTACTCAACACCTTTTATATTTTATGTACTATTGTAGAAGATATAGTGCAATGGTGGTATAGAGACCAGCTATATATTAAATTGTCTCCTTTCTAGGAGATTAAAATCTAAGCAGAGATAAAGGCCATATATCCAGGAAACTATAGTTTAGGGCAGTATATAATGGGGAAAGGACTTATGTATATTCACACCTTGATGACAGCTTAGATATCCTTTACCATTTATGCATTATCATGAAGAGGCAAAAATTGAAGTCAATATCCAACAACAATTGATTTATAATTAACTCCATTGTCTGCCCTGGAACTCTCAATTCTATGGCTATAATCTAGCTGGTACAGCATTTTAGGATTTGTTCTTCAGACAGACTTTTTGATATTCATAAGGTAGATACATCAGCAAGACTGCCTGACAACATTTTTGGAATAAAAGTGGGAATAGCCATCTTCTACTATGACTGGAAACTAGGAAACAAAACCTTAGGTTTAAGGTTGCAATTTCTACCTTCTGCCAGGATATGATTTGGCAAGTTCCTTTTAAAAAGAGTTGCTGAAGTAAAATCTACTTCTTATTCCAAGGACAAGGGCACATTCTGGGCAGAATTCCAGAGTCTAGGCACAGACATCTAGGCAGCAAAAATGTTAGAGAAGCATCTAGCGCTGGCAGAGAAAAAAACAGGCATGAGGAAATCAGGGTGGGGAGGCAAACATGGGAATAAAAAAGTGAAAGAATTGCAACAAATGCACTTGTGACAAAAGATAAACGCATGGTCTTAAACTTAAATCTGATGAGAATGTTCAAGTTTGGAACATAAAGGTATCGACTAAAAGCACCCCACTGGAAACCAGAACCTGTTTTGTTGGGGTACAGAATGTTATTGATTCATGGGTTCATTTTTACTAATTCATCAGAGGAGTTCAGCAGTTCTTTACAGATTAAAAAAAAGGAGAACTCTTTGATGGAACTAACCAGAGTTTATGCTCTAAAAATCCAATACCTATTTGAGACCCTTCTTGAATTCTAGACCATGGAGTTATAACAATTCAAGTTGCTGGTAACATTGGACTATTTGAATTAATAGTTTTATTTGAAATTAAAGACATGACTACTCTCAGATCAAGTCTGTAACTATTGTACCTATTGGTCACCTTATAAAAAATTCAGGTGAATGTGACACTATTAACTATTGCGGCAGATATCTAGAACAGTCCAACATATAACATAATTTTGATGTACATTATATAATTCTAAACCTCTTTATAACTCAAATTCCTTGCTGATTCTCAATTATTATAGCACAGTAATTTTGACCAGTGAAGTGGAATAGAATTTACTGAGGGATAGCATAACAAGAATTGTAAAACACATGAAGCCTAAAAAATAAGCAGATAGAGTGGTTCATCCAGATAAAGTGGAAAGATAATTATAGACTTCGTATAATATTTTAAATGTTACACATTGATTTTGTATGTTCTCACGGCCCTATAGAACAAATACAAATGATTCTAATTTTCTAGTTGTGTAGAGTGAGGCTGAGAGGTCAAGTGACTTGCCCAGTTTCATATGACTTGCAAGTGTCTGAGGAAGGATTTAAACTCAGCCTTTTTTCTGATTTCAACCCTACCACTCTATCATGCAATCTAGTTGCCTAATGCAAGGATCATGAATCCCTGTTTCCAATTCTGATATCTTATGACTAATACATATTCATTTTAATCAAGGAATGTTTCCAACAACATTGTCCCAATGGGCACCTATCAAACACATAAGTCTATTCCATAAGATACTATCCTGAGGGGGAGAGAAGTCAACTCAGTTTCATACTTTTTTCATACAATCTATTCATCCTAACTATTCATTAAGACTATTCCATGTTCAACTAGCTCGACTTAAGCCTAGAACACTTTAGTTTGGGAAATCCTGAAAGGTAAGGACTGGCATTCTATGGTCAAGGGAGGGAGAAAAAAGGAGGATTAGAAAGAATGTAATCAAAGGGAAAAAATGTGTTCTTTTTAAATATATATTGACTTTCTGTAGAGAGTGTGTGTATGTGTGTGTGTGTGTGTGTGTGTGTGTGATAATTTCTATATTAATAAGTATCAGACCAGACATCTCAGTCCATCTCAGTCATTCTGGATTGGACACTAGATCTACTGCTGTGTTAGCAAAATATTTCTTCCTGTACCTAAGGTTACCAGTTGTCTCCTTTACCCAAACTTGAGCTCTCATATGATTCTAATTTATTGCTCTACTTCACACACACACACACACACACACACACACACACACACACACACACAATCCTAGTGTCTTTGGTATCATTACTTTTATAGCTTTTCAGAATTTGGGTTGGAGAACAGTACACAAGCAGAAGATGCATATGATCAATAACCAAAAAAACTCCTTAGGTTCTATCCCTATCAATATTTACCACTACCTAGTTAGCCTTTATCTTCTGGGTGTATGGACCAGGGGCAGATAAAATCAAGAAACCTAGATTTTATCCTTATCAAACCAATGAACTAACCATGACTATTAAATGACTACAAAATAATTTCTTCCTCTGGTAGGAGTTAGGTGGTGTAGTGGAAAGAGTAATGATACTAAAGTCAGGAGCTCCTGATTTCAAATCCAGCCTCAGTCACTAAATATTTGCTAGCTGTGTGATCATGGGCAAGTCTCTTAACCCCATTGCCCCCCCCCCAAATCCTCAGCTAAATGAGGGTAATCAAGTTTTTCCTGATTTACCTGAGAGTGTTATTGCAAAAGGAAGATTAATAAAAACTTAATGGAGATTAGGGACCATCTATTCCAAACTGCACATTTCATGGGCAAGAAAAGTGATGCTCATAAGATCACATGACAAGTCGAAAGTCAGTCAAATATTTAGTGACAAAACTTAGACTTGAAGATATTTCCTCTGAGTTTCAATTTAGTTTTCTTTGCACTAAATTGTAATAGACCCAAGACCATGTTAAATAATTAAAAGAATCATTGGGAAACAGAGATATTATAAGCATTTAGCACAGATATACTTTGTGCCAGTCTCCGTGCTAATTACTTTACCAATATTTCATTTGATCCCAATAACCAATATGGCATAGATGCTACTCGTAATACCATTTTACAAGAGAGGAAATTTAGAATTTTCAGTTTCCTGATAAAATGTGATTAAATGAGTTGTTAAGGGTTACATAGACATTAAAATATCTACGGTCAGATTTTAAATCAGTTATTCCTGACTAGGTTCTGCGTTCTATCTCGGTGTCACTTAGTTGTCACAGAAATGGAAGATTTGCTATTGTTGGAAGTATCATTGTTTATTTTTTTCAGTCATTTCGGTTGCATCTAACGCCTTGTGACGCATTTGGGATATTTTCCAAAGAGATCCTCATGGTTTGCCTCATCATTCTCCAGCTCATTTTGAGGTGAGGAGTTGTGGCAAAACAGGGTTATCTTAGGTGAGATATGAATTCATAATAATAAATTACAATTTCAAATGTTGAAACTACTTTCAAATACTTTAAAAATTCTAGTTCAGGTCTCTTTTCATTCAATTCATTGTTATGATAATTTTTACCATAAACTTGGTACTACTCTAACAATTCATATTTCTGAAAATTTAATATATAATTTGAAGAGTCAGGTATGGTCACCAATGAGCTTAGTTGTTAGATGGTCAATACATAGTTGCCAATTGCCTGTTTCTGTGAAGTTCTTTATGTCTAAGTTGCTGCCTTGTGGTAAGTGAGACAGATTATATTTTTGAACTCACTAAGTAATTCTGTTTCCTTGAATTTTATGCTCCAAAAAATGAACTGGTAAGTTCTATTTTGTTGGAAAAACTTTAAGTATAGACAGGGGTGATAGACTATATTTCTACTCTGTAGTTGTGTTTGGACAGAATGAAGTCTAATTGGAGAGGGCACAAAAACTCAGACAAACCATTTACTCATATGTTGAAGGGATTCCAATTTTTCTTGAGAGAAATGTTACATTGGCAAAACTTTGCATTCCTGTGAAATTGTAATAATATAATTTAAACTCTAAAATACTTACGAACAAAATAAAGTGAATTAATGAAATCAGACCAAGAAAATTTGTGGTCTCGAATTTCCATACACATAGCAGTTTGCCTTTTCTTTTTCTATTTTAAAAAGGGGGAAATATCAATATCTTCAGTGGAAATAAAATGAATATTTTTAAAAATAGTGATAGAGTATGGAAAAGACAGTGAATGTTGCACTGCTTTTCCTTGTTAGGCACCACACATTCTGGTGGATGACATATTTTGTTAAATATTCTTTCTGAAGTAACCTCAGTGGTTAGTTTTCAACAAATAATCTCTCACCCTTTTTTACACTAAATTCAGAATGATCCCAGTGCTTGCTATTGGCTGAAGTAGAATTTCATGGAAAAATTTAATTTTAAAAGGTGTCACTTTTTAACTGAAGTTCATCTGAAAAAGAAAGGCTGAAACTACATAAAAAGCTTTCTCCCCTACTTTTCCAGAGTTAGAAAACAATTTAATGAATATATTTATCACATATTGAGACATGGGTTTACAACAGAACTGACAAGTTATAAACCAAGTTTGAGACTGATAGAATTTTAAAAAGTCCCAAGGAATAAATTGCCAAATATAGGGATTTTATTGAAAATTTTAGTTGAACCAATGCTACTAAAGAAATAGAAGCATCATTTTAATAAGGGTTCTGTCTTTCTTTTAATTGAGATAATAGGTGAACACTTGCCTGAATGCTAAATTGTATAGCACAGAATTGATTTTCCTCTATCTTAGCATTCTTTTAAAAAATTTTGATCATTCCACCTTCATGAATGACCTTAAATGTGCCTTTTCCTGGTTTTTCTATAGTCACCTTGAGTTGTAGCTTTAAAATGACAAGTATAATGAGAATATGAAGCTAGAAGAGCTATCAAAAGGATAAGTAAATGCCCTGAGTGGGAAGATGTTTACAGTAGTACAAAAGAAAGAAAATAGTGAATATATGAAGGAAAATCAGAAACTGATTTAGAAAAGACATGAAAAAAGACTGCATTTTTCAGTGTATATTGTTAGCAGAATAGATTATTTTAAAAGGAGGCATTATCCCCCTCCCCCACCCTCACATTGATGTGGAATAAGAATTTTTCTTTTGGAAAAGAATAATAGTTGAAATCTACTGCATCTCATTTCTTAACTCAGAGGAGTAATGCTCATGCTTTTTTTTTTCCCATTAGATAATAGTGCATGTTACTTAGTGGAAAATGAAAAAAAAAATTTCAAAATAACTTAAATTCAGGGTTTTCATCAGTCAGTGCTCTTCAAGATTGCAAAATTCTTTGGAACTATTATATTCTTTAAAAACTCCATGTAATGATCATCTTCCCATGTCTTAATTTTGGATAACCCAGTCTGAAGCCTGGAAGAGACTGAACTCAGCATTATGTCATATTCACTTTCGTGCTCTAATAGATTCTTTGTGCTGACCAAGATTTTACAAGAAATATAGTTGATGCACTTGCAGTTCATCAGTTATACTACATGTTGACTCATTGTTCAAATGGAGCATTTGGCAAAAACAAAAGCAAACAGAAGAAATGCATACTATGGGTACTGCTTGTCTAGCATAAAACATTGATATATATTTACATACACATAACAATACGGACTTAAAAGTTTGCCAGGGTCAGCTTGAAATTTATAGGTTTTCCTGAATCCCAACAGAAATGAAAAAGGAAAATATCATTATTGTTGTTAATGAAGAACAATATTATTATAAATTTCAAACTAATCAAATGATCATAGATTTTCATGTAACAGCCATTAATATGTAACAGTTAGAAAGATCATGAAGAGCCATGTGCCAGTGTTTTAGACTTGCAAAACCCAGTATATTTTAGTTATATTTTTATACATTGTTCATATGCAAAATTTGTCATATGTCATTATGTTTATATACATGTGCATAAATGTATACAAAACACATATATTTTCAAATATGTGTATCTTTATATACATATAAACTCATACACAATGCATACAACATATAGATGTTTATATCAGATAGAAGTACATAATTTGTGTATTCACACTTATATGTATTATATCTTTAAAATGCATAGCTAGTAGGATATTTTTATTTAAAAAGTACAGAATTTTCAAGCTGCAAATTCATGTTTCACTCATCTTGCCTTTGTATGAATATTTTCTTTCTAATCTGAATTGTTTCCCTTTCTCCATATTTTTATCTAATAATTGAAAAATTTTCAGTTCAGTTGAAAGAAATTTTTAATTGTTGTCAGAACTGTCTTTGGTTCTCCAATGATATAAATCTTAAAAGGTACAATATAGACCCAATCCCAGTGAAATTAACATCTAAACATAAGGAAAAGAATGCAGATTAGCTATTTTTGTTTTTTACTCAAGTTTTATCTGATTCTTTTTGATCCAATCTGAGGTTTTCCTGGCAAAGATTCCAGAGTGATCATCCATTTCCTTCTCCAACTGATTTTTACAGATAAGAAAACTGAAGCTAACAAGGTTAAATGAATTGTCCAGGGTGACACAGTTAGTAAGTGTCTGAGACTGGATTTCAACTCAGGATGTCCTCATTGTACCATCTAGATGCCTCCAGATGCATCATATAATAATTCTTACTATCTAAAATACTTTTTAAATTTTTCTATGATTTAACATTTTACATCTAAATCACAGATACATTTTGACTTTATCCATTAGGACTTGCTGAGTTCTTTCTGGTGTGTTCATTCATCTTTGGAGTCCATCTGTAACTCTACTCTCCCCTGTAGCTCCAAAAATTTGACATATCCAGTGGCCACATCTCAGTAATACCATCTGACCAGACAGGGTGAATCAAGTTGAGTTTAATTGATGAGCAACAACAATTTTGGTGAGAGATATTTGTCAACAAACTCTTCTGGTTTTTAGTCAGATGCTGATAATTCTTTTTTTTTTTTTTTTTTTTTTTTTTTTTTTTTTTTTTTTTTTTTTAGGTTTTAGCAACGCAATGGGGTTAAGGGGCTTGCCCAAGGCCACACAGCTAGGTGATTATTAAGTGTTTGAGGGCTGATTTGAAGTCAGGTCCTCTTGACTCCTGGGTCAGTGCTCTAACCACTGCATCACCTAGCAGCTGCAGACAACTAATTCTTACTCCAGGAACTTGGAATTTTGCATGTATCAAGCAGTATGCTAGTATATACATTTACTTTTGGTATGTTGTATCCTTCTTCCTTTCAACTCATTTGCTTCTCTATTAAAGAAAAAAAGTAAAATCTGTCATCATAACTAAACTATTTTTAGCTATTTCTACTTTATAGCATAGTGTGTTATATGATATTACTTGAACATCTCACCCTTACTTTTTCATTATAACCCTTAAGACTATTGATCTATTGCTTTTGACATTAAATTTCACTATCATTTTTCTATACCTGTAAAATAATTGTTTCACAATTTGATTGTTATATCCTTGAAAAACAAAATTAATATATAATTTTAATTATATTTTGTCAAACTACTTATTAACAATTAACAGTTATTCAATTAGTGCTAGCTTTTGTTTCTGCTCTTAAAGAGCATTTACCAGGTATAAAAAATAAGCATTCATTAAATACCTACTATGTTCCAGACACTGGGCTAAGCAATTTAAAAATATTATCTCATTTGTTATAATTGGATTGATATTGTTCCTAAATGTATATGGACATATATTTACCTTTTGCAGTCATTTTAAATGACAGTTTTGTATCAGAAGTTTTTATAGGTTTTCTTGGAATGTTGATGCTTTAAGTAAACTTATTTTATATCCTGTATCTGCTGTATTTATTAAATGATCAGTGAATTTTGTGCTTGACATTTTATAATTTTCTAAATATTAAAACCCACAATATACACAAGAAGTGTTTTATTTCCTTCTTTAGCTCTTCTTACTCCCTTTACAATTTTATTATTTTACATAATGATGATAATATTCATTCTGATTTAACCTTAAAGTATGTATTTTGTTTTGATTTTAATTGTGTTTCTTTAAAAAGGATGCTGCCAAATGTTGTTTGATCTTGAATATAGGATTAAGGTCTTTTAATTAATTCTTTCTGATTATTGGAAGTATGTTTTCTTTGCTCTGGGAGCATTGCATTTTGACTATAGTAATCCTGGGAATGTCTATTTTGGAAACTCAAGCAGTGATTAATGGATTCCTTCAATTTCACTTTTATACTCTAGTTCTTGGAGAGCAGGTCGATATTTTCTTTATGATATCTTGAAAAATGATGGGTAAATTTTTTTCTTTGATCATAGCTTTCAGAAAGTGTAAAAATTCTAAATGATCTTTCCTTGACTATTTTCCAATATCAGCTTTTTTAATGATATATTTTACATTTTTCTTTTTTCTGTTTGATTTTGTTTCATTATTCCTTGATATTTCATATATCTTACTAGCTTCCCCTTGCCTTAATGCAATTACTTCTTTTTCCATTTGGTTAATTCTTTTTTTGTGTTATTTTCTTCATTTTTTGTACCTCTTTTACTTTGATGTTAAATTTTTCTTGAATTGCTCTTATTTATTTCCCTATTTTTCTTCTGTCACTGTTCTTTGATTTTTATTAATATGCATCACTTTCAATTATTTCTCCCTTTTCTTTTGCCACTGTTATTTGATTTTTAAATTCATATTTAAAAGTCCCTAAATTTCTGTTAGATTTTGTATTAAATTTAGGTTATTTTTTAAGACATTGATTGTAGCGGTTTTCAAAATTTTGTCTTCGCAGTTTGCTTCTTGATTTTCCTTTGTTATTTTTATTTAAGGCAGTGCAGATAAGTGACTTACCCAAGGTCACACTCAGGTACTCCTCCTGACTCCAAGGCTGTTGCTCTATCCACTGTGCTATCTAGCTGCCCCGATCATAACTTTTTAATTGTTTTGTTCTACTGTTGTTTTTCATTTTTCCAGCCTATTTTTTTTGACATTTAACTTCATGTTAAATTGAACTCTGTTCCCATCATGTAGGTGGAGTGACACTGTTCCAGGTTTAATGGTTTTCATTAATAGTGTTTTCAGAGCTAATTCTGGGGTTTTGGAAGTTTTTGATGTTTCCATAGTGGTATGATCCAAGGAGAAATGTGTCACTGCTCCCTTTTTAATAGAAATTATATTAAGGCCTTGCTCTTGGGACTGAAAATATTCTTTTCTGCCCTGGAATTGTGATGGGTAGAAGAATTGGACAATGGAGTTGCTGAAAAACAACTTGCCCTGTTTCCATTGCTAGTTTAGGAAACTTTTGTGCTCTCTTTATGAAAAATTGATTGACTCTCTTTTAATCTTGGGCTTTAGAGCTCCTAAAGCTGCTGTTTCACCTGACCATGAAAAACCTCTCCTTACAACCTCCTAAGTTGCCTGAGGCTGGGAAAATCTTTGCTGTCCCAGGCCTCCCAATCTTTTTTTGATGCAAATGCTTCATAACTAAATTTTAGGCTTTATTTAAAAGGTGTTTGAAAGGGGATGTTGGGAGAACCTGGCTGCATCTTCTACTCCATCATCTTGGTTCTGCACCCAGAAGAGGATCCATGTAGATATAAATAATGTTTATACTATATAACCTCAGATCCCTTGATGTAATAAAGTCCAGTTTGCTCAGAAAGTAGCAGATTATCTAGAAAGACTTTTTGATTAAGAATTTTTACTAATTCAGACTAGCTGTGCATTACTGACAAATTCATTTAACTTTCAAAGTCTTAGTTTCCTTTATTTATATTGATGATAATAATACTTACCCTGGAAAACAAAGCCTCTGAAGATTAATAAAAAAGTGTTTAAAATATTGGATAAAATATTATTGAAATTAAGTTATTAATTTATATTTATTTTTCTTCTTATCAAACAAAGGTATGATGGTAATGTGATATTGCATTAAGTACTTAAAATATGTTCAAGGTTTAGCTTTGATTCTGGTTATTCATCAGTGTGATAATAGGCAGGGCATTGAGTATTTTGGATTACAAATTTTCAGAGGATCAAATGGAGAAAATATATGCAAGTTATTTCACAGAGATTTTGAAAGGAAAATAATTCATTAATGTAAAGGTACTACATATATGAATGATAAGATTTTCATTTATTAGCCTTAAATATAGCTCTTTCAGTCTTGAGGTATGTCCTTTTTTTCTTAGAACATCAAAGTTTGTTCACCCTATTTCAAAGTTTTACAAACTTCTAACCTACTTTTTCAAACTTTCCATATTACCCTAAAAAGATTAATCTGCCTTTGATCATATAAGCTTCCAATAACTCTGATCACTGTAATTAACTTTTGAACCCCGCCCTCATCATTGTTTGTATTAATCCAATAAACCCTTGAATTTATCTAGCTCAGATTGGCAATATGACTGAAAATAAAATGATTTAAGATAATATAATTATCCCCAGTAATAACAGGAACATCAACTCTAGTGAAGACAAGAAATAGTGTGAGGCTAAAAGAACAATAAAATATTTGCAATGTAAATTAAAAAACCTTAAAGAGACACATAAATGTAGTTATTTCTATTAGTAATACTAGTATTACTCAAATAATAATACAATTATTATACAGTACTTTTGAGTTTGCAAAATTCTTTGCAATTAAGGCAATGATGTAACCTTTCAAAGATAAATTTCTTTCCTTTTATAAAAAATCATCTAATTTTAAAATAGATTGCAGACATTATTCAGTGTTGAACATCATGAGAGTAAATAGAGTACTTGCTTATTATAAAAGGATTTTTAATTTTTCTCTAACAATAAAGTAAGATATGCAGTAATACACACTGTAGAAGTTACAAGTGCAGGTTTTGATATCATGCCAGTTTGCATAATGTTTTAATAATGTTTTGTTCTAGTCACTTATGCATAATGACATCTTAATTTCACTGTACATAATTAAAACAGTATCCTAAAGGCCCTTTGGTACATGGCAAAACTTGTATCCTGCTGTTGTGAGCTTTTTTAAAAATAAACTTTAAGATCTCTGCCATTTTCCCTCTATTTTAGATCATTTAAATTTCCCCATAATTTCTTCTCATATTTCAATTAAACTTTAAGTAATTAATTGTTGTTTTAACTTTCATATTTTCATAATGGTCTTGGTTTAAAATTGAGATGGGAAATTGGAAATTGGAAAACAGTTCATCAAGTTTTATCTTTAAGTCCCAGTATAAAAATACACATTCTTCCTCAGATAATATACCTATATCATCATATTCTGCTTTCTACTTTTACATGCAAGAAAGAGTAAATGTAAATGAAATATATATATATATATATATATATATATATATATATGATATGTGTCCTTCAGAACACAAAGAATTCTCTACATAATTTAAAATGACTGTCAAATTATTTCAATATTTTGAATCTTTACAAAACCTATGGTAGTTCTCATTTAACTTCCTACTTGTATAGAACTGAAATCCTATCAATGTGAATACTTCCTTTGCTGGTACAACTAACTTTACCTTCCAACATTCTCATCTTCTATGATTCTTGTTCATAAATTTGCATAAATGCTCTATATAGCATCTGCACAATTGTTTTGAAGAACTTTCCTTAATCCTTTTGAAATGCTAGTATAACGGCAATAAAGTGTCCATCTATTATCTTTCATGCTCCTTACTTAAACAAGCCACATCATTTTACAGTTCAACATTTTCTTTGTTTTTATGTCTATATTATTCGATCGATGATCTAAGTGAAAAATATCTTCAACTCTTACCTTCTATATTTTTAGGCCATCCTCTTCAACCTTTCCCAATCCAATTCTGCTCATGTCATCCACTAAGCTCTGTAAAATTCCCTGTATGTAGTGAGAACTTTTCTCTTTTATCTGAACCTATTTCTTTCCTGCTCTTTAAATCTGTTGTTTTCACTGACATGCATCACCTACCTTCCCTTTACATCACACTATCCCTTCAAGCAATGCCTCTATCTTCACTCAAACTTCCAAGACATTGATAGTGGTAGGGGAATTGAAACAATATTTTCCTGCTTTTAACCATTTCTTGGTACTTGGTACACTAATCAACAATTTCTCCAATATTTTGAGGATGAAAATTTTCTACCTATTAAAATTATGTTGATTGTTATATATCAGATATTGAGGCCTGAAATTCCCTCCTTTTATTTAATTCAGGTCTCAATTTATTGACTTCATTACTTGTCCAACTCCACATATACTAGGAAATATCATCCTTATTATGATTATCTATAATTCTATACTTTTCATCCATTTTATGATAATGAATTATTTCTTTTTTTCCAAATTATCTTCCTGGTATTGGTCATTATCCCATGACACCCCTCCCCCTATTCATTTCCTCTATCTCTCTAATCTTCCAATTTCCCTTGTATCCTTTTTTCTTTCCTATCTCCAAATAAATATCTGTCTCCCCAATCGTTTTTTAATTAATATTTTCTTTTTTCCAATTACATGTTATGAAAGTTTTTTCAACATTTCATCATTTTTCAACATTTTAACTTATAAAATTTCCTTACACATCCTCCCCCCCTCCAGCAATGAATAGTCAGGTTAACATTGCACATGTATATTGTTGATAAACATGTTAATAGATTAGTCATTTTTGGTATGAGGAATAAGGATTAAGGGAAAGAGATACACGAGAAAATTTTTAAAAAATGTCCATCAGATTCTAAAGGGTCTTTTGTTGTGTTTTCTTTTTCTTCCTCTGGATAATGATAGCATTGTCCACAGCAAGTCTAATACAGTTCTCCTAGCTCTCTGAACTGCTGAGAGGAGCTGCTTCCATCAAGATTTATTATCTCACAATGTTCCTGTTAAAGTGTATATTTTCCTCTTGGTTCTGCACCCTTCACTCAGCATCAGATCTTGAAACTGATTCCATGCTCCCCTAGAGTCTGACCATGTATAATTTCTTATAGAACAATAGTATAGTATTCTTGTACAATAACTTGTTCAGCAATTCCAAAATTGTTGGGCATCCCCTCAATTTCCAATTCTTTGCCACTTCAAAAAGAACAGCTATGAATATTTGGAAGATGTGGGACTTTGCCCTTTTTTATGATTTCTTCTAGTTATTGGCCTAAAATTGGTATTGCTAGGTCAAAGGGAATAAACAGTTTCATTGCTCTTTGGACATAGTTCCATATTGCTCTATCAGAATGAATAGTACCGTTCACAACTCCAGGAACAATGCATTAATGATTAATGTCCCAGTCTTTCCATAACTTCTCCAACACTAATCATTTTCCCTTTTTTTTCATCTTAGTCAATCTGATAGGTATGAGGTGATACCTCATAATTGTTTTAATGTGCATGATCAATAATGATTTAGAACATTCATTCATATATATATATATATATATATATATATATATATGGGTGTGTGTATACATATGCATGTATGCATGTGTATATATATTTATATAGATATATATAAATATATATATATATACACACACACACACACACCTACATATGCATATTTAGTGGCAACTAGGTGATGCAGTGGATAGAGCACTAGCCCTGGAGTCAGGAGGACTTCAGTTCAAATACAGCCTCAGACACCTAATAATTACCTAGCTGTGTAATCTTGAGCAACTCCCTTTATCCCATTGCCTTGCAAAAACCAATATATATATATATATATATATATATATATATATATATATATATATATTCATTTTACAATTGTTTAATTCATATCCTTTGACCATTTATCAATTGAGGAATTACTTGTAACCTTATAATTTTTTTATAGTTTTTTTTTTTTTGGAAGGCATTGGGGTTAAGTGGTTTGCCCAAAGCCACACAGCTAGGTAATTATTAAGCGTCTGAGACTGGATTTGAACTTTGAACTCAGGTCCTCCTGACTTCAGGGCCAGTGCTCTATCCACTGTGTCACCTACCTGGCCAGAATGACCTTATAAATTTGATGTGATTCTCCATATATTTTGGAAATAAGACCTTTATCAGAACTTCTAATTGTGAAGATTGTTTTCCAGCTTTATGCTTTCCTTTTAATTTTGGCAGCATTGATTTTATAAGTGCAAAACTTTTTCAAAATTTAATATAGTCAAAATCATTCATTTTGCAATTTATAACATGCTCTTATTCTTGTTTGGTCATAAATTGTGTCCCCTCTCCATAGATCAGAAAAATAGAGCATTTCTTGTTCTATAAATGCATATAGCTCTTGATGTCTAAATCCTGTACCTATTTTAACCTTACTTTGGTATAGTGTGTGAGATATGGGTCTATATCTAGTTTTTGCCATACTACTTCCAGTTTTCCCAACTATTTTTGTCAAATAGTGAGTTCATATACAGAAGCTGATGACTTTGGGTTTGTCAACCAGCAGATTGTTGCAGTCATTTATTCAATTTCTTTTAAATGTGTCCTAATCCACTGATCCTTTAATCTATTTTTTAACCAGTATTAGGCAGTTTTGATGACTGCTGCTTTTTCATATAGTTTTACATCTGGTAGAGTTAGGTCACCTCCCTTTACATTTTTTTCATCAATTCCCTTCCTATTCTTGACCTTTTTTTATATGGATTTTGTTAGTGTTTTTCTCTAGCTCGGGAAAATAGTTATTTGGTAGTTTGGTATGACACTGAATAAATAATTTAATTTATGCAGAATTGTCATTTTTATTACATTAGTTTGACAAGTTCATGAAGAACTGACATTTTCCCACTTATTTAGATTTGTCTTTATTCGAGTAAGAAGTGCTTTGTAATTGTGTTCATACAATTTCTAGGTTTATCTTGAGAGGTAGATCCCAAGTGTCTCCTCAATCTTAAAAGACCTTTACTTAACAGTAGCATTTCCTCAAATTGTACTTCCTTTCTTCTTCTCTCATCTATAGGGAATTCCTAGGGGGAAAAATTTGTTTATGTATGATATAAAACTACCCCTCCTTTCACTTCCTCAGTCCTTAGAAATATCACTTTGAATCTTATCACTCAATATATTTGTTCTTTCTTAATTCATCAAGGATCATTTCATTGCAAACTATTATTCCTCCACTTCAGTGCATATCCTAATTGTTTCCTCCCCTATCTTTTGACACTCTGACCATCATTATTCTCTGGATATTACCTTTTGTAACTTGTGTCACTACTCTCTGTTGATTATCCCCTTACTTGTTTGACTGACCTTTTCAATACTCATTTTCTAGCTCCTCATTCTTCTTACTTCTAAGTGTTAGCAGGGTTCTATCTGTTCATTTCTCTTCTCTCTCTATCCTCTCTCTTTTGTTGCCTTCATTAAGACCCATGGATTTAATATAGTCAACTCCATTCTATCCCTGTTGTTTCAGACCTGCATCATCACATTCCTGTTGGACAGCTCATAAGAGCCGAAACACAATAAAACACAGACTTAGTTTGCATTCTGAATCATCTTTGCCACACTTACCAATTTATTTCAAAGAAATAGTATTTCTCCAGTCTCTTTGACTAAAGCTTTGGTGCCATCTTTGACTCCACTCCATTTCACCCAACATTTCAAATAAGTAACTAATTTTTTTTTTATTTCTACTTTTACAATATCTCAAACTCATGATTCTGCTTTCTGTAAGCAAACCATTTCCCTTCAGGTCTTTGTAAATCTTATTGTAATAAATTAAATTATCTTATAATGTATAGCACAATAATATAACATAATATAATATAGCATCAAATATCATATAATTAATGTAATATAATCTATAATACAATTTAATTTATCCATATTATAGATTTCTCAAAAGTCTTTTTAGTTGGTCACCTAGGTTCAAATGTCATCTCATTCTGACACTATTTCATTTTCCACAAAAAAAGTCAGTGATTATCCTTAAATAGAAATCTGACCCTTTTTATTTACTGTTCAGCAAATTCCTCTTAAGTACAATTAATATCCAATCAATTTATTATAATATGAAATAACCCTAATAACTTCTAAGGATTACTTTCCTAATCCTTGAATTGAGGAAGAGAGACAATGTAATCTTAAAAATCCTTTCCCATTATAACTCCTAGAGATTATTGGACTATTATTAAACATATTTTTGGAAAATTATTATATAAGTATCATAGAACCTTAGAAGTATATATATATATATATATATATATATATATATATATATATATATATAATTTCTAAAAATGATCTCAGACAGTAAATAGTCTAACCTTTCCTTTTAGTTTACTATTCAATAAGATCCAAAGGAAAAAAACTGAATTGCCCAAGTTCAAATAGTTTATCTTCTAGGAAGAATTTGAACCCAGGTATTTGAATCTAAATATAGTACTATTTATATTATACCATAATATTTTTTCTTCCAAAAAGAATGATCAATAAATGAAGCAAAAGTTTGTTTTTCCCCACCATATTAGAAAAAGGAGAAATTTTAAAAAATTGAATCAAAGCACAATTACTAGAAAGATCCCCTATGAATTAGGTTAATGTCATTTCTAACTATTTTGGGAAGAAAGATGATATGGAGCCCAAAACTATGTTGAAAAAAAATATTATCCTATAGGCAGCTTGATCTTCTGAAAGATGTTCAGCAGATGTAATAGTGAATTGTGAGTAATATGAGAATTTTTATTCTTGACTAAATATGTTTCTGTTTCATTTAATTCTTTAAACAGTTGAGTGGAAAGTAGAGAAGTTCTACTTATATTTATGATATTATTTTAAAAATAATGCTTAATTTTTTAAAAAAATGTGAAAAATCAAACAAAATTCCCTAGAGGTTGTTAAGCAGCATCCCACAAAGTCCTGAAAAATGTTCTGTATATTAGAATATTTGAAAATTGTGAACAAGGAAAAATTGTGAACTAATAGGATCTTAGGAAGCAAATGGAAATTACAGTTGAGAATCAGAGTGATTTTAAATATTCATTCAATAATATTAAGAATTTGAGATGAAGAAAGTCAAATGACAGAAGACCAGAAAATGTCATAGTTGACCATGACAAATCTTCAAAGACCACTTCTTCAGGAAGCATTCATCCCTCTTCTCCAAGGGATTTAGAGTATTTTTGAGGGGGTGATAAATTTGGGGTCAAAGATTAGAGGTGTAAGAGAATATGTATTTCTCTAGTAACATGGAAGCTCAAATTTTCCATCAAAAATGACCTCCTTTTATGGTCTATTCTTTGTGTATAGATAAAGCACCAACATAATCTCAATCAATGACAACATTAAATAAAACATGTATTTCCATTGTTGATGGGAAAGACTCTGACATATGAATTGAAATGATGAAACCCTTTCTGCTGAAAAGCTGTTGTAATTTGCTAAATTAATCTAAATAATAATTATTTTTAATTTACTTTTACAGAAAAAATATATATATTATCTTATTTCAATTAGCTTTATATTTAATAATAACAATATAGATATGGGAAAAAGTAAGAGTGAAGTCGATTAAAATATTTGAAATATTTATTAATAATTAATATTTTTGCTTTGCAAGCTATATTTTTCTATTGCTTCTTTTGTTCTAGGTCAGGGCTGTCCAAATTTACTTTTAAAAGTTTTTATTGAAACAATAGACAACATATTTTGATTTACCATTTTAGTGAGAGCTCTCTGGTAGCCTGACTTTGTTTACTAAAGCATTTAGAAAACTAACTGGTGGGTCACATTCTGTGCAGCTCTGTTCTAGGTTATTCAAATGTATTTATTTTCCCAAACATAAAGCATAATCCAAATTGTTTTATGCCATATATCACTGACAGTTTTTATGTGGTGATATATCTCAGATCATTTGGAAATGATCTTAGGTCATTTGGGAAAGTGAAATTAATTAGTATTTCTTTGTTCCATGTCCAGTTATCACAGAATTTAGATATTACTTTCTTCAGCAAAATACTGTTACTGAAGTAATACACTCCTGTCTATGGGTATTAAGAGAAATGGTATAATTACAGATCTCAGAAAAATGAGCTAACATATTTCTAGCTACCAAATACAGTAGAAAAGGAATAAGAACTAATTTGCCAAAGAATAAATCTTTTTGCTGACATTTTCTAGTGAGTCATGTTTAAATGAATGACCTAAAAATTGCTTCATTTCCCCAACAATTTTGAGTCAGTTGTAGATGCTGTCTTTGAAGTATTCAAACTATAACTCTATGACTGAATTCTACTAAGCTAAATAATCACTTACTGGTAATTTCAATAATATTTGGAGGCAATTTGGAAGTAAATTGGAGGTAGGTTGGAGTTTGAAAAATGAAGTTATAATATTTTAACAGTATCCATTTGATAATAAAAAGATATAGACAAAATTAAAAAATTAAGTGTGGTTTTCTTTTCTTTATTTACTCCATTTTCAATTCCCTCATCTCCATTTTGGATTTGTTAATGTAGAAGCTCCTATATCCTAATTGTGGTTCCAGAATACTTGATTTGTTTCTTCAAGTGTTTGCAATATTTTTCCTTGACTTGGGAGCTCTGTTTCTGGGGGGTGGGTTAATTTTGGGGATGTCTTTCAGGAGGTGTTTCCTTTATTATTTTTACCTTCTCATTCTACAATGTCAGGGTAGTTTTCTTTGATAATTTCTTGAAAGCTGATGTTTACCCCCTTCTTTTTTTTTTTTTGATCATGGTTTTCAAGAAGTCCAATAACTTTCAAATTATCTCTTCTGGATCTGTTTCCCAGTCAGTAGTTTTTACAATGTCATATTTCACATTATCTTATATTATTTTATTCTTTTTGAGTTGTTTTATTATTTCTTCATTCATCATAAGGTCATTAGGATCCACTTGCTATAATTTTTAAGGAATTGCTGTCTTTTATTTATTTGTAATTCCATTTGGCCAATTCTATATTATAAGGTGAATTTTTGTAGCTGTTTTTTGTCATTGGGATAATTATGCTTTTACAGGCATTCTTCTCATTTTTTTGATGTCTTTTACCACTTGGCTTAGTTTTTATTTATTTATTTATGGCAATGGGGTTTAAGTGACTTTCCCAAGGTCACACAGCTAGGCAATTATTAAGTGTCTGAGTCCAAATTTGAACTCAGGTCCTCCTGACTCCAGGGCCAGCACTTATCCACTGCACCACCTAGCTGTCCCCCTAGTCTCTTTTTAAAGTTGTATTTTCTTCAGTATTTTTAATGAAATTTTTACCAAGCTTCTAACTCATTTTTCATGATTTTTTTACATCATTCTCATTTCTCTTCCCAGTTTTTTCTTCAGTTTTTTTTTTTTGCAAGGCAGTGTTGTTAAGTGACTTGCTCAAGGTCCCAGAGCTAGGTAATTATTTTGTCTGAGTTCAAATTTGAACTCAGGTCCTTCTGACCCATGGACTGGTTCTCTATCCCCTGTACTACCAACTGCCCACCTTTGCAATAGGCTTTGTAAAGTCAAAGAAAATTGCATTATAAGAATTCCTTAATTTCTTCAAATACAATATCAATGGAATATGTATTTTCTTCCAGTAAAAAAGGACAATATAAGTTAACATTATCAAGAACCTCTTTAATGGAAAATTTGCAAATCTATATCTGGGTAATTTACAGTATACAGTGAAAATACCTTCATTCAGAGTGAATTTTTGAAAACTTTTTGGCCCTTTCAGTGGCCTTAGAACAATTCATATTTTTCTGTGAACCTCTGGCTGCAGGAACTTTGACTTTGTTATCTTCATCTGAGTGTGTGTATTGAACTTCCTTGGGACCATAATAACTTTCTGTTACTTTCTCACTTTCCCAAACTATGACTTGATTTTAAGACTTTGTTAAAGTAAGGCTCTGCTTTCAGCATGGAGGATCCAGTATTCCATACTTCTGGGGTTTTGAGCAGCTATTTTCAGAGATGCTTCTCACTCTGGTATGAGAGACCTTTCCTTCAGAGTTTCCAAATTATTTTTGGTGTCTCTGGACTGCGAGGTCTAGAACCCTTCATTCTAATTGATTTAATTGTCCAGAGGTCTGCTCCTGGTTTGAAGGCAGTAGCTGCACAGGTGCAGTCTGTGAGAGAGAGAGAGAGAGAGAGAGAGAGAGAGAGAGAGAGAGAGAGCACACCTCTCTTTGGTAACAAACCTTTCTGCCAGACTTAAAAGTTGTCTTGGGCTGGAAAAATTGTTTCATTCATCTATTTGTGGTTCTGTTGCTGTAGGATTTGTTTAGAGTCATGACATAAAGATATTTGGAGGGGGTTTGGTAGACGATTTAGATGAGCCCCTGCCTTTATTCTGACATCTTGGCCCCACCTTCCCATCAAATATTTTCAAAGAAAAGAATACCACAATGAAGAGGGGTTCAATGGAGAATGTCTGAGCAAAGAATTCAGGAATTTCAAGCTTTCTCCAAGGCAAGTAGGCATTTTATTGGATTCTGTGATGGCACAATGGCCTGGAAGATGCTCTAGCAAAGAGGGAATTGAAGACAAGCTGTTTATATAGGCTTAGTAAAAGCAAGAAGAGAGGAAAAATATTCTCAGTTAAATAATTAAATCAGTTTAAGATGACTCTGGATGCCCAAAGTAAATCCAGGAATTTTATGGTGACCATGAGGGCAGTTAGAACATATAATTAAGTTGCTCAGTCAGGTCAGGTATATATAATGAATAATTAAGTTCTTAAGTCCAACAGGATCCTTAAATAAAATAAAATGCAAAGAATAAAGGTATTTCTTACAGGTCTGACCTTAAATAAGCCAGACTCACAAGGAGCAGATAAAGGCAGTCAGAAATCAATATCCTGAGTAATAGAAAAGGGGAAAAATGACCACCAGCAGACCAAAAGATGCTGATAAGGCAGGGCAAGTAACTATCAAACTAAAATTAAAATTTTTGAGTTTTTGCAAGGACAGAGTAAGGAGATTTAGGGGACTTAGATCAAATCAAAATTTTAGGGGTAAATCATTAGTTAGGACCCCATTAACAATATTTAGATCTCTTTTATATATTACAATTAATAGCACCCCACTACAGTATTGATTATTTTTTCCATTAGTTCATTACTTTGTATTTTCTCACATTATCCACTTATCTTAATATCTAACAAGGATTTATGAGATATTCCTATAAATTATAATTTCCAATATATATTTTATTTGGAAAGTTCAACATTACATGTGAATTTTCAGATGTTACTGCTTTTCTAAAACATTAAGTGAAATATTAAATATTGCTGGTCCCACATAGTTCAAGGATCTTTGCTTTTAACTACATAAGAATCCTCTAGGTCTGTTGTATCTACAGATTTACCAAGTTATCAATTACTCTTTCCGTCCCATTCTAAAATAACTGCCATCCATGATAAAACATTTTGTTAATCCAATGAGAACAAAATTAAAAATCTTTTCAATATATTTTTAAAACACTTATTTATCCAAAATTATTGTCTATGTTTAGTTCACATTATTTGGTTCACTTGCTTAAGAAATTTTGATTAATTAGCAATGATTTACTTATTACAGGGTATCATCAAGAAATTCTATGGTGGCATGACCATATAGATAATGTGTCATATCCACTAGCATAGATAATTTGGTCAAATTTTTTAAATCATGCCTTTACTTTTGAAAGCCTTCAAAATCATTAATTTAATATTATTCTAAGCATATTAACTTTGCATGTATTTTATACAAATATGCTGCATAAATCTTTTATACCTGTATTTTTTCTATAAAATTAGCTACATTATTAATAAACTTGAATTTATTCCCCTTGTTGCCCATGGTATTGTATGGTTCAATCAATATTTTGAACAAAATGAATGACTTAAAAGTATGATAAAGATACCTTTGTATTATTTAATGGAAATTCCTATGGATTTTTTTACATATGGCTGTGGTTTTATAGTTCTTTGTCTTCATAATTAATTATCCATCAGTTGTTTTAAGTTAAAATATATTACATTGTTTCTGAATTATCTCAAAACACTGTTTGGAAATCTTAAAACATAATTTTTAAAAATTAAATAGCCATTTCATCTATTTTATATATTAGATTTAAGGCAGTTTCCATAAAGTTAAATAAAATGTTTGATAGCAGTGTTTTTATATTTTATTTTTTTAAGAAAGATTTTGTTTATTTTGAGTTTTACAAATTTTCTCCCATTCTTGCTTCCCTTCCCCCACCCCCAAAGAAGGCATTCTGTTAATCTTTACATTGGTTCCAAGTTATACATTGATCTCAGTTGAATGTGATGACAGTGAAATCATATCCTTAAGGAAGAAAAATAAAGTATGAGAGAGTATAATTACATAATAATATAACTTTTCCCCCCCTAATTTGATGGTAATAGTCTTTGGTCTTTGTTCAAAGTCCATAATTCTTTCTCTGGATACAGATGGTATTCTCCATTACAGATAGCCTAAAATTGTCCCTGGTTGTTGCACTGAAGGTATGAGCAAGTACATCAAGGTTGATCATCACCCCCATGTTGCTGTTATGGTGTACAATGTTTTTCTGGTTCTTTTCATCTCGCTCAGCATCAGTTCATGCAAATGCTTCTAGGCTTCCCTGAATTTCCATCCCTCCTGGTCTGACACACATATATTTGTGTATGTATGTGTAAGTATACCGCAGTTTGTTAAGCCATTCCCCAATTGAAGGACATTCACTTAATTTCCAATTTTTTGCCAACACAAACAGGGCTGCTATAAATACTTTTGTACAAGTGATGTTTTTACCCTTTTTCATCATCTCTTCAGGGTATAGACCCAGTAGGCAGAAATGTTTTTAAACAAAATTATTACAGGAATTTTATTAGCCAAAATTAATTTCTCCTGAATATTTTCTCATGGTTCTTAGGAAAAAGTAATTACATCAGTTGTTTCTATTGTTTTCATTATGCCCTATTATTTTGATTTATAAATAACAATTGATTTAAAAACTGAGTTTTAGATAGAATAGAAATTGAATGACAAACAAAAAATTTCTATACTGCTATTATTATTTAATTAAAATGAAAGAAATATAGGAACTAAA
This sequence comes from Macrotis lagotis, assembly GCF_037893015.1. Lineage (NCBI taxonomy): Eukaryota > Metazoa > Chordata > Mammalia > Peramelemorphia > Peramelidae > Macrotis > Macrotis lagotis. The sequence continues at coordinate 188,342,100 of NC_133660.1, forward strand.
AATTACAGTGTCTTCACAAGTTAAGGAAAAGTTTTTAATTTACATGATAGCTAGCTCATTTGATTCTTAAGATGTATCCTGCAACAAATACACTATAAGTATTACTAGGCTCTTTTTTACCATTTAAAATCATGAGACTGAAAAAGAATGTGAGACTGGCTAATTATACTAGAACTAATAAGTTTTCAGTTACAATTTGAATTCAGGTCTTCCTGATTCTTGATTAATTAATCAATATCTTTTAATTATAACATAATGCTAACCCTACAAGGAAAAATAGCATACTTCAGTAACTCATTGCTATAATCAACCATAAAAATGGAACATCAATACAGGCAGTCTAACTGAGCTTCGAACTTTATTATAGACCTATGGAAGGATTAAATAGGCTCTCATACAAGCCAGTCTAGCTAATTTTGAAAAGTTTCCATGACTAAATACTAAGTTCTAAGGAAATACATATTTTTGTACATAAAATACCTTCAACAGTAAGGGCAGGAAATATTCATTAAAACATCGATAACTAATATATTATAGTGAAAATAGTTATGTAGGGGTAAATTTTAGAATCCAGAGAAGACAAATTCTCTCCCTTTCAAGAGGAACTAATTTAATAATGAATGGAGATATTGAATAGATGCTTTGGGTAATTCAAATAACCAGGCATCATAGGACAACATAAAAATACTATATTACTGATAAATTTGCCAATGACTTCAATATAAATTTAGTAATGCCAAACTAAAATGTTAAAATGTAATTCATGAGTAAACATAAAAATATTGTGTGTGTATGTGTGTGTGAAATATTCCCTCAGGGATATTATACTTTACAACACAGATTTCTACATGGTATCTGTGTTTAGGCAAGACAAGGTCTAATATATCTTCTTTGTTACTTTCATAAGATTTAATACTAGAAAAATTGATAGTCAAGATAATTAATAAAATATTGCAAAGCAATTTATCTATCCTAAAGCATAAGGGCATAAAAAGTATCATTCTAGATTTATCTAGAATAGGAAGACTTTGATGCTTGCACCACAGGATATTTTTGGAAGATTAGTATAAGAGGGCCCAAACTTTAAAATTACAATGTCTACATACCCATATCTTTTTTCTTGAATGTTACTGTAGTCCTCTCATAGGTGAATTTATCTAATTTCTTCATAAATCTATTCCCAAAACTCTCTAGTTTTCATTGGGTAAATGAATTATATCTTAAGCACATAGTACTTTTTGAGTTTATAAGAAGATCACACAGTTTTCAGTATTCTAGAATTTGTTGAAAAATTCTACTTCCATATTAACCTTTGAATTTTAATTTCATATTTTTCAATTTCAATTTTCAATTGAATTGAATTGAATTCATGAAATATTGCAACTTCTCTCTGGATTCCCTATGGTCTAATGAATAGTCTTGAAGATTTACTTTGTCACACTCATCCAATCATATTTGTGATTTGGAATAGAATGTTAATTGGGAATAAGATATATATTTTACAGAATGAACAGTTTGGTCATCCAAAAGATAGAGTAATTAATAATTTTTCCTTTGTGTGATCCTTATCTCAGTTGAGTGCTTAACATTTTAAAAAAAATCTTACTCTCCAAAGATTCAAAGAAAGAACTTTGGAGCTTATCTAGACTGATCTATGCACAGAATCCCTTCTATGATAACTAAACATTTAGGTAGTCACTTGACCTGCACAAATTAGAAATAATTCCATCATTGAACACTTTCATGAATTATGAACTTGTTATAGGATAAAATAGTCCATTTCAGTTCTGATAGCGTTAACTAATAGGAATTTTCCCCTTTATATATTATATATTTTATATATATATATATATATATATATATATATATATATATATATATGTATGTATGTATTTTAAACCTCTAATCCTTAGTTTTGAACTACTTGAGGACAAGCAAAAGAAGTTGAAATCAGTTACTATGTGGTAGCCTTTCAAATATGTGTAGACAACTATTTTAATCTCCTATAAGTGTTTTCTTCTTCAGCTATTCAACTCATACTCTTTCATTTGATCCTCAAACTGTAGGACTTTGAGAAGACAAACCATCTTTAGTGTGCTTATTTGGAAAATATGGCACCTAGTGCTAATGAATATATTCCCTGTGCAGTCTTTTTCCTCAATTTGAATTGAACTGCCATTGTAGTCTGGCAAGATTATTTTAGAATTAAAGTTCTGGACTTCAGGGCAAGATGGCAGAGAGAGAAGCCAGGCACTGTGCTAAGGACTCCTGGCTCCCCCTCAAAAATAACATGAAAGAAGCCTCTTAACAGAAATTTGATCAACAAAACCCAGAAAAAGAAGATAGGAGAACACCTACCAACAATTTCTGTCTCAGGGGGCGGTGGGTGAGCCAGGAATGGAGAGCAGAGGTCATACACAGGGACAGCATTAGGGTGAAGACAGAGGACTAGCCTGAACCACAGAGTCTTTGGTGAGTGGTGGGACCAAGGACCAACTTTAGCTGCAGAATCTTTGGTGGGGTAGGGGGTAGTTCTGGTGGGTCCCAGTCTACAGGAGAGTCAGTTGCAGCACAGAGAACTGCAGAGCACACCTGGAAAATTATCAGCTTTGCATGGAATCTGAGTTCCCTACATTTTCAGGAGCATTCTTTGGAGAACAAATGGTAACCACCCTCCCCACACCCCCATTAGGTTCAGGTGTGGGCAACAGAGTTCATTCAGCTGAAAGGGAGATTAACTACTTCTCCCAGGGCCCAGCCCATTGTTCAAGGTCAACTCAGACCCTGCTACCCATCCTCACTCCCACCAGAAAGAGATCCTAAAATGAAAACACCAAAGAATGTTGGGCCAAATTCCAGGACTATTAGATAAAAGAAACAATCCTACAAGCACCCAGAAAGAAAAAAAATTAAATACCAAGGAGCCATAGTAAGGATTATGTAGGACTTGGCTGCATCAACATTAAGGGATCCAAAGGCCTGGAATTATATATTATGAAGTGCAAGGGAGCTTGGAATGTAGCCAAGAATCCATTATCCAGCAAAGCTGAATATTCTCTTCCAGGGGAAAATATGGACATTTAACAAAATGGGAGACTAACAACATTTCCTGATGAAAAGACCAGAGCTAAATAGAAAGTTTGTACATAAAACAGAAGGCTCAAGATAACATGAAAAGGTAAAAAAAAAGAATAAAGGAAAAAAAGCCTTCTATCCAACAAGACAAAACTGCCTATATCCCTGCCTGGGAATAAGATTCTCATAGCTCTTGAGAAATGTGACTCTCTTAGAGAGAATATACTTAGCCAGAAGTGATAGACACTCATGACTTTTCTGTGACTCAGAATGATTTAAAAAAATACTTCATTAAAAAGGGTGACAATAAGCAGATGGGGGGATGGAGGAGATTGAATGGAGTAAATCTCACATTAAGAGTTACAAAAAACCCATTGCAATAGAGGGGAATAAGGGAGGAGGTGAGAACCACTTGAATCTTCCTCTCACCAGACTTGGCTTAAAAAATTAAGTTACACACATTCAGTTAAGTTAAGAAACCTATTTTAACTTTCTGGTATTAAAAGGGGGGGAAGGGGAGGAGGGACAGGGAAGGGGACCAAAAAAGGGAAACTAACAGAAGGAAGGATAGGAAGAAGGGGAAAAAGAGAAAAGGAAAAGAAACTGGAGGGGGGTTGGCGTGGGAGAGAAAACACTGAAGATGGAGGTTTTCAGCAACAAAATACTAGGGATTATGGATAAAGTGAAAAAAGGGGAAATACAGATGGAAGATAGAATGGAGGACAATGAAGAGTTAGTAATTATAACTTTGATTGTGAATGCGATCAACTCTCCCTTTAAATGTAAGCAAATATCAGAATGGATTAAAAACCAGAATCCTAAAATATGCTGCTTCTAAGAAACCCATTTGAAGCATAGAGATACATATAGAGTAAATATAAAAGGTTGGAGCAACATATATTTTGCTTCAGTTGAAGTGAAAAAGCAGGGGTAGCAATCCTTATCTCAGACAAAGCAGCTGCGAAAGTAATGTTAAAAAAGATAAGGAAGGAAAGTATATACTTCTAAAAGGTACCATAGAAAATAAAGTAATTTCAATACTAAATATGCATGCACCCAGTGGTGCACCATCCATATTCTTAGAGGAGAAGTTGAAAGAGCTACAGGAAGACATAGACAGCAAAACTCTACTAGTGGGAGATCTCAACTTCCAGCTTTCATATTTAGATAAATCTCATCATAAAATAAACAATATGGAAATTAAGGAAGTAAGTAAATTTTTAGAAAACTTACATATGATAGACTGATGGAGTAAATTGTTTGGGGATAGAAAGGAATATACTTTTTTTCTATGCAATGTGACACAAAAATTGACCATGTACAAGAGCATAAAATATAAATGATCAAATGCAAAAAGACAGAAATAGTGACTACATCTTTCTCAGAACATAATGCAATACAAATTATATGACATATTGGGCCAGGGAGATATAGACCCAAAACTAATTGGAAACTAAATAAGTTAATTTTAAAGAATGAATGGGGGCAGCTAGGTGGCATAGTGGATAAAGCACAGGCCCTGGAGTCAGGAGTACCTGAGTTCAAATCCGGTCTCAGACACTTAATAATTACCTAGCTGTGTGGCCTTGGGCAAGCCACTTAACCCCATTTGCCTTGCAAAAACCTAAAAAAAAAGAATGAGTGGATCAAACAAGAAATTATAGAAAGATTTAATTATTTCATCCTAGATAATGACAATAATTAAACAACATACCAAAACCTACTGTATTCACTCAAGGCAGCTGTCAGGGGATCTATTATATCTTTAAATGCTTTTGTGAATAAATCAGACAAAGAAGAAATCAATGAAATAAATAGGCAACTAAAATTAGAGAAAGAACCAATTAAATCCCCCAATTAAATATCAAATTAGAAATCTGAAAAATTAAAGGAAAAATTAATCAAATCAAAAGCATGAAAACTATTGAGCTAAAAAACAAAACCAAAAGTTGGTTTTGTGAAAAAACAACAAAATTGACAGACATCTCGTCAATTTGATAAAAAAAAAGAAAGAAGAAAACCAAATTACGAGTATCAAAAATGAGAAAGGTGAACTACCACCAATGAGGAGGATATTAAAGTAATAAATCAGAATTATTTTGCCCAACTTTATGTCAATAAATTTGGAAATCAAAGTGAAATGGATGAATATTTACAAAAATATAAGTTTCCCAGGTTAAATTCAGAGGAAATTAAATATCTCAATAACCCTATCTCAGAAAAGAAATTCAACAAGCCATTATTGAACTCCCTAAGAAAAAATTTCCAAGGTCAGATGGATTCACAAGTCAATTCTATCAAGCATTGGAAGAACAATTGATTCCAATTCTATATAAGATCTTTGGAAAAATAGGTTAAGATGGAACTCTGCCTAACTCTTTCAATGACACCAATACGGTGCTGATACCTAAACCAGGAAGACTTAAACAGAGAAAGAAAAATATAAACTTATTTCCTTGATGAATGTAGATGCAAAAATCTTAAATAAAATCTTAAGAAAATTATTACAAGAGGTTATCATTAGGATGATACATTATGACCAAGTAGGATTTATCCCAAGAATTTAGGGTTAGTTTAATATTAGGAAAACTGTTAATATAATTAATCATATCAATAACACACCTCACAGAAAACATTGTTATATCAAAAGACGCTGAAAAGTTTTTGACAAAATATAGCACCCATTCCTACTAAAAACACTAGAGAGTGTAGGAATAAACAGATTGTTCCTTTGAATTACAAACAGTATCTATTTGAAACGATCAGCAATGATCATATGCAATGGCAATAGGCTAGAGGCATTCCCAAATAGATTAGAGGTAAAACAAGAATGCCCATTATCACCACTACTATCCAATATTGTATAAGAAATCATAGCTTCAGCAATGAGCAGAAAAAGAAATTGAAGGAACTAGAATTGGAAAGGAAGAGACAAAACTCTTACTCTTTTTTTAAAAGGCAATGGGCTTAAGTGACTTGCCCAAGGCCACATAGCTATGTGAATATTAAGTGTCTGAGGCCTGATTTGAACTCACATACTCCTGACTCCAGGGCCATTGCTCTATCCACTGTACCAGCTAGCTGCCCCCAACTCTCACACTTTACAGATGACATGATGATATACCTAATGAATCCAAAAAATCATCTTAAAAACTCCTAGGAATAATTAGCAGCATTAGCAAAATCATAGAAAATAAAATAAACCCTTATAAATTCTCAACATTTCTATAATATGGCTAGCAAGATGCAGCTGAAAGAGCTAGAAAGAGAAATCCTATTAAAGGTAACTTCAGACAATGTAAATTACCTGGGAGTCTACCTGCCAAGAAAGACTCATAAATGTTAGGAAAACAATTACAAAATACTTCTCATGCAAATAAAATCAGATTTAAATAACTGAGCAAATATCAACTGCTCGTGGATAGGCCAAGCTAATATAATAAAAATGATAATTCTACCAAAACTTAGCTTATTGTTTAGTGTCCTACCAATAAAAGTTCCAAAAAAATACTCTAATGAGTTAGAAAAAATTGTAAGCAAATTCATAAGGAATAATAAAATGTCAAGCTAATCCAGGGATTCAATGAAAAAAAGTGCAAATGAAGGTGGATTAGCCTTACCAGATCTAAAATTATATTAAAAAGCTTCAGTCATCAAAACTCCCTGGTACTTGCTAAGAAATAGAGTGGTGGATCAGTGGAATAGACTAGGTGAAATAGCAGGAAATATTTATAGTAATCTGCTGTTTGATAAACCCAAAGAGTCCAGTTATTGGCAAAAAAAAAAAAACAAAACTCTATCTTTGATAAAATCTGTTGGGAAAATTGGAGGTTAGTATGGAAGAAATTTAAATTAGACCAACACATCACACCTTATGCCAAGATAAGATCAAAATGGATACAAGATTTAGACATTAAAAAACAATATTATAAGAAAACTACAAGTTCAAGGAGTAGTTTACCTGTCAGATCTATGGAAAGGGAAGCAGTTTATGACCAAGGAAGAGATGGAGCACATCATTAAAAACAGACGAGATAATTTTGGTTCCATTAAAAAAAACTTTTGCACAGACAAAACCACTGTAACCAAGATAAAAAGTAATGTAGAAAATTGGGAAACAATTTTTACAACTAGTATTTCTGACAAAGGACTCATTTCTACAATATACAGAGAACTGAGTCAAATTTTCAAAACATAAGCCATTCTCCAATTGACAAATGGTCAAAGGGTATGCAAAGTCAATTTACAGATGAGGAAACCAAGCAATCCATAGTCATATGAAAAATTTCTCTAAATCATTACTTATTAGAGAAATGCACGTTAAAATATCTCTGAGCTACTACCTCAACCATCTCAGACTGGCCATTATGACCAGGAAGGACAATGATTAATATTGGAAAGGATGTGGGAAATCTGGGATACTAATGCATTGTTAGTGTTGCTGTGAATTCATCCAACCTTTCTGGAGAGCAATTTGGAATTATGCTCAAAGGACAACCATGAATGTGTTTACCTTTTGATACAGCAATACCACTACTGGGTCTATACCCTGAAGTGATTATGAAAAAGGGTAAAAACAATTTTATAACAATATTCATAGCAGCCCTGTTTGTGGTGGCAAAGAATTGGAAATTAATTGAATGTCCTTCAATTGGGGATTGGCTTAACAAACTGTGGTATATGTTTGTCATGGAACACTTTTATTCTATTAGAAAACAGGAGGGATGGGAATTCAGAGAAGCCTGGAAAGATTTTCATGAACTGATGCTGAGTGAGATGAGCAGATCCAGAAAAACATTGTACACCCTAAAAGCAACATAAGTGTGATGATCGACCTTAATGGACTTGTTCATTCCATCAGTGAAACAAGTAGGCACAATTTTGTGATATCCATGATGAGTTTGAACAAAGACCAAATACTATTACCTGTAATTAAAAAAATTATCTTATTATGTAATTTTTCTATCTTTTATACTTTATTATTCTTTCCTTAAAGGTATGATTTTTCTCTCATCATATTCAGCTTAGATCAATGTATACCAGGGAAATAATGTAAAGACTAACAGACTGCCTTCTGTAGGGGAGTGGATGTAGTAAGCACAATTAGGGGAAAAATTGTAAAACACACAAATAAATAAAATCTTTCTTAAATAATAGGGACAGCTAGGTGGTGCATTGGATAGAGCACTGGCCCTGGAGTCAGGTGGACCTGAGTTCAAATTTGACCTCAGACTCTTAATAATTTTCTCACTGTGTGACCTTAGGCAAGTCACTTAACCCCTTTACCTTACCAAAAAAAAAAAAAACCCTTAAAAAACAAAACAAAAAGAAAATGAATTAAAGGTCTTACATCTGACATTAACTATTCTTCCCAGGGCCGTCATCTACAAATTGGGGGGAAAATTTAATACACATAATATTTTTATAAAAACAAAAGGAAATTAGTTTTGCTGTAACTATTCTTTCTGGATCTCAATGACCACTGCTTTATTTTCTCAGATTCACTAAGCTATTACTTTGGAGAATATGCTTGTTTTGAAAAGGATATTATTTCCACACTTAATATCCTATTTAACCTTTACATTATCACATCAAAAAATGTCCCAATGGTGACTGAAATCACCCAGTGACGTTTCTCTATAGCTGGCATATAAGTTTGCTTTGACTAGGAAATTGGATTAAACGAAACCACTAAGACACTCTTGATTTTGCATTTTAAAGTCCGAAAATGCCTCTCATTGATTGATAGAATTAATATAGAGTTGCTATTCTGCTTTTCTTCTGTTGATCATTATAGTCAAGTTACTTCTCTTATAATTATAAGATATTCAAATGCATTACTTAAATAATATTTCATTTAGAACACAAGAAATGTATTATATGCTAAATTGTCAATACTGAAAACTGATGGTGTATCAGAAGATAGTGTTAGGTGAAAACAGGCACCTTACTTACTCATTCATAGTACTTTTGCCTCACAGTTTGGTATAAAAGTAGAAAAGGGAATACATGGAAAAGTAGCACTTTTGATGGTAACAAAGTCCATCCACAATTTACTGGCAACTACTGATAGTATCTTTTTTTCCTCTGATGTTTGTTTTGATATTTGTTCTAAACTTAGTGAATTTCAAAAGTTTGTTCATTTGAATATCTGAAAGTTACTAGAGAAAAATGTAAGATAATTTCTTAGTGAGTTATGATAAATAAGAAGTTAAAAATGTGCATGTAAGCTGGGGTTATCCATGCAAGTTTTTTGCTCAAGTACAGTAATTCATAAGTCTAATATAAAGTTGTAGGTTTTTACTTAATTAGCAATGTGGATTGTCACTTATCTTGCTTGAAGGAGTACTCAATTTTTTAGTATATCATATTTTTAGAGGAAGAAGAAAATTAAAAATATAGTTTGGGGACTAATCACTTAATTTGGACCTCATATCACTTTCATTTGTTGATGCTTTGGAATCTCTTATTAGATAATTTCATTAATTTCATTAGTCACACAGCCACAATGCAGGACTAACTTATTATATCAATAATTTAATTGAAAAAATTAGGAATTTGTTGGAGGAGAGGATTAACTACATTATTCAAACAGTCAAACTTCACTTAGTTATAAAATTTGCTTCTTATAAGATTAAAAATTTTAGCATTAGTGGGGATAATTTTAAAATAAACATACAATGCATGGTCATTTCCCACACAGAATAAAGAATATGGGTCATTAAATTGTGTCAAGAATAATACAATATTCTTACCTTAAAAGGCCATATACCTAATTAGCTATAAGTCAATGCTGTGAGCAGGCAGGTAGCTTGATTTCTAATCTTGGCTTGTTTTTTTTAATTCTTGACCTCAGGATCTTGTTGAAAAACTCTTGTTTTGTTGGTTTTAGTCTTCACATTTGTAAAAGAGATATTTTCTGCATTGTAGAGAATAGGTCAAGATTAACAAATTTATGGCCATGAAGTACTTCCAAAATATAAATGACTCAATTTTTCTGTAAGGATGACAGTATACTTTCAGGTTCTATTAACATTTCTTCTCTACTCATGTCAAACTGGGAAAAAGAAATGTTTCTGAACCAGATGTTGTTTTATATCATTAAATGAAATGCTAAAATTAATCCAGTAAACTGAACAAACCACAATAAATGTCAGAATAAGGATTTAAATAATCAAGTTTTTTAAAAAAGTTACCAAATTTCTCCTATTTGCTCTGCAATTGGAGATTTCTAAATGTAACTAATATTTGAATTATCTTATTTGTTATTCTTATAATTATTCCTTTTGATCAATAAGTATAAACTTTGGGAAAAAGTCAAACTACAAAAATAAGAGCCTACTTCATGGATCTTTAAACCATAGAAACAATCTAGACCCCCAGAAGTGTTCCTTTAAAGCATATTCATAAACGAGGCTGTCAGATTTGAAATAATTGGAATCTTGAGTTGGAAGATCCCTTAGAAATCACCAAATTCAAGTTCACACTCAGTGCAGGAAAACTTGCTGAAATATTGTTGATCATGCTACCTCAACTTCCATGTAGGAATGTAGATAGTTTAGTCTTATTAACTCACATGCCTCTGCCCCAACTCTTGGATAAGAAGATCAATTTTCTGTTCACTTCTGTTCTTTTATCAGGTACATTTGAAAGTCCACTATTTCATTGAAAATCCATCTTTGCCCCTGAAATAATATACCAAATTTTGAAGGCAGTTAAATCTTGGTTATAATCCAAGTCTCTTTGACCTCCAGAATTTCATATTCTATACTCACCAATCCTTTAAAAATGAAGCTGATCAGGCCTGTGTAATCCTAATTGTGTCTCCCTGGTATTTAAATTGTTTCTTTTTGCTTCCTTGCACGATTTTCTCATTTAGCTGAAAAATTCTCAAATTTGCTTATAATATTTATTGGAGGTTTTATTTTGAGATCCTTTTCTCTGGGCAATCAATGAATTTTTAAGGAATATTTTATTTTCTTGTTCAAAGATATTAGAGCAGCTTTCCATGACATTTTCCTGTAAGACATTATCCAGTCTTGTTTTTTGGTTAGTGACTTTCAGGTAGACCAATAATACATAAATTCTCTCTCATGGATCTATTTTCTAAGAGCTACTCTGCATTTTCTTCTATTTTTTTTCAGCCCTTTTGGCTGTTTGATGAAATCTTGGTGTCTCATAGAGTCATTAGTTTCCATTTTTCCAATTCCAGTTTTTAAGATTGTTTTTTCCTGGCATCTTTTTCATTTACTTTTCCAGTTGGCTAGTTTTATTTTCTAGTAGGTCAAACTTGCTTTTAAGATATTTTTTTCAGTTAGTTTTTCATAATTCTCTTCTATGACTCATTTTTTTCAATTTATCTTCTTTTCTTCTTCAGTTTTTAAAATCCTTTTTTGAGCTCATTCAAGATATCTATAGGACTTGATACCAAGTCATCAGCTCCTCTGAGTTTTCACATATAAGCATTTGATCACTGCTTTCCTCTTTTGAGATGGTATTCTTTATCATTCCTTCCAGAATAGTAACTCATTAAGAATTAGTGATCTTTTGTTTCTCCATCATTTTGATAGCTAAAGCTCTTATCCTGTTTTAAAATGAGTGTAGTCCCCGTTTTGTTTTGTTTTGCTTTTGGCTAGGGGCCAGCATTCTTGTCTTGGCTTTCTATTTCCAGTGTTCCCAGTTTACTATCTTCATTATTGTGGTCTAATGCTGTACCAGCATTGTAGGACTCAAAATTTTGTTCTCTGAGCTGTAGTTAGAATTCTCACAGTTGGTTAAAAGTCTCTCTCTGACTTTCCAGCTTTCCCACCTGTACTGGAATATCCTTCCCTTTTACCCAGGAGATATTTCTCATTGAAAAGATGTTTAACTCTTTTTTTTGATGGATTCTATTCCTTTAGATTCTGTTTAGAAGCTTCATTTAACGTTGTTTCAGGAAAAGTTCTCGAAGCTTCTTAGCTTCACACCAACATTTTGGTTACACCCCAGATGTCTTTCCATTTTATTTCAATGTCACAAATTTTCATCTTTAAATAATTAAATCACTTCTAATCACCTATGCTGTCAAAATTTCATTTGTTGAGTTATTTATCATTTATTACCCAGTATGGTGAGGCACCACACCTCACCCCGGAACAATAAATTTGCTATGGTGAAGGAGTTTGCCTAACCCATTGAAATTATGATCTATTCCATGCAGGGTTGGGTAAGTCAGATAGGTCATAGTACAGAATTTGCAGAAAGGTTATCTAAAGTAGAAGGAATTGTAAAAGAGATGACATTGAAAAAATGAAGTTTTCAGATCATAAGATATCCAATGCACTATTGGAGAAGAGTGGAGAACAACTTTAAGTAATTCCAATATTAGTGAAACCACTGAGCACCCAATGAAAGGAAGCTCAGTTGTGGATAAGACAGGTAACAGAGGGAAACTCATGCTGTAATGATCAATATTGCATAGGAACTTATAACATAAGGTTTGTTAATCAAGTTAATAAGGATGTGATCAAAGAGGAGAGGGAAAGATTTTGGGTGTCATTGACCCCAAATGGATGGCTCTGGATGAATTTCATATATATATATATATATATATATATATATAATGTGTGTGTGTGTGTGTGTGTGTGTATTCCTGTGGGCAATAAGTTGCACTCATAGTCAATAAAATAAAAAAGAGAGAAAAATAGAGTACAGGGTAAAATCTCAAAAATTACTGAATCATATCTATTCAAATAAAAGGTTTTATGTTGAAAATCACAGTAATACAAGTCTATATACCGATCTTTTATATCTCCTAGAAATAATATAAAACATCAAATTCATCATAGGGAATTGGAATGCTAAAGTAGAAAAGTAAAAGGTAATAATAGATCTTTAAGTACAAAATGAAGCAGAAAAGAGCCTAATAGAATTTTGTTAGAATAACTTGCTGTTTATAATAAACTGTCTGTTTCAACAACTCAAAAGGTTACTCTAAACATGGACTCCATCAGATAGTCATGATAGAAAACAGATAGATTATGTGCTTTGTTGCTAAAACCCTGTAAAGTGAGTTAAAATTAGACCTAAACTAACTGTTGATAAGATCATGAATTCTCATTGCAAAAAAATCAGACTTAAAGAAAATCAGTAAGAGTATCAGATTCTATAGATATAATCTGAATAATATGCTTTTTGAATATGAAGTGAATATTTGAATATGAATTGGTAGAGTTCCTAAAGAAATATGGACAGAGGTTCATGATGTTGTATAAAAAGGAATTATCATCATCATCATCATCATCATCATCATCATCATCAACAACAACAACAACAACAACAATAAAGCATTCCAATCTAAGAGAACCAGAAAACAAAATGTTTGTCTGATGAGGCTTATAAACAGGTGAGCAATGAAGAAAAGTGAAAACTAAAGTTGAAATGGAAAAATATAGTCAGTTGAATGCAGTATGTCAGGAAACAGCAAGGAGAGAGAAGATTTTTTTTCTTAAATAAGAAAAGCATAGAATTAGAAAAATAGAACAAGGAAAAACAAGATCTTTTGTCTTAATTTTTTTGCAAGGCAATGGGGTTAAGTGGCTTGCCTAAGGCCATACAGATAGGTAATTATCAAATGACTGAGGCCAGATTTGAACCAGGGCTGGTGCTCTATCCACTGTGCACTAGCTGCCCCAAAACAAAATCTTTTGAAAAACGATTAGAGACATCAACAGAAAGCTTCATGCAAAAATATGCAGATTAATAGTAAAAATGATAGAAAAGAAGCAGACAAATGTTGAATAGAGAAAGCAAGAATATACAAAAAACTATACAAGAAAGAACTTAGCATCACTGATACCCATGATGGTGTAACTACTGATTTCAGTTCAGACATACTTCAGAATAAAGTCAAGTGGGTTTTAGAAATTATTCCTAACAATAAGGTTAGTGGAATTGATTGAATTTCAGTTGAACCATTTAAAACCCTAAAAGAAGATGCTACTATATGATGCATTCAATATACCAACAAATTTGGAAAACACAGCAGTGTGAACTGAATTAGAAAAGATGAATTTATATCTGAATTCTAAAGAAGCATAATACCAAACAATGTTCAGATTATCAACAATTGTGTTTATTTCACAAGCTAACAAAGTTGTGCCTGAAACTTTGCAAGCCAGGCCTTTCCAATTTGTGAACTGAGAATCACTAGAAGAGCAGGTTGGTTCCAAAGAGGAAGACTAACTAGAGACCAAACGGTCACAATTTGCTGGATTATGGAGAAAGGGAATTCCTGAAAACAAAACAAAACAAAAACTACTATTCCTGCTTGACTGACTACACTAAAGTCTATGATTATTAAGATTATAACAAAATGTGGTAAATCCTTTAAGTTATGAGTGTACCAGATCATCTTACTTGCCTCTTGAGAAATCTATCGTATATAGCCAAACTGTTAAACCTCAATGTGAAAAAAACTAATTTACTTAAGAGTAAAAAAGGAATCCAAAAATGCTTATTTTTAGTGTATACACAGAGCACATCATTTAAAATGTCAGGTTGGATGAACCAAATATTGGAATTAAGATTTACCAGAGAAATATCAACTCAGTCATGGAAACTGTACCATTTTGATGGTAAAAAATGAAGATGAATTAAGGATCTTCCTGATGAGGGTAAAAGAGGAGAGTACAAAAATTGCCTTGAATCTTAACATAAAAATAACTAAATAATAATTAAAAGTAGACCTTGGAAATTAGTCCAATCACTTCTAGGAAATGAGAAAGAAAAATAAATGGAAGAACCATGAAACTTTACTTTTGCTCACTCAAATACCACTGTAAATAGTGACTATAGCCATGAAATCAAAATATATTTGTTTTTGGAAGCAAAGCTATAGCAAATCTTGGCACTACCTTTTCAGCAAAGGTTGATGTAGTCAAATCTGTGGTTTTCTACTTGCAATGTATGGTTCTGATAGTTGCCCTTCTAAATATTATATTTCAATGGGAGAAAAATCACTTGTAAGTTAGAATTTATTAATAAAATGAATAGAAGTTAGAATTAGAGTCTTCCTTTAATTCTCCTTGAATTTTCAAATCTTATCTGACCACAAAGATCTCTGCTGATTCCTATCTCAGAATATATTGGATAAGTTGATAATAATCACATATTTTGAAACTTGTGTTTAAAAATTAACTCCCTTTACATCTCCAGCTTCTATCTCTATTAGTGATTTGATAATTTTATTTGATTGATAAAGATTATCCATTGAGGCAGCCAATCCTTTTCTTTCTCTTTGGTATAATCTTTTGGTTTTTGTATTGTCATAATTAAAAACACCCAAGTCATCTTGAATGTACAAAATATAAAAGCCCTTAATCTATGGTATCCAAAAATCTTCTTTCTTTGAACAGTTTAATTTTATCTAGTATGAACTCTAAGAGGTCATGCCATATCTATGCAGAGTTGTTTTACCTTATACTTTGCCATTTTTACAAATGGCACCACTGTTCATAGGTAATAAGAATCAATCCCATTAGATCAGAAGTTTTTTTAATCCTGTTTTTTTAGTATTTCATGGATTTGTTTTATTCTTTCTATTTCATGAATTTATAAATATATAAGTTAAATTAGCCTTCAGACAAATACTGTTTTTTGGTCTTCCAAGAAATAAATGCTTCCAATAAGAGAATTATATTTATAATTTAACAATGATGTGGGTACAGAGAATGAAAAGTAAATGAAATTATGGAGAGAAGAAGAGATAAGCAAAGAGGAAAAAAGAGCGTAGGAAATAAGAGCAGAAGAGAGAAAAGAGGAAGTGTGGAAATGTGGTTTTAAAAACAAGAAGCTATGTGAACTAAAGAAAGGAAATATTTTATTGACAAGAGAGATGGATCAGGACAAAAATAAAAATATAAGTATTTAGAATAGTCAGACAATCTTAATGAGCAAAGTAAAATCTAATTGCAGAATATAAAAGATAAGTATAAAATGATTACTTTTGATTATGAAAAAAATGTTGCACTACAGTTTTCAGAAAGTGCAAGATTTTATTAAAAGATATTTTATGTACATATACAAATACACATATACATATAAACATTAGAATCTTTATTGAACTTCCTGAATTGGCTCAATATCCAAATTTCCTCAATACTAGGATTTATAACACCTGACTTAGATATATTTTGGTCAACAAAATTAAATCAAGTTACTGCAGAACTAAGAAAGAGTTGCTATAACTTTTTTATTTCAGTCCTGAGAGCAGTCACTTGGATTGAACTGAGTATTAGTCTCATGAGTTAATTCAAATTTGGGATATACTAGATGCTGAGAGACTCATTCTGTTATAACTTAACTTATTATCACTATCTCTGAATTTGTAGGCAACTATTTGAAAAGAACAGATGAGGCTCTCATGATGTGACTACAATCAGGCCAAGGAAAAATCCTCCTTCCAACCCCACTTGCAAGGTTCCTTTATAATTAATCAAAGGACATAGTCTTTAATCTATTTTACTAAGAGTTGTCTAAGATAACCAGAATAGAATTTCAAGAATATTTTCTCCTTGTTAGATCAGTCCCTTCAACATTTGTTTATGTCTTTTAATAAAAATATATCTACCCGTCAAAAAGAGGGGACATTTCAAAAATATATATGATTAGAATGCAAATTATTTTCCCTTATATTTTCAGATTCAAATTTTTGGTTTCTGTCACATTTCTTGATACTGCCTGTAAACAAAAATCAATGAAGACATTTCATATGAGCTGATTTCAACTTTTGTCTGCAAATGGGAGATCCTTATCACTTCTGAGTACATAAAAATGCAGCTCTGGAAAAAACAGCTCTAATTAAAATCTATACATCAAATATTGAATCAAACATCATCTCCATGAACTGGATTATACCAGATATTAAAGCTTATTAAGGTACAGCTGGTGGATTGCTACTCCATGCTCAGCAAGGCCAGAGAGCACATTTCATACCATATGATGTGACATGATTGCTGAGCTTTGTAGTAAAGATTTCTAACTAGGTAGAAAACAAAGAAAGCAATTTCCCCTACTGAAGCTAGTGGAATGGACAAATTTCATAATGCTTCTTTGCTATGCTAGCAGAGAATAAAAATAGAAGTAGTGTACATTAGAGGTGAATCATGTAAGTAAATGTGCTTTATTTTTAAAGGTAGAGTTTTTAAACAAGATCTGGCTAAATCATGAGGAAAAATGTCATCATTCTCTTATCTAGGGTCTCCATGGGAATAGAGGGGTGGGTTATTTCTGTGTTGGAGCAAATTGCCATTTAAAGTGAGGATGAAAATCAAAATTATTCCACTACTCAGGGTCTAAAAGAAATCAAGGTCAGAGTAAGTTAAAATAGGGTAAAATGCTGAACAAAATATAATGTACTCTGTATACCTCTTTTTTTCAACTGGTCAAAACTGTCTTCCTTTCATCAAATATTATCTGAAGTACAAGTTCCTGACTTGATATAAGGAAATAGGATGCCTGGGGACTAATCTTATCACAGGATTAAAAAAATCCATTTTCCTATCTCGAAAAATGAACATATTTATATTGAAAGGTCATTAAGTAGTGGGGTACACACACACACACACACATGCGCGCGCACACACACACACACACACACACACACACACACACACGTACACAAATGCACACACACACATACATACATACACAGACAAAAGAACTAAAGTACAGATAGTACAGTGTCCTGGTAAATGTTTTATACCTCACTATCCAAATGATGTATCCCTGACAAAATTTTCAGTTAATTTATAGTATTATCATATTCACCATCAGTTTCCTAAGTCTAGAAATCAATGAAACAAGAAAGTAAGCTTTGATTTGTAACATTTCTAAATTTTCAATGTAAAATTGCTCATTCTGAAAATTTAGTAGTCAGCTCTCATTAAAGTACAAGCTATCGCCAACACACACCTGAGAGAGATTTATTATATTTATCAGTTCTGTCTGGGGAGGTAAATAGCATTTTTCTTTCTTTTATTCATTCCCCATTTTCTTTTACTTTAAAAATATTTTTATTTATTTGGGGAACAATTGGAGTGATGTGGTTGTTTTGTAAAGTTAATGTCAATCAAGTCTCCATCTCTAAAATACAGATTGCAAAACATGACTGAGTTCTCAGCAGCCACAACTAATGAAGGCCTGATAAAGTTCTAACTACAAAATTTCTTGGAATTGAAAAATAGCTCATTCTAAGAAGTGGATACAGTCTATCAAAGGCAATAACACTGAAAAAACATAGAATTAAACATTCTTCTACTCAAACTTGATCTATTCCATCTCACTTGTAGTTGAAAATCTCCATCACATATTATTTGATTTCTCTTAATAGAATAAGTTTTCTATTTATATTAATCTTGCTTATCACAGGACTTTCCACATTACAGGCTCTTAACAAATGATTTTCATTGATTAGCTGGTTGATTGATTCATTCAAAAAAAGTAATGGATATTCCCATTGAACTCTGATCTGGGCATAATTGTGCTTTGTCTAAATTTTTGCTTGAAAATATTCAAAGAAAAGTGTTCAAATGCCATGACATAATATCTTTTCAGAAATTGTTGGGAAGAATAAAGGAATACATGATAGCTATTTTTTTATTTTTCATTATTTTTTTAAAGAAAGATTTTATCTATTTTGAATTTTACATTTTTTCCCCCAGTCTTGCTTTCTTCTCCCCACACCTCACAGAAGGCAGTCTGTTAGTCTTTGCATTGTTTCCATGGCATACATTGATCTTATTTGAATGTGATGAGAGAGAAATCATATCCTTAAAGAAGAAACATAAATTATAAGAGATAGCAAAATTACTGAATAAGATAAAAGCTTTTATTTTCATTTAAAGGTAATAGTCTTTAGCCTTTGTTCAAACTCCACAATTCTTTTTCTGGATTCAGATGGTATTCTCTATCTAAGATACCCCAAAATTGTGCCCAATTGTGGCACTGATGGAATGTAACAGGTTGATCATCACCCCCATATTGATGTTAGGGTGTACAATGTTCTTCTGGTTCTTCTCATCTTGCTCAGCATCAATTCATCCTAATTCTTCCAGACTTCCCTGAATTCCCATCCCTTCTGATTTCTAATAGAATAATAGTGTTCCATGATATGCATATACCATAATTTGTTAAATCATTCCCCAATTGAAAGACAATAACTTAGTTTCCAATTCTTTGCCATCACAAACAAGGCTACTTTACATAATTTAAAAAATATTTAATTAATTAAATATTTTCTTATTAAGGGTATTTTTTTTCTAATACAGTATTTTTTCCTGTCCCCCACCTCAACCTCTTTTAAGAAGCACTGTAAATTGATATCAAGTAAAGATGAAGTCATGACAAATGTATTTCTACATTAACCATAATGCAAAAGAAAATAGACAAAAAAGGAGAAAAATAAAAATAAAGTTTAAAAAAGCATGCTTCAAATTGTCTTCAGAATTTATCAGTTCTGTCCATGGAGGTAGATAGCATTTTCCTTTTTTTTTTTATTCCTTATTTTCTTTTATTTAAAAAAAATAATTTTATTCCTTTAAGTATTTTTAAATTGTATGGAAAAATTTATCAATCATTAAAAAAAAAACTGAGTTCCAAATTCTGTCCCTCATTCCTATTCTAATTCCGTTTTTGGGGAAGGCTAGTAGCGTGCAGCTAGGTGGTGCAGAGAGGATAGAGTGCCGGCCCTGGATTCAGGAGAACATAAACTCAACTCTTGGCTCAGACACTTAATATTTATTATGTAGTTGATCTTGGCAAATTACTTAATTCCATCATTCCACAAAAATAACAATATATATAGGGATAGAATTCAAGCAATTTTATTTCCATTAAACATGTGAGATCACACGAAATATGTTTATATTTTAGCCATGTTGCAAAAGAAAGCACAAAATAAAATAATCAAAATAAAAAGTAGAAAAGATATGTTTCAGAAAACATTCATACATTGTTATTTCTCTCTCTGCAGGTACAGAGAATTTTTCATCATGGACTTTTTTGGGAATAAACTTGAATGATTGTCTTGATTAAAGTAGATGAATCTTTTACAGTTGATCATCATTACAACATTGCTGTTATTATGACCAACCATCTCCTGATTCTGTTGCCTTCACTCTGCATCAGTTCACATGAAACAATACGAATTTTTCTAAATCATTTTGCCTATTATTTTTTAAAGCACCATAATATTTCACCACAGGAATATATCAGAATGTATTTGGTCATTTAAAAAATGTTGAATATCTTTTCAATTTCCAATTATTCTCATCACAAAAAGGTTGGTACAAATATTTGTATATAATTATATCCTTTCTCCCTTTCTTTGATCTATTTAGGAAATGGAGCTAAAGTCCCATAACTGAGTCACAGGGTATTTACGGTGTTTTAGGATTCTTTGGGTATAGTTGCAAATTAGTCTCCAGGATAGTTGAATTAGTTTACAACTCCACCAACAGTATAACAATGTTCAATTATTTTTACATATTAAATATTGTCATTTTCTTTTTGTGTCATGTTAATTAAGCAAATAAGTATTTGGTGGTATCTTAAAGATATTTTTTATTTGAATTTCTCCAACCAATTTAGATTTAGAACATTTTTTCAGGTGACTATTGGTAACTGTGATTTTTTTTTTTTTACTGAGAACTGTCTGTTCACATTTTTTGACCATTTATCAATTATAGAATGGTTTTTATTTTTATAAATTGACTCAATTCTCTGTTTTGAGAAATAAAGCCTTCATCAAGGAAACATCAGAATCTCCCCTCCACAGAATTTCTTGTTTTCCTTTTAATTTTGGCTATATTGAATTTTTTTGTGCAAAAACTTTTTTTAACTTTATATAATCAAAATTATCCATATACATTCTTGTAATGCTTTCTTACTCTTTTTTAATATAAACTTTTCTATTATCTTAGACCTGACAGTTATAGTGTTCTTCTTTTAAAGTATTTTTTCAAATTATAAGTAAAGACAAATCTTAGCATTCTAAAATTTTCTCCCTTCCTCCCTCACTTACATCGTCCCTAAGAAAATGAACAATTTGTTATAAATTTGATGTTTTATGCTTATAAATGTGTATATATATATGTGTGTGTGTGTGTGTGTATGTGTGTATACAAACACACACACATACACGATCATGTCAAATATATTTCTATATTAGTAATGTTATGAAAGAATAGATCACAATTAAAAATATGAACCAAAATAAATAAAGTGAAAATATTATAGTTCAATGTACATTCAGATTTCATTAGTTATTTTTATTGATGTGGATTGAGTTTCTTATCATAAATCCTGAATTCTCTTTGGTCATTGTATGGATCAGAGTATCTAAGTCTATCACAGTCAATAATTATATTATTATTATTATATTTACAAAAATCCTTCTGTTTACTTCATATTATTTCACAACACTTTTCACACAATTGTTTAGTCCTTTACTTGTGTGAAAAGTGTTGTGATTATTTTTCATGGAGTCCCTAGATTTGTCTTGACAAGAAAATCCCAGGAATTTAATACTTAATGGTATTTTAAAGGTTAACTTTTCTTTCTATCTCTTCATCAAGTGATTTGGACATATATATATATATATATATATATATATATATATATATATATATATATATTCATACACACACACACACACACACACACACACACACACACACACACACACACATATATAATGATTCTCTTTTTGTGGGGGTATTTATTGATTTGTTTTTCCAGGTACATCCAATGGTAGCTTTTTACCATTCAATTTTAGCAAGGTTTTGAGTTTTATGTTTTTCTCCCTTCCTCCCCCTCCCCTTGATAGAATGCATTCTAATATAGGGGCTCTACATTTTTAAGCATGCTAAACATCGATCCATACAGATCATATTGTGAGAGAAGATAATTTATTTTATATTTTGAAAATTTAAAGTTGTTTCAAAGAGTTTTTTAGTTGATCCTATGTGGTTCTAAAGGTATTGCATCACATCATTTGCATGAAGTGCTGGTTTTGTTTCCTGATTGCTTACTTTTATTCCTCCTATTTCTTTAACTATAGCTAGCATACTTTAGCACAATATTGAATAATTGTGATAATGGCCATCCTTGCTTCATTTATGATCTTAATTGAGAAGGTTTCAAGTTCAACCATCACAGAAATGCTTACTTTTGGTTTTAAAGAGATACTACTTATCATTTTAAGAAAGTTTCCATTGATTTCTTTCCCTCAAACATTGACTTTAACAGGAATAAGTGACAGATTTTGCTAAAGGCGTTTTCTACATCTACTGTTACATTATATGATTTTTGCTGTTACTGAAATTGATATGTTCAGTCTTGATTCCATTTCCTTAATACTGAACCAACCTGAATTCCTGATATATATCCCAACTTTTCATCATTTATGATATTTGTAATAAGATATTTTCCTGTAATCTCCTTGTTAGGGTATGATTTAAAAACTATGCACTGATATTCATTAAGGAAATAGATTTTTATTTTTCTTTATTTTTGCTCCTCCTGGTTTAGGTTTAAAAATTATATTTGAGTGTTAAAAGAAATTTGGTAGGACTCCTTTTTAAACTACTTTTTCAATAATTACTTTAGTATTAATTGTTCCTTAAATGTTTGATAGAATTCACTTGTAAATCCATCTGATCCTGATATTTTTTTTCTTAGGGAGCTCATTGATGGTTTGTTCAATTTATTTTTTAAGAAAGAGTATTTCAGTGTTGTATTTTCTCTTCTTTTTATATTGAGAATTCATATTTTTGGAAATAGCCATCCATTTCTCTTATATTTTTAGTTTTTTTTTTCTAGCAAATAATTGCCCAAAATAGTAGTTTTGATGTAATTTCATTGATGGTGCATTTCCCCATTCCATACAATACCAGCAATTTGATTTTTTGTTTTTTCAAATCCAAATCACTAATGGTTTATCGTTTTTATTGATTTTGATACCCATCTTTATAAATTTGAAAATCAGTCTTGTAGAATATGGAAGTTATAAGGGTATCTCCAAAAGTTAGAAAGAGGAACAATGGACAGAAGTAGAGAAGCTGATTTTTTGTATTAGAAAAAAGAAGACAAGGTGCCATTTCCTTAGTCTACTGGGAAAGACTAAACAGAACTTATGTCCATAAACAAATTTTTATAATGAATCTGTTAATTAAGAGGGAATTGGTACCACCAAATTTCTTTCTTTTTCTTTTTTTAATAACAACAGAGAAGTGATGCATGACATGCTGTCACTAAATTTCAAAGAATGTTATGATCCTGATTTCCAAACTACTTTCTACTTATCAACAGACTCTTTAAATAGTTTCACTATATTAAAAATCATTTTTTAAAAAAATAAAAGCTTTCATATCATGTCACCATTTTCAAAAATCTTGCCACATTTTTGTGAGTTTTTGTGTCAGGATTAAGAACCAAACCATGAATTCACAAAGATTAGGACTGGAGGCATCTAAATTGTTTTTAACCAATGCAGTTTTTCCCTTTTATTCAATAACTATGTGCATGACTCTGTATCAAGTTCTAAGATTATCACACAAATGAGTCATTCTTTTTATAGAAAGAGGTTAGAATCAGAATCAGGAAGAAGAAGGATGCAGTATAACAAAAACAATAGAATAGAATAGCTCTTGAAGGAAGAAGTGTTCCACCATGTTAACTACTTCAGAAATAGGAAATTGAAGAATGTAAAAAAAATATCATTTGAGTTATCTTTTATAGATTATTGTCAATGTTAAAGAAAGGACTTTCAGAGCAATTGGGGAGTTGAAGGCTAGATTAGAAGAGACTGAGAACAGGAGGTAATGGAATAAAAATAATTAAAAAATATGTTTTTCAAGGAATGTGCACACCATAAAGGTAATCCTCATAAAACCTGTCTTCCTCGTATACAATAAAATTGAAAAGCAAAATAATACAAAATGCCTTGAAAGAGTGACATGGATAGCTTTGTTTTTGCAACCATCTTACCTTTTAAATAAAATGAGGCATAAAAAAACAGAAATATATAATTACCAATGATCTAGCTATTTTCATGTAGGAAATTCAGGATACAATTCATATTAAAGAGCAGTTCCCTATGGATAGAAAACTTTATATATGCCCTTGTTTCATTAAACCTCAGTCAATGTATTGTCTCATGGTTAAGATACATAATCCCCCAGAAATATTTCTGTTACTCACAAAGGAAGAAACAAATCAAGTAATAATAATGATAATTGTTCCTATTATGAAATATAATGAAATTAACTGATTATCTAGTGGTCTGACTATTTTGAATAGATAATGAAAATAGACAATGGAGCATGCTCCAATTTGAACAAGATAAACAATATAGGCCCAAATTTTTTTGGAGAATTTCTAAGTTCTTTAAATGATCTTAAAATTTCCCTTGTGTTTAAGGACTATTCTTTTAAATGTCAATTATCTACACATATAAGTATATTATAAGTGAATTATTTTGAACATTCCTTACATTTACTTATGCTATCCCACAAAGTATTAACACTATCTCTTTCCCTCTATTTTTAAAATTTCTAAACATCTTTTAAAGGGGAATTCAAATAACATAGCCTTCACAAAGTATTCCAGATTTCCAAGTGCACCCCTATTAAAATGACATTTTCTATTCACAAAACTAAGCATTTTGTTTTGCTCTCACATTATTGGGTACCACTTTTATTTTAAATGTAGCAAAACATTGTGCTAGACCAAGGATTTTTGTGGGTTGGGATAATTTTACTCAATTTTGTGTTTAAGCAGTATATACTGTATCAACATTTATAATTTGTTGGGGAGAAAATATAAGAATGATTGGGTTTACTTCCTTTTTTAATGATCTTATAGCCTGGAAATCATTGTTTTGGAAATATATGAAAATGAATATAGTTGAATGACTTCTCTTATTCTAGAGTTAAGGATAATGATTGAGTCTATGAATATAGTTACATAGGAGACTATCAGGTGAGGAATCTCCTACCACCAGGTGTTTGAAATGTTCACTACAGCTCTTATACTCTTAATGCTGTACAGGTAAACATATGGTTTTGTACTTAACTGGGAACTAAGTGTTTGATCTTTGTTTTTTTAATTTTTAAATAAAATGAAATGTTTATTTAAAATATTTTTAAAATTACACTTTGTGTGGTATAAGTTTGGTAATTTGCCAACCCAAGGGCTACAGAACTGCACATCAAAGAAACTTACCTGAGGTCAATAAGCCCAAACCTGTCTGCAGAAATATTTGAATTCAGATCTTCTTGTTTCAGACCCATATATCTATCTATTCTGCAATGATTCCTTATCCTAGATATATTTGGGCATCACTAGAAAAAGTACATTAGTTGTGGATAATGGGAGTATTTTTTTTGGAAAATGCCATGATCAGATCCAATGAGAAAACTTTTAGTTGTTCATAAAGTGAAAAGAAGTAAATATGTAATAATCAAGTTGACCTAATTCCAATTAATATTAGTAAAAATTCAAGAAATTCTTCTTGAAAAATTATTTTTAAATAGCAATATTCATTAGGCGATGCTGCACCTCTGTGAAACCCACAAGATCAATCTCTGTATAATTAATGATAAAGGTTCATCACTCAGTAGATTGTAGGTAAGCATATGGTAGGTGCAGTAGACTGCAAAACATAGCAAATTACCAAATTGTCCAGTAAATTAAGGGCAAAGGATGTTATCAGAGATCTATAATCAAAAAAGCAAGTAAAATGATTACATGGCAAGTGCAGAGCTTAGCTACGTGAGATAGTCTACATTATTCATTGCTATACAGAGTACAACAGGAACTAGATGCAGCTTTTTTGACTAGGTCCCTAGTGAACAATTAATGCGAAGGACAAAAATCATAGTATGGATTAGAAGTAATGTTCATGTTGATAAAAGAACCATCAAATTAGATCAGGGGAGGTAGAAATTATTAAAGAAGAGATCTCTAAGGACAATATAATTTATTTCCTTAAAAAATAATTTTACCTGAACAACTGACAGTGTTCATTGTTTTTTCTTGAGGAAAAAATTCCCACATAATGAAATAATAAAATTTGAACATTCACATATTTTTAGTTTGAATGAACTTATAGATCATATGTACTATATGAATTCATTTAATTTTGTAATGTTACTTTGTAAATATCACTTCAATTTCAATTTTTAAAATATTCATGATTTCTTACCTGCACTAACTTCCTTCATAAATGCAGATCAAATATTCTATAGCTTTGTAGATGTATTTTTCTTAATAGTTGTGGTCAGGAAAAAAATATGAAAATGATCAACCATACAAACATAGTCCTTTCTACAAATACAAAAAGAAAAAAAATTTGGAAAAATAGACAATGATAAAATCAAATTAAAAAATTAACAAATCAGATAAAAAGATTGTCTTTTGAAAATAATAGAAAAATAAAATATTCAGTAGCATAGCAGGTAGAATGATAGAATTGGAGGACATGGTTTGAGAAGAGCTATATTACAACTGATTGACAAACCTAAACCTAAATCCCGTTTAAGTGATTTGATACTGAGGTTCACTAGTGGTGTTAGTGACTGTTGCCAGCACTGTCAATGGTTTAATATTAGGAAAACAATCAACATAATTGCCTATATCAATAACAAAATTAACAGAAATCACATGATTATCTCAAAAGAGCTGAAGGGAGCAGCTAGGTGATACAATGGATAGAGCATGAATCCTAGAGTCTGGAGAACCTGAGTTCAAATCTGGTCTCAGACACCTGATAATTACTAGATGTATGACCTTGTGCAAGTCACCTAACTCCATTGTCTTGCACAAACCAAAAAAAAAAAAAAAAGAAATAGATACTGTAAAGGTCTTTGGCACACATTCCTTTTACAAAAAAAAAATAGAGAATATAGGAATAAATGGAGGCTTTCTTAAATTTAAAGGGATTAACTAGCAGCATTTCCAATATTAGGAATTCTAGT
This sequence comes from Macrotis lagotis, assembly GCF_037893015.1. Classification (NCBI taxonomy): domain Eukaryota; kingdom Metazoa; phylum Chordata; class Mammalia; order Peramelemorphia; family Peramelidae; genus Macrotis; species Macrotis lagotis. The sequence goes on from NC_133660.1 coordinate 188,369,192, forward strand.
TAGAGCAATAATAGAAGAAAAACAAATTGAAGAAATTAGAATGGGCACTTAAGAAGCAAAACTTTCATTCTTAGCAGATAATATGATAGTATACTTAAAGAACCCTAGAAAATCAGCTAAAAAAAGCTACTTGAAACAATTAACAACATTATGACAAATAAATCCCAAGAGCAAGAAATTGAAAGACAAATTCTTTTTTAAAATAACTGTAGATGATGTAAAATACTTGGGAGTACAGCTCCAAGACAAACCAAGAAATTATACGAATATAATTACAAAGTACTTTTCACTCAAAGTCAGATCTAAATGCTGGAAACATGCCAATTACTCATGATTAGGTTGAGCTGAAATAATCAAAATGACAAGTTTACCTATATTAAATTACTTATTCAGTACCATACCAATCGAACTATCAAAAAATTATTTAATCCATCTAGAGCAAAAAAATTTCAAGAAAATCATAGAAATTGATGAAAAATAGGAAAAGGAAGGTGGCCTAGCTATAGCAGAGCTAAAAGTATATTATAGCCTTGTTGGTGGATCTGTGAACTCATCCAACCCTTCTGGAGAGCAATATGGAATTATGCCCAAAGGGCAATGAAAATGTGCATACCCTTTGATCCAGCTATAGCACTACTGGGTCTATACCCTGAAGAGATCATGAAAAAGAGTAAAAAGATAAAATGTACAAAATGTTCATATCAGTCCCATTTGTGGTGCCAAAGAATTAGAAATTGAATGAATGTTTATCAATTAGGGAATGGCTGAAGAAATTGTGGTATATGTAAGTATTGTAACACTATTGTTCTATTAGAAATCAGTATGGATTGAAATTCAGTGAAGCCTGGAAGGATTTGCATTAACTGATGCTGACCCAGATGAGCAGAACCAGAAGAACATTGTAAACCCTAACAGCAACATGGGGTTGATGATCAATCTTTTTTTTTTTAGATTTTTGCAAGGCAAATTGGGTTAAGTGGCTTGCCCAAGGCCACACAGCTAGGTAATTATTAAGTGTCTGAGACCGGATTTGAACCCAGGTACTCCTGACTCCAGGGCCTGTGCTTTATCCACTACACCACCTAGCCACCCCTATTGATGATCAATCTTGATGAACCTGCTCATTTCATCAGTGCAACAATCAGGGTCAGTTTGGGGGTATCTGATGGAACAAAGAGCAAAGACTTTAATTTAAAAAAATAAGCTATCTTATTATGTAAATTTACTAACTCTTATATTTAAATTTTTCCTTAAAGATATGATTTCTCTCTAACACTTTCAATTTTGATCAATGTAGAACATGGAAACAATGTAAAGACTATCAGACTGCCTTCTATAGGGGTGGGGGGGGGGGAAGGAAGCCAGATTGGGGGAAATAATTGTAAAATTCAAAAAGCAGTTTAAAAACTATATGATAAAATGGAAGTCATCAAAATTGTCTGGTTCTGACTAAGAAATAAATAATGGCTCAATGTATTAGAGTAGGTACAAAAGAATAGTACGTAAATGACTGCAGTAATCTACTCATTGATAAATCCAATTTCAAAAATTTCTGGGATAAGAACTCTTCAATTAAAATTGTTGGGAAAACTGGAAAATAGCATGATGAAAACTAGGCACACATCCATATCACACACACTCTATATCAAAATAAGGTTAAAATAAGTACAGAATTTAGATATAAAATGTGATACATTAGACCAATTAAGAGAATAGGAAATGCTCTATCTAATGATTCTATGGAGAGTAGAAGTTTATGACCAAAAAAAAGAGAGAGAGAATATCAGAAATTTTAAAAAATGAAAGATTTTGACTATATTAAATTTAACAATCACAAAAAAAAACCCATGCTGTCAAGATGAGAAAGGATGTAGAAAGCTGGGAAAAATTTTACAGCTATTCTTTCTGACAAAGAACTCATTAATAAAATATATAGAGAGAACTGAATCAAATTTAAACGATTATAAGTAATTCCCCATTTTGTAAATGATCAAAGGATATGAACAGCTTTAAGATGAAGATATTAAAGCTAGTTGCAGTCATATGAAAAAATATCTTAAGTCAATATTGATCAGTGAAAGACAATTGAAATACTGCTAAGCACCATCGCATATCTCTCAGATTGACTAAGATGAAAACAAAAGGAAAATGATCAGTGCTGGAGAGGAAGTGGAAAAATAGAGATTCTAATGTACTCTTGTTGGAATTGTAAACTGATCCAACCATTTTGGATAGTACTTTGAAACTTTGCCCAAAGAAAAATAAAATTAAGTACAACTTTTGATCCAACAATGCTACCCAATAGGTCTATATTCAAAAGAGATCATAAAAATATTTATAGTAGCTATTTTTTGTTGTGGCAAAGAAATGGAAATTGAGGCTAAGATCATCAATTGTGGAATGTGTGAACAAGCTATTTTATATGCATGTTAAGGGATAAAATTGATTTGTAAGAAATCATGAGCAAAATAATAATAAAAGAAATCATGAGCAACTGGATTTTAGAGAAGCAGGGAATCACTTGCATGAGTTAATACTACATGAAATTGGCACAACATTGTATACAATAGATACAACATTGTAAGATTATCAGCTCAGACTGAAGAAGCATTCTTTACTCCCTAGTTTAGTGATAAAGGGTAGTACTGAGAGACCTATTAAGGAAAATGCCATCCACATTCAGAGGAAAAAACTCTGTATTCTAAATGCAGAAGAAAGGATACTATGTTCACTTTAAAAAACCTCTTATATTTTTCCTTCCTTTTTCATGATTTTCCCTCTTAGTTCTAATTTCTGTTTTCATACCATGAGTAATATGGAATTATGTTGAACATGATTTCCCAGGTACAATTTTTATATAAATATTTTATTTTCCAATTATACACAATACACAATTTTGTGTAAATGCCATGAAATGCGGAAAAGAATGGTAAGGTTTAGAATTTTCAATTTTTACCCCCACACTCCCTTTGCTCCCCCTCCCCCCCCATAGAAGGCAATAGGATAATCTTTATTTTGTTACCATGCTATGCATTGATTAAAATTGAATGGTTTGAGAAAAAAATATATCCTTGAGGATGAAATAAAATATTAGAGATAGCAAAATTATGTAATACATAAGATAACTTTTAAAAAATAGATAATTTTTATTAAATTAGCTCAACCTATCCATGATCAGTTGACACTTGCCACTTATTTAAATCTGAATTTATTTGTGTGAGAAGTGTTTTATAGTTTATTTTTTTTCAAAAAGGCTTTATATCTGCCTTGGCAGGGTGACTCCTAGGTATTTTATATTGTCTGAAGATAATTTGAATGGGATTTCTCTTGCTAGCTCTTTCTGCTGTAACTTGCTAGTCATATATAGAAATGTTGAGGATCAATGAGGGTTTATTTTATATCCTGAGACTTTACAATTGGTTAATTATTTCTAGTTGTTTAGATGAATTTTGGGGATTCTATAGGTATACCATCATGTATTCTGCAAAGAGTGAGAGTTTTTTCTCCTCCTTCCCAATTCTAATCCCTTCAATTTCTTTTTCTTCTCTTCTTGCTGAAACTAACATTTCTAATACAATATTGAATAGTAGTTGTGATAATGTGTATCCTTGTTTCACCCTTAAGCCTACAGGGAATGCCTCTAGCCTATAGACATTGCAAGCAGCAGCATGGCCAAAGCAGTCCCGATCCAGGCAAAAGAAGCAGGCAGAGCTGATAAATAGGAGCCCCCAGGGTATGAGCCCACTGAACCTAGGGAGGGGAGTGAAGAGAGAGAGAGACTGCTGAGCTCTGTCCTCTGCCCCTGGAAGAGGAATCTGGGGTTCTGACCACATTCAGATCCTGATCGAAGTCTAGCCCCCCCAATAGAACAGCAGGGCCCCCCACCTCAGCCCCGTGGCAGAGGGGGGGTGAATATGGTCATTCACAGACCAGGAGGGAGGACAGAGCCTCACACACTGAGACCCTTGTGGTAGTGTTCCCAAAAGCTCTGGAAGCACCTGCAAAACATGCTAAGGCTGGGAAAATGAGCAAGCAGAGAAACAAGAGCAACACCATTGAGAAATATTTTGCCTGTGAGACCAAGAAGGATGAAAACACTCAATCTGAAGATGAGGAAGCACAAGCTCCCGCATCTAAACACTCCAAGAAAAAACAGAAATTGGGCTCAGGCTATGACAGAGCTCAAAAAAAAAAGACTTTGAAAATCAAATGAGGGAGTTAGAAGAAAAACTGGGAAAAGAAATTAGAGAGATGCAGGAAAAACATGAAAATGAATTCAGCAGCTTAGTCAGGGAAATCCAAAAAATGCTGAAAATAATAGCATGCTAAAAACCAGCTTAGGTCAAATTAATAAAACAGTTCAAAAAATTATGGAGGAGAAGAATGCTTTAAAAAGCAGAATTGGCCAGATGGAAAAAGAGATAAGAAAGCTCTCTGAGGAAAAAAAATCTTTCAGACAAAGAATAGAACTCAGCGAGATTGATGAATTTACCAGAAATCAGGAATCAATACATCAAAACCAAAAGAATGAAAAATTATAAGAAAATGTGAAATGTCTCATTGAAAAAAAATCAACTGATATGGAAAACAGATTTAGGAAAGATAATTTAAAAGTTATTGGAATACCTGAAAGTCATGATCAGGAAAAGAGCCCTGACATCATTTTCAATGAATTACTACAGGAAAATTGCCCTGATATCCTAGAAGCAGAGGGCAAATAGAAATGGAGAGAATCCACCAATCCCCCGGAGAAAGAGATCCCAAAAAACCAACCCCTAGGAATATTATAGCCAATTTCCAGAACTCCCAAGTCAAAGAGAAAATATTACAAGCAGCCAGAAGGACACAATTCAAATACTGTGGAGTTGCAATCAGGATCTCACGGGACTTAGCAGCAACTATATTAAAAGCACGTAGGGCTTGGAATATAATATACCGGAAGGCAAATGAGCTTATAATGCAACCAAGAATCAACTACCCAGCAAAACTGGATGTCATCTTCCAGGGAAAAAGATGGACTTTCAATGAACCAGGGGAATTTCAAATGTTCCTGTTGGAATTGCCAGAGCTGAACAGAAGGTTTGATCTTCAAATACAGTACTCAGGCAAAGCATAGAGATTGGAGGAGAAGGGGGAAATATGAGGGACATGATGATGAACTGCATGTATTCTTGTATAGAAAAATGACACTGATAATACTCATATGAACCTTCTCAGTTAATAGAGCAGGTAGAAGGAGCTTTTATGCTTGAAGCACAGGAGAAAGCTGAATTTGAAGATAAAATATGGTGCAAAAATGGAGTCAATAGAAAAAAGGGAAATGTAATGGGAGAAAGAAAAAGGAGAGGAGGGAATAGGCCAAGATATTTCATATAATAACATTTTTCTTTATTACAATGAGCTATTACAATTATAATTAAGGGGGGAAGTCAAAGGGTAATGAGGGAATCTTTGCTCTCATCAGAGGTGGCTAGGAGAGGAAACAGCATATATACTCAATGGGGTATAGACATCTGGAGTAAGAAGGAGAGAGGGCACAGGACAGGGAGAAGGGGTGGGGATGTGAATGATGGAGGAGAGGATGGACCATGGGGGGTGAGTGGTCAGATATAACACATTTTCTTTTTTTACTTCTTGCAAGGGGCTGGGATTGGATGGCCTGTCTGGAACCAAAGGGCCAGGTGGATGCTGGGTCTAAGGGGTGATATGGGGCTCGGGGCCTCTTGGCCCCAGAGCCAGGGATCTGTCTGCTGGGCCACTCAGCTACCCTACAGCAGAGTCAGACTTAAAGGAGAGAGAAAATACAGTACATGGTAGTGTAGAAATATTAAAAGAGGGAGTTGCGATCAGCAATGGCAATGGTGGAAAAATATGGAAGTAACTTTTGTGATGGACTTATAAAGAATGTGATCCACCCACTACAGAGTTGGTAGTGCTGGAACACAGACTGAAGCACATTTTTTTATTATTATTATTTTGGGGGGGTGCAGAACAAATGGGGCTGGGTGGCCTGCCTGGAGCCGCATAGCAGGGTGATAGTTGGGTGTCTGAGGTTGGATTCGGACCCAGGTGCTCCTGGCTCAAGGGCCAGCACTCTGTATGCCACCCAGCCACCCCTACTATTACTACTATTGTATTTTATTTTAGGTCTTTTTTTCATTTTTTTTTGTTTATGCAGGGCAGTGAGTTTGGGGTGGCTTGCATGTCACACAGCTGGGTGATTGTTGGGTGTATGGGGCTAGATATGGGCTCACGTGCTCCTGGCTCCAGGGCTGGTGCTCTTTCCACTGTGCAACCTGGCCATACCTACAATTATTACTATTGTTTAATTTTAATTTTTTTCTCTCCCCTTTACTTTATCGCTCAAGTGAGTCTATATTTTTGGGGGGAGGGGTACTTTGTTTACTCTCAAACAAGAATATTTTATTAATGTAAAAAAATTGTTTGTACAAAATGAGAATAAATAAATATTAAATTAAAAAAAAGAATTTGTATGCTGTCCCATTGGGTGCATTTATATCTTGCATTGAAATTACTTTATTATCTATGATACCTTATAGAAGGATTTATTTTCTTTACTTAATGTTTTTAATGCTATCTGTTTTTGCAACTGCTTTGTCTGAAATAAGACTTTCTACCCCTGCTTTTTTCCCTTCAGCTGAGGCAAAATATATTTTGCTCCAACCTTATACCTTTAGTCTTTATACATCTATCTGATTCAAATGAGTTTCTTGCAAGCAGCATATTGTAGGATTCTGCTTTTTAATCCACTCTGCTATTCATTTATTTTTTAAGGGAGAGTTCATCCCATTCACATTCAAAGTTATAATTGCTAACTGTTTATTGCCTTCCAAGCTATCTTCCTTCTGTTTGTATTTTCCCATTTTTTCACTTTATCTATGTTCCCCACTTTAGCTATATTTCTGAATGCTGCCACCTTCACTGTGTTTGCCCTCCTATATCCACCCCTTCCCCTTTCATTCCCTTTCCTTTTCCACCCTCTTCCTTCCCTTCATTCTGTTAGTACCTCCTTTACCTCCATCCCTGTCCCTCCCTCCCCTTTTCCCTTTTTAATTCTTGAAGGGTAAGATGAATTTCTCACATTAATTGAGTATAAGTTAACTTTATTTTTTTATTTTTTATTTTTTTTTAGATTTTGCAAGGCAATGGGGTTAAGTGGCTTGTGCCCATGGCCATATAGCTAGGTAATTATTAAGTGTCTGAGTTCAGATTTGAACCCAGGTACTCCTGACTCCAAGGCTGGTGCTCTATTCACTGTGCCACCTAGCTGCCCCATGATGAGATTTACTGGATTCAATCTCCTCCATTTGCCCATCTCCTTACTGTCTACTTTTTAAAGGAAATATTGTTTTTAAACCATTCTGAGTCACAGAAAATCATGGGTGTCCATCACTTCTGGTTAAATATATTCTCACTAATAGAGTTACAATTCTCAAGAGTTATGATAATCTTTCTCCCAGGTGGGGATATAGCCAGTTTCATTTTATTGGATAGCAGTTTTTTTTTCTTTACCCTTCTTTTACCTTTTCATGTGTCTCTAGAGCCTCCTGTTTGATGTCCAAATTTTCTATTTAGCTCTGATCTTTTCATCAGGAATAGTTGGAAATCACCCATTTCATTAAATATCCATCTTTTCCCCTGGAAGAGAAGGTTCAGTTCTCCTGGATTGTGAATTCTTGGCTGCATTCCAAGCCCCTTTGCTCTTTGCAATATCACATTCCAGGCCCTTTGATCTCTTAATTTTGATGCATCCAGGTTTATCAAAATCCTTACTTTGGATCCTTGTTTTCTAATTTTTTTTCTGTCTGCTTGCAGGATTTGCATTTTTATTTGGGCACAACATTCCTTGGTGTTTTCATTTTAGGATATCTTTCCAGAGGACATTGATGTATTCTTTAAATAACTATTGTGCCCTCTGGTTCCATGATATCAGGGCAGATTTCCATCACTAAAACCTGTAATAATAAATCCAGGCTTTTTTTCTCTCAATGTTTACAGGAAGACCTAAAATTCTCATCTTGTCCTTTATCTATTCTAGAGGTCAGTGGTTTTGCTGAAGAGGTATTTTACATGTTCTTCTATTTTTTTTCAATTTTTTGGTTTTGTTTAACAAACTCTTGCTGTCTCATGAAGTCATTTCTTTCCACAGACTTCATTCTTTCTTTTTTAGAGAAGAATTTTCTTCATTTACCTTTTGCAACTCCTTTTCCAATTGGCCGAGTCTATTCTTGAAAGAGTTTTCCATTTGATCAATTGAGATTTTGAGAGAATTATTTTCCTTTTTCATTTGTCCAGTTGTATTTTCCAATGATTTGTTTTCTTGTTGCAATCTGTTAATTGTCTCTCCCAAATGTTCCCACTGATTTCTGAACTCCTTCCTGATGTCTTCAAGGAAGACTTTCTGTGCTGTAGAACATATCATATCCTCCTCAGAAGGTCTAGGTCTCTCTGAGTTTGTGTCTTTTCCTTCTAGAAATTTTCTATGGACCCTCCTTTTTACTGACCTGTCTTCATTTTCCTAAGACCTTATGCTGGCAACAGACTGGTTCACAGAGGTTTGGTGTTGAGATCTCTAGAGGCTTTACTACCTGGGTTTAGGAACTCCAAATGGTCTGGCCAGTAGACTACATTGGTTGCTTTCTCTGGAGTGTCTGTGACCTTAATTTGAGTCCCTCTCCCTTAGTCTGCAGGGGGTGGATGAAGGTGTTGAGTATTTTTATCTTTGACCAATGGTGCGTTTTGACCTAGAGCAAGGTTTTTGCTCTCCCTATTCACAGCTGAAGGAGGTCTGCTACTTACCCTTGTGCCTGAGGCAGAGGTGGGCTGAAATTGTGTTGGTTCTAGGAAGAGGCTTCAGCTGAAATGAAGGTATGGACTCTGAGTTCTTCCAGACCAAAGAAGTGCAGGAATTGAAGTCTACAATTCTCCTGCACTGGAATTCACCCTTCAGCCCTGTCAGCAAGCTCCAGACCATCAGTGCCAAAACAAATATCTCTGCTCCCCAGTTGACCCATGGTCAATCAGACCAGTCTAGCTCTCAGACTCTTGCTCCACTGCTGATCAGGCTAGTCCTGCTTAGGTCCTCAGGCTCTCACCCTGTCCTGTGATCCCAGCAGAGTCTGCCCTCTGTGCCTGGGCTCACCCACAGTGCCAGAAGGCAAACCTTGAGGTAGATGTTCTATTCCTAGCTTCTCTTTCTAGATTTTGTCACCAAGTTTCTGTTAAGAGATTTGTTTCATATTATATATACTGGAAGAACAGGATACTTTAGCACAATACCTATCTTCTCTCTGCCATCCTGGCATTTACATATAATATTAAAATATTTCAATTACAAATAAGACATATCAATGTACTGTGTCTATATCACAAGCCCATACAGAGAAAAATTTCAACTGTTCAGTTATCTTAAATGGATTGGTTTTTGACTTCTTTTCAGGAGGGTTTGCTATTATCATAACAAGGGAATTTTATCATAACCCAAGTCTTATAGATTAGACAATAAAGTAAAACATCATTGTCAGAGGATCCTGCATAAAAAAAGTAAATGTTACTTACATACCATCAGGAATGACCATTTCTTGCTAGTAAAGTAGATGTTAGGGATTAGATCTTAGGTAAAATCACATAAAAGGGGAATGATCAGTGAGAACACTTAATTACAAGTAGTGAAAGAAAAAAAAGGAAGGCATAAGAAGAAGGGAAAATAGGTCTAGAAAATAGGTTTTGGAATAGATGCCTAGGGAAGATAGGAAAATAACTTGGAAGGAGAGGAAAGAACCCTGAAATGAATCCTAACAACTTATAGATCATAGTAATTGCTTATGACCATAGCTGTTGTTAATATTTTGGGTAGTTAGAAGTAATATACATACATTATTTTACCTATTTCTCAAAATAACCCTATCAATTTAGTAGCATAATTAATTATTTTGGAATTCTTCCTCCGATTATTTTATATTTATCAATGTCTTTATATACTTTATCCCTGAGTAGGCTGTATACAACTAAAGGTGGGAAATGCTTCTCTTCTATCTTTGTTTCATCATCTAGCAAAGAGATTTATAAATAGTAGGTACTTAATGACTATTTGTTGAACTTAATTCAATTATTAATACTTCCACATTACAGATGAGGGAATCAAGCATATGAAAACTGGAATATACATAATTATTTTAAAATACTTCATTTTTTTGCCAAATTATTTATATCCCTCTAGAATGGAGGAAAACATTGGAAGAATTAATTAATAAAAAGAATTTACATAGCTGCTATCATGTGTTAAGCACTTTACACATATTATCTCACTTAGTCCTTAGTCCTTAGTCATCACAATAGCTCTGGGCAGTAAGATCTATTATTATCTTTATTTTCTGATAAGGAAAATGAGGCCATCAAAATTTATATAATACCCAAATTCATATTGCTTTTTTTAAGTGTTGGAAACTAGATTAGAACTCAGATCTTTCTTCCTCCAGAAATGGCACTTTAACCACTGAACCACCTAGTTGCCTTTAATGAGCAGTTTTCCTTCTTTCATATTTTGTTACTTTCACTAAAAAAGCAAGCAAACAAAAAACAAAACATAATAAGATGAAAAATAACCATTAAAACTGTTTCATGTAGAAAATAGTTAAAAAATGTAGTTTTCTTTGCAATTCAGTAGACAAATATTTTTTCAGACTTTTTTAAGCTTGAAATTTAAGAAGTTTGCTTCCACATAGAAAATATAACATATGACGTTTTCATTTCAATGTATCAGTGAGTGAAATGTTATTTTTGTCTTTCTAATGATATCTATTGCAGAACATTTGAATAAATAGATTTAACACAAATATATTGTATTCTTGAGAAATGTATCAAGGAATCTCTTCTCTTTAGTCATTCCATTTTACATTTACTGTGATATATATACCTGAAAAAATAAAAGAAAATTTATTATATGTACTATCCTCTTCCCTGGAAGCAAAGGTGGGAGGTTGGTAGAAATAATGGAAAAATATTGAGAGGAAGATTTTTTCAAAGTAACTAATATGGTCTAGATTTGAACTCCTCTCCTGTCCTCTCCTGAACTCTCTTCTATTCTCATATTCTCTCCTTCTTCCAGTCCCCTTCTATATACCTTCCCTCTCCTCTCCTTCTCCTCTTCACTCCTCCTCTCTTTCATTTTCCTTCCTTCCTTCTTTCCTTTCTTTTTGAAATCTGCACTATAAAATGTTATGTATAGAGAGCCAAAAAGAAGTAAAGACTGTAAGTATAGTTCTCCTTTGATGAAAGAAAAAATGCTTTTAAGAATGGCACTAAGACAATGGGGGGACAGTTGAAATCTTCTAACCCTTTGCTTTAGTGACTCTGGGACATACATTAGCCTGCCATTTTCTGAAATGCAAGAGTTCATAGATCCCATAATGTGAAAATGCTATCAACATGATGACTAACAACAATAATTTTCTGAAAAATGTTTTGAGCAAAGGGTTGTAATGTCCTTTTTATGATTTTAGTTATGTTAGCAGCCCCAGCAATTCTGGAGTTTAGAAATTGTATTTAACAATTTTAGATTTCTAATACTTGACTTGATCTTCCTTCATGGCTTTCAACAAACATTTTTTTGAATACACTCAACTTCACTCTATCTTATTAAAAATGCGACATGACCTAATGGATGCAAATTTCTTTTTAAAATGAAAAAGTTCAAGCCCTGACTCTCAAACAGACTGACTCTATGAGCCTATGCTCAACCATTAACCTCTCAGTGCTCTAGATTAGAGGTGTCAGATATGATGTTGGCCCACAGAATTGAAGGAAAGTCAGCACTGTGTGTTCAGAGATGATGCTCAAATTATTGGGGTAGATTAGAGGATGACTCAGTTTGAATCGCATCTTGGGTACTTCTCACTAAGGGTGATTCTTTGAAGTTGTGAATGAGTCTAATTGTGAATTGGTTTAGGAGAGACAAAAATTAAAACATAGCAAGTCAAATTTTCCCAGTCTGAATGAAGTGTGATTACCTTCAAACCTTCCTAGTGTCAATTATATTTCCTACTTGAGTGACTCAGTGGCCCCATGCACTCTCTTTCTCTCCTCACATACATATATATGTGTAAATTAATTGTTATATCATAATATCTAATACATGTATATTTTATATAATATAATTATTAATACATACATTAAGGTATATTAATTTATATATTAATGTGTGTGTTTAATTATCAATTGAATTCCAGAGTCTGTAAAATTTCTAAGTTTGGTATGAGAAGACCAATCTTAAAAGTTTTATCATCTATCCATCTGTCTCTCTGTCTTGACTGTTTGCCCATCTCTGTCTCTCTGTCTCTCAATCCCTTTTCCTATCTATCTTATTTTTATATTTCTCTATCTCATGAGATCTTTATAGAAAGAGATATAATAGATATACCTCTAAAGAGGTAGAGATCATATATATAGATATAAATCTCTATTCATCTTTTTATCTATGTATCTTATCTATATATCTATGTATCTTAAAATCATGTTTCTCCTGCTTAACTATCTACTGTTCTTCTAAAGCTTAAGATTTTTGTCTTCTATGTATGAATTCCAAAATGTAACAAACACCCTGAAACAGAATTAATCATTTGTAAACTATAATTTTTAGTAGTTGTCAGTCACTGCAAATCCGACTTTCTGGAAGCTTGAGTAGGCTTAAATCACCCTCTTTGTACTTCTCTTAGTTTCTAAGTCTTAGATGTAGACCAGTCCTCTGCTTTAAGATCTTTATCTAGGAATTTAAATCCAATAGTTTTCTTCTTTATTTAGAATCCCTTCCCTTTATTTATTCTCAGTTATTGCTTTTCACTAAGCCAAAAAAGGTCCATAGGACATCCTCCCCTAAATTGCGATAAGCATTCTTCTTTTCCTTTACTTCTGTGACAAAGAGAAGAGAGAGAAAAAAATTACTTTTCAGGATAATGCCTTTCTTTCTAAGAAAATGGATTCTTCTTCTGACTAGCAATCTATTTTTATTTTGAATTTTTTACAGTTTTTCCCCTAATCTTTATTCCCTTACCTCACTCCCCACAGAAGGAAGTCTGTTAGTCTTCACATTGGTTCCATGTTTCCATTGATCTAAGTTGAATGTGATGAAAGAGAAATCATATCTGTAAGAAAGAAAAATAAAGTATTGTGCCTGATTGTTGCACTAATGGAATGAGCAAGTCCAGCAAGGTTGGTCATCACCCCCATGGTGCTGCTGGAGTGTACAGTGTTCCTCTGGTTCTGCTCATCTCCCTCAGCATTAGTCCATGCAAATCTTTGCAGGTTTCCACTGAATCCCCATCCCTCCTGGCTTCTAATAGAACAATAATGTTCCATCACACACACACACACACACACACACACACACACACACACATATGTATATCACACTTTGTTAAGCCATTCCCCAATTGAAGGACATTTACTTAATTTTCAATTCTTTCCACCACGAACAGAGCTGCTATGTATATTTATGGACAAGTAATATATTATATTATATTTTCTCTCTCCTTTTACTCTGTCCCTCTTCTAAAATATGCTGTAGGTTAGCTGAGTGGTTCAGCAAACTGATCACCAGCCCTGGGTCCAAGAGGCCCTGAGCCCACATAACATATAAAGACCCAGAAACCACTCAACCCCGGGGTCCTGGACTGGTCACCCAATCCCAGCCCCTTGCAAGAAGTAAAAAAGAAAATGTGTTATATCTGACTATTTTCCCCTATCATCTGCCCTCTCCTCTATCACCCACATCCCCCACCTTCCCTGTTCCCCCCCCCTCTCCTTTTTACTCTAGATGTCTATAGCCAATTGAGTGGGTATGCTGGGTCCTCTCTGAACCATTTGTGATGAGAGTAAATGTTCCCTCATTCCCCCTAGCCTTCCCCTCTTCCATATTATTGCAAAAGCTCATTGTAAATATATATATATATATATATATATATATATATATATATATATATATGTGTGTGTGTGTGTGTGTGTGTGTATGTGTATATATATATATATATATATATATATATATATATTTGAAATATCTTAAAATTCAACTCTCTCCTGTGCTTCATCTATAAAAGTTCCTTCTACCTGCTCTATTAAATGAGAAGTTTCAGATGAGTATTATTAGTATCATTTTCTATGCAGGAATACATGTAGTTCATCATCATTAAGATGCTCATATTTTACCCTTCTCTGCTCTCTATGCTTCACCTGAGTCTTGTATTTGAAAGTCAAACTTTCCATTAATCTTTGGTCATTTCAGCAGGAACATTTGAAATTCCCCTGTTTAATTGAAAGTCCATCTGTTCCCCTGGGAGAGGATGTTCAGTTTTGCTGGGTAGTTGATTCTCAATTGTATTCCAAGGTCTTTTGCCTTCCGGAATATTATATTCCCAGCCTCATGAGCCCTTAATGCAGTTGCTGCTATTTCCTGTGTGATCCTGACTGCAGTTCCACAATATTTGAATTGTGTCCTTCTGGATTCTTTTAATATTTCCTTTTTGTGTAGGAAGTTCTGGAACTTGGCTATAATATTCCTGGGGGTTGTTGGGTTTTTTTTATCTCTTTCTGGGTGAGATTGGTGGATTCTCTCATTTTCTATTTTATCCTCTGCTTCTAGGATATAAGGACAATTTTCCTGCAGGATTTCTTTAAAAATGAGGTCTAGGTTCTTTTCCTGATCATAACTTTCAGGTATCCCCAAAATTTTTTAAAATTATCTTTCCTGAATCTGTTTTCCAGATCAGTTGTTTTTTCAATGAGATGTTTCACATTTTCTTCTAGTTTTCCATTCTTTTGCTGTTGAAGTATTATGTCCTAACTTCTTTTAAAGTCATCAGCTTCCTTTAGCTCCATTCTATATCTGAAGGACATGTTTTCTTCAGAGAGTTTTCTTATCTCCTTTTCCATCTGGCTAGTTCTGCTTTTTAAAGCTTTCTTCTCCTTAATAACTTTTTGAACTGTTTTATCCATTTGACCTATGCTGGTTTTTAGCATGTTATTTTCTTCAGCTTTTTTATTTGAATCTCCTTGACTAAACTGCTCCTGACTTCTTTTTCATGTTTTTCCTGCATCTCTGTCATTTCTTTTCCAAATTTTTCTTTTATCTTCCATACTTGATTTTCAAAATCTTTTTTGAGCTCTGTCATAGCCTGAGCTCAACTTTTGTTTTTCTTGGCATCTTTAGAAACAGGAGTTTTTACTTCCTCATATTCAGATTAAGTATTTTGATCCTTCTTGGGATCATAAACAAAGAGTTACTCAATGGTTTCTTCTATCTCTGTTTACTCATTTCTCCATCCTAGGCATGGTTTTGGGGTGCTTCTTGAGATTTTGAGTATTATTGGGATACCCTCTTTGGTTTTTTTGGAGGGACACCCCACTAGGACCTTTATTCATCCAAGCTCTTATGTTCTCTTGCCTGTGCTTTCACATTTACATAACCACAAGCACTCTCCTCTGCCCTGGAGTTCTGAGGAGGGGCCCTGATATCTTAGTATGGAAGGTCAAACTGCAACCTTGATCTCACTGTGGGCAAAGAGCAAAGTCCTGTCCCAGGGAGAGCAGAGAGACTTCTGCAGTCTCTCCGACCCTTACCATCTGTGGGCTGTGCTCTGGATGTGCAGTCTGGTTTCACTCGATTCCTACTGCAGATTCCCTTTGCAGGTTCTCACTGCAGAATTATGCTTAGGTTGGTTCTTCTCACTCCACACAAATTCTGGTGCAGCAGAGTTCTCTCACAGACTCTTAAAGTTGTTGACAGTCTTCCCTGGGCTGTGCTAGGCTGGGCTATGCTGAGCTGTGTCTGGGGCTTTTTTCCAACCCCCCAGTCCTGGTAAAACACACATTTTCTATGGAACTTCTAAGTTATCTTGGACTGGGGAAATGTATCACTCCATCTTTCTGTGGTTTCTGCCCCTCTAAATTTTATCTAGGGTCATCATTTGATGGCTTTTGGAGTTTAATGGGAAACGAGTTTGTGGGAACAGCTGCTTTCATGCTGCCATCTTAACTTTGCCCCTCTGACTAGAAATTTATCTGATAATGTCAAATTCGTTGACTCAAAATCAAGCTTCCATCAGCAAATTAGAAATTAAGCAATGCACGATTTTCTTTAGTTACTGAGGCAGGTGCACTGAGATTCACAGCTCAGCCTTTGTTGCAGAGCTCTTGTATAACTCATTAAAGAAACCCTCTTCCTTTTTCATAGCCCATACCAGAAATGAACATTAAAAATTCATTTTAAAATTGAACCTAACATAGCTAATGAAAATAGAGAATTAATGTGATTTCTGCTTCACAAGGAATGATACTGACTGTTGTTTGCGTTTATGATTGTCAAAGAATTTGACTAACTCAATTCTACCAACCAGTAAGGAAAATATCCATTAAACAGTTCTGATGTTGCTCTTTACTAAGATGACCAGTGATTGAGCTGTGTCTGTTTTCTTTTCTCTTCATCAGTATGCGACCAAGAGCCTTGTAATTCACTAAATTACATTATTCAATTATTCAGTTTGTAGTTTGAAAGCAGTTTAAGGAATCTGGAAACTAATGCTAAAAAATACTATGCATCATCTTGGAAATTATCTTAAGTCAATGAACTATTGACATCATTATTGTACCTTGCAAGGGACATCTAATAAATGAAATTCTTTGAAGACTATGTTTTTGAGAAAACACATTGGAAACATCACATGATGGGTGGTTAGCTGGTGCAGTGGATAGAGCACCGTTTCTTTAGTCAGGAGTACCTGAGTTCAAATCTGGCCTCAGACACTTAATAATTACCTAGTTTTGTGGCCTTGGGCAAGCTACTTAACCCCATTGCCTTTCAAAACAAAGAAAAGAAACATCTCCCTAAAGATGCAGAATGATTATTAATATATTAAGGCAAGAAAAAAGAACTCTTTTGAGTTTTAAGGTCAGAGATCAGTCTATACCTGTGTTGGTCAAAAGCTAGAGACACTGGATTTTAGGTTTTTGTAATGTGGCCACTTGCTAGTAATAGAGAATTTTAAAACTGTGTCTACCTGATATGAGACTAAGAAATTGAAAGGTATAAAATGTAGTTAATTAATCATTCTCTGAACTATATGATGCTAAAATATCTGCATAATAGGCAATTAAAAAATCTCCATAGAATTGTCTGTTTTTGTTTGCTTTGTACTATATAGTCACTGTACAATAGTCTAATCACACTTCTCTTTACTCTAATATAGTTACTGACTGCTGATGCTCCCAATAACAAAGGAATGCTAACGATTTTACCAAATTATTTTATATTGCTTATTCAAAGTCCCAGTAATGGATATTGCTAGACCTTTATGCTATTCATATATATTCATATAATTCATATACTATTCATAAAATTCACACAATTTTAAGTATTTAAAATATTTTCAAAGATTTCTTATGTTGTCATTATAACCTTAAAAGATATTAATGTAGACAAGAACTTTTGTGGTTGTCTAACTTCTCATTTTATTGATGAAGAAACTAAGGCTAAGAGAGGTAAAGTAACTTCACTAAGGTTTCACAGGTAATAAATGATATTGTTGGCATTTCCACAAAGGCCCCCTTTTTCACATTCATAGAATTCTTTCCACACTGCTATCTTCAATAGTAAGAAGCAAGAATGATTCCTATAGACTCTCCCACTTTTTTTTTTCTTGAGCAAGTTACAGGGTTTTATAAAAAAGAAACAGTTACACCAAAGAGCCACATGATTCCAAAAAAAAAATATATGCGCAAGAGATTTGAATGAAGAAAATCCTGGAGACCAATCCTTGAAATTAACAGATTGAAAATAAGCCTGAAAAAGACAGAGGTCATGCATCAATCTACCCTAAGTAAATTATGTAAAGATTAAAAAGTTCTCATTAGAATCATTGAATGAAAAATTGCAAGTGAATTTTGCAACCTTAGCAGTGCCCTTCCGAAGGATGCCTCTTCAAAAGGATGTAACAAAAACCATTTGATGGTCAGAGGAGCTTTTGGAATACTGTCAGATAGATATAATTGCAAGAAAGTTGTCCAACCTTCTTTATGGAAGAACACATATGCTATTGATCTTGGATTTAAAATGATAAAAGACAAAAACAAATGAATGAATAATTAAGTCATCATGGTATCATCTGCATTACATGACATTGAAGAAAGTTCCTTTTTTGATACAAGAATCATAGATTTAGATATGAATAGGATTCTTAGATAACAAGTAGTCAAATTTCCTTTACTCATATATATGTACAATCTGATGCCCATAATATTATAAAAATGGCAAATAACTAATTTATTTTATTTTAATATTATAAGTTAATAATAAATACTTATTGACTGAAAAAGAAGAGACTGTGACTGATTTCAAAGGAGGACATAATTGGTGCTTCAGGTTGATGAAACAGAATGGACTAAGCATGTGTCTACACACCAGAAATGCCCAAAATCTGGCTGAAAGCTTTGATCAGAAGGTCATTGAATTTCATGATGAATAAAACTTGAGTTCAAAATTTTATGTGATACATATTTTCCAAATTCCAGGCCCCAAAATTAAGGTGATCTTATATATAGGGAAATATGCTAGCATCTGTGGACTGAAAGTTCTAGAAACCATTCACCAGTTCTATTGGTAGTTTGTCTGCATGCACCAGTCTGCCCTGCACTAATCTCACCTCTGTGAAACAGATGCTTCTGGAAAAACTCCTAAATTATCTTGGCTTGAATAATGAATTTATTCCATTCTTTTGTTGATTTATTATTTTGAGAAGTTATTTTAACATTTTGGAGAAAAATTTGGAAGCGATTAGAAGATTTCCCATCTTTAGTCAGCAACCTTGGCTCCATCCCTTTCCCATCTTTCAATTTTCAGTATTTTAGCTGAATACTACAGAAACACAAGTAATATAAATACAAAATAGAACATGAAAAATAAAGTTCAATTCTATGTCCTAGGAGGACACAAATATTTACCATTTTAGGAATTAGAAAGCGATATTTGTCATCATTTTCTATAATGACAAAAAGTTTTATCTTCTTTTTCCAAGAACCTGTCCTTTCCCACAAATGATTTGTCATCATTTTCTCCTTTTTAGAGACTTCTTCTACCTCCTTCCCTGAGCAGTTTTTACCTATATTTTATACTCTTCCTTACTGGAATTTGTGTCTATTTAATTTTTGTACTCCAGAGTCAAAGAAAATATAATAAAATAGTAAAATACACAATTGAATCATCTTCTGGAGGTAATTTGTCAGCGTTATTAATGACTGATTGAGTGACTAATGATGATGTTAACTTCTTGTGTTTTTTTATCCCAGACACCAAGTACATAGCAGAAAATTAATAAATGCTTCCTATTTGATTGATCTAGGTTCACTGGATAGAATGATGGGTTTGGAGTCAAGAAGACAAGAATTGAAATTCAGACTCTGACCCTGGACAAGTCACTTAACCTCTGTTGTCTTTATCCACTATAGAAGGAAATGGTAAGTTCTTTCAAGGAAAACCCCTTGCAAGCTCAATAAAAATCAAATTTGATTGAATGCCTAAAATAAACAACAGCAATTTGATTAAATGGGAAATTTGGGCTCTGGAAAAATACTAGGAAGATATATTTATTTAAGGGAGTCCTTTGTTAAGCTTCCAAATATGCACATACATTTTTTTTCTGCTTTTCTCTAAGGTTTCTCTCTGATTTCTTATGTATTGATGAGTATATGGCCTATACCGTAGTTAGGGACTATGGAAAGAAAAAATGAATATGAAATCTGAAGACCTTGATTTGAAACAAAATATAGCAAAATGACCATGAAAAAATAACTTTCCTATTCTGTACTTCAAATTCTTTCTTCTGTAAAATAGAGATATCATTTACTCTGAGATTGTTTCAATTGCATGTAAGATAATTTTATAATCTTTTTCAAATTCTGAGTTACAAATTTTCTTTCTTTCTCACCTTTGTTCCACCTTTTGAAAAGTAAACAGACATTTGACATGGACTACATATGTCTATTATGTAAAACCTATTTCCATTTTTTTTTCAGAAAAAAAATATTTCCCTTCAAATGAAAAAAGTAAAGAAAAATTATTTTTGACCTGCATTTAATCTCCTTCTTCCTTTGAAAATGAACAGCAACTTTCATCATGATTCCTACAGAATTATCTTGGATCATTATTTTCCTGAGACAATCTAAGTTATTCGTAGTAAATAATAATACAATATTGTTGTCATTGTGTCTAATATTCTCCTGGTTCTGTTCATTTTATTTTACATCAATTCATGTAAGTCTTTTCATGTTTTTTTTTTTTCTGAGAACATCTTGTTTATCATTTCTCTTTGTATGTTACTTATTTCATTAATTTTTTTTTAGACTTTTTTTTTTTGGCAAGGCAAGTGGGGTTAAGTGGCTCGCTCCAGGCCATTCAGCTAGGTAATTATTAAGTGTCTGCTGCTTTATTGTAGAAATTATTAAATCTTTTGTTATCCTGACTGTGGTTCTATGATATTCAAATTTCTCCTTTCTGAGTGCTTACATTATTTTCGCCTTTATTCTGGAGGTCTAGAGATTAGTTATAATATTCCAAGGAGTTTTAAATTTGGGATCTATTTTTGAAGGATAATTAGTGCAATTTCAACTTCTATTTTACCCTTTAGCTCTAGAATAGTTCTAGACTTTTTCTTAATAATTTCTGGAAAGATAATGTCTAGATTTTTTTAAATATAGCATCCAGGCAAATCTTAAATTATCTATTTTCCACATCACTTCTTTTGCGAGTGAAATAATACACATTTTTTTCTATTTTTTTCATTTTTTAATTGATAACTCATAAAGTCTTTACTTTTTATTTGCCTATTTCTAACTTGTAAAGGGTTATTTTCTTCAGTGTGCTCTTATTTCTCTTTTTCCAATTGGAAAATTCTACTTATTGAAGAAATCTTCTCTTCACTGAATTTTTAATATCTTTTATTTTTCCATTTGGTCAGTTCGGTTTTTCAAGGTATTCTCTTCATTGAATTTTTGTAACTATTTTACCATTTGGTCTAATCTGTTTTTTTAAGTTTTATTTTCTTCAGAAAATTTTTGTATATCCTTTACGAAGAGATTGAATTGTTTATTTTTGTGATTTCTTGCATTTCCTTTTGCGATTTTTTTCTGCTACTCTTGACATCATTTTTAAAATTGTTTTTGAGCTCTTCCATGACTTGAGATGAATGTAATATTTGTTGGAGGCTTTGTATGCAGGGATTTTTACATTGATTACTTCTGAGCATATGATTTCATCTTCCTTGTTACCATAGTAATATTTATAGTCAGAATTTTTTCTATTATTTGCACTTTTCTAGCCTATTTCTTGACTTTTAACTCTTTGCTAAAGTAAGACTCTCCATCTCAAGTGGAATGGGCACTAACCCAAGCTTCATTTTTTTCCCTGCTATTTTCAAATGTAATTATGGTGACCTGAAAGTTTGGGGCTCTTTCAAGGTGGTATGATCTGAGGAGAGGTGTGTTTACTACTTTTTTCTCCTGCATACAGGTTTTTAGGTGACCACAAGCACTCTTTTCAGTCCTGGAGCTGTGACCAAGATTCCATTTTCCCTGAGGTTGAAAGCTCTGGGTGCTAGATTTCCCCTTCCCATTAAGACTCAGCATTGTGACCCAGATCGAAATAAAGGCAATATAACAGAATCTTGTCCCTGTTGCCAGGAAAAAAGACCCTTATAAATCGCCGGTTAATTGTCAGATCCTCTTATTATCTGTGAATTGAGAGATCTGGAACCAGATATTACTGCCACTGATTCAGATACCCTAAAGTTTGATCCTGGTTTACTGGGTTCAGTCTACCTGGGTGTGCCTTATACTGAACTATTGTCTTCTTTCATTCTGTTATAACAGACCTTTCCTGCCAAACTCCTAAGTAGTTTTGGGTTGAAAATTCATTTCATTCTGTCTTTTTGTGGCTTCTGTTACTCTAGAATTATTTGAAGAAATTATTTAAAGGTATTTGCATGAGTTTGAGAGAGAGAGGTCTCAGGTGAGAAAAACAAATACCTTTATTCTGGCATTTTGACTCCACCTACACTACATTATTTCACTGGATTAATATGAAAATAAACATGATTGAAGAATGTGTGTGTCTCTCTGCGTATGTATGTGACTACTTGTAAGATGTAAAGAATTAGAAAAATGAGAGCTTCATGGTAAGAATTTGTTTTAACTTTGCCTTCTGTAGTTACTTCCCATGGGATAATTTTCTGCTGTTGCAGACAGCTACAGATGGAAGGAGAAGAAGAAACTTGTTTCTTAGAATATAGATGATGTCTCTAGAGAATGGATGACTAGTATTTTTAGATTGCAACCATATTTTGCCCATATTTTCCCTACCCTCAAAAGCAAATAAAAATTTTATATATTCTATGCCATAAAAATAAATCATCCAAAATTCCTAAATATAGGATGTTTGATTTGTCACATATTGCAGCAAGTAATTTTTAAATCATAATTCTTTTAAATAATAATAATAATATCTGGCAGAAATAAATAAATATTAAAAAGTTAAGAAAATGTCTCTACTACTGAAACCTAGATAAGTACGTTTGAATATTGAGCCCAATATGATTGAGAATCAATTTAACATTTAGGGAAAATTAGGATAGGAATTTCAGAAGCAAAAGTGGACTCAAAATTCACTTCAGTAAATCTCCACCTATACTTACATACATTCCCTCTACAATATTGACTAATAATATCAAGAAATAGCAAGGTAGAGGCAGTTAGGCACAGTGGGGCAGCTAGGTGCACAGTGGATAGAGCACTGGCCCTGGAGTCAGGAGTACCTGAGTTCAATTCTTGCCTCAGACAAGCAATAATTACCTAACTGTGTGGCCTTGGGCAAGCCACTTAGCTTCACTGCATTACCAAAAAACAAAACAAAACAAAACAAAACCTAAAAAAAAAAGAAATAGCAAGCTAAAACAGTATTTGTAATGGAACAAATAATACTAACCTTTCTAAGAGGATGAGAATAAAAAGATATAATTTATTACCTATATTATTTTATGCAATTCTAGAAGGTATAATAAATGATAATTAATGACCAATTACTAACATGATGGATATACAGGTTTTTCCCCATTTTATTTCCTTGTTTAACATTTAATCAAGGCAGAGACTCTGAGGATAAGGCTCATGATGAGATTGGGTTAACATTCTGTTCAATCTTGGTTTGGATCTTATCTAATTTGAAAAACTAATTTATATTAAAATGTAAAGAGAATCTAATCTAGGTAAATTCTGACCCATTGTTCATTGACAAAGTGGTCTATATGGAGATGAGTCTTTGTCCAAGAGTGAAATAATCAATCAAGTCCCTCAGTCCATTATAATAAGCCCTCCTCTCATTATATTATTAATTCTCTCATTAGTTGTTAATCTGAGTTGATATTCACCTGAAACACCCACTATTCCAAAGTTTGTTTTTTTAAATCTATTTGATAACTAGATCTGGGGGAAGTTCTCTGGAGGATGGGGGGCACAGGTCTTTAGTTTCTGAGAGGGCTACTAATTTAAATTTATTGATTACTTGTTAGTGATAATTAATAAATTATTACTTATCCCAAAACTATGTCTCTGGAACTTTGCATTCATCAAAATATAAAATTTATTCACAAAGTTTCTTTAGAAAAATACATTTTCAGGGAAACCTCAGAACAGTGTTATTATTTGATGAAGAGTGAAATGAATAGAACACTAACAATATTTAATTAAAAAATCATTATACAAGAAAAAAATTTGAAAAACTTAAGAACTCTGATCAATAACCAGAATTTAAGAGGATTAAGGCCATAAAACATATTTTCTCTTTTATCATCTGACAGAAATGTTAGGGATCAAATAGAAGAAGAATACATATGGTTTTTGGTTAATTTTTTTTAGGTTTTTGCAAGGTAAATGGGGTTAAGTGGCTTGCCCAAGGCCACACAGCTAGGTAATTATTGAGTGTCTGAGCCCGGATTTGAACTCAGGGAAACCCTGATTCCAGGGCTGGTGCTCTAGACACTGTACCACTTAGCCGCCCCTTATACGTAAGGTTTTGACATGATCATCATGGGAATTATTTTCCTTGACCACCCATGTTTATAGCATATGTTTTCCAAATTTTCAAAGAATCTAAGGCTATATATGCATGGTAAGTAGAGGAAAAAGGAAATTAAAGAAAATGAAATTGAAGTATTTAAAAACTATAGGCAGAAAAGTCAAAAAAGATTTATGTATAATTGGACAACATGGAAAAATACATGTTAATTTTTTTATTTCTTTAAAATATCTTAAATTCTTTTAATATCTTTAATATTTTAAATTCTTTAAATATTTTAATGTCTTAAATTCTTTAAATAGCTTAAAATATCCTATATTCTTTAGAATATCTTATATATCTTTTAAAAAGAAAATAAAACTGAGATTCACTTAATTTTGTTTAATTTTTGCTTCCTTGTTTTGTTTATGTCTGAACATTTGTGAATATATGTGGTAGGGCATATATACACATATTATATATATGTATATATGCACATATATGTTTCTATATGTTCATTTTTAATTGTTTTTAGATTGAGGTTTTAAAAATAAACAAATAAAAAATCCACTTATAATATACTCTGCTCATAGAGACAAGTGCTAAAATGTTTCTGGAGTCACCTAACTTACAAATAATTAGGTAGTTTGACTAGCAGTAATTAAATTTGTGGATTGAGATATAATCATATGTCTTAACTAGAAGAAGAAACTGATAAAAAGATATGTTTTGTTGGACAACAACTACTAACTGTGAGCTACAGGCAAATAGTTGACATTGAGATAAATCTTCTCAAATATTAGTATAAGCAGTAAGAAATATGTCTAAGATGTTCATGATTTTTATTGTACACAAAAATGAAATAGTCTATTTTCTTCACCACTGGTCTCATACAAAAGTCATCCTAAGGGTAAAAAAGAAATTGTTGAATCTGTAGTAAACCTTTTTCCTTACCCTTTAGAAATAGATCTCCTGTTTCTTTTTTGTTTGTCTGGTTGTTTAGTTTTTTTTCTTTTTGGCATACTAATAGAAACTCCAACCGCTAGGTACCTGAAGGCCTTGAGCATCTGTATAAAGGAAAATCTGATGCAAACGTGTCCTCAGGATCACAGCATGTTGACTTCTTATTTGTCCACCCAGTACAAAATAATAAAATACTAGTGATGGAAAAATGAAAAATAATATCTTGTGTCCTTCAGTTTATCAAACTTGAAGTATTCAAAAATGAACAAAAATGAATTCAAGATAACTTTAAAGGTCATACCAGGATTCAGTACATATTTGTAATGCTCTGAATGTAGTGGCTCTTATTCAACATAAATAAAAGCATTTACTTTTGCCTATTCTAAAGAGGAAAAAAAGTTATCCTTGTGATATAAACTTCACAGAATGTTCTTTTCAGTGACTCACCTTCCTTATATCGGTCCCATAGAATTTATAGAAGGAAAACTAAAAGTGGGGAAAATTTACATGGGTTTCAAGAGACCTCAGTTCTAGTCTCAGCTTCAAAACAAAATACCTATTTAACCTTGGTTATCAATTACCCTTTCTCATTTTCCTTATTTGTAAAATGATGATCTCCTAGTTCCATTTCAGGATAAAAGTATGATGTAAAACTCTCTTATCTTTGTCTTCAAATCAGTACCTAAAAGGTGTATGGGAGGGGGAAGCAGAGGGCAAGGAAGTCCTGCATTGATTATAAAACAATTAAAAATTAATACAGAATTGGTACAAATAGAAATGAAAGATTTAGGCTCAGAGAACTTTGCTTCAGATAATTCTGCAACTTGTTATCTTAGACAGTATTTCTGGAGCTTCAATATTCTGATTGTTATAGAATCTTTTAAGACATCAATTTGCATAATTGCTAATTTTGGCATATTCCTTATTAAGATGAACAAAATATTTTAGCCACATTTTCCAAGAACACAGAATGGAAAAAAAAACCTTGTCTTGCTTTAGTTTCAGTATTTATTGGTTTGTATCTTATACCTTGATGGTTCTTTTATTTGAGGAACTATCTTTTTACTTAAGAAGTAAAGGAATTGAGCTAGATAATCTCGAAAATCTATCCACTTCAAAATCTGTGCTCCTATTTTTTAAATAGTTTAAGGATGGACGTAACTAGAAGAAATGACAACCTAAGCATGACTATAATATTTAGCAGCAGTTTACATTAATTTCCATTGGTAGAAGGGATTTTTAAAAAAAGTATGACTTATAAATGATAAAGTGGACAACCTATAGTGTTGTGAAACAAAATGAGTAAATTGGATTGATTGTGATGTTGAACTTCCACAGAAGAACTTGCAAAAAACAGTGTTTCTAATAAAGGACTATATCATTTAGTGACTAGAGTTTAGTAAAACACCTTCATTCAAACTTGCACATTTTTGATAAATATATCTCTTTAAGTTCTTCAATGTTAGAAAATGCATTATTCTCTGAACTTTTCTATTCTTTTGGGGGAGAGATTTAATTATTAGGAAACTTTTCTTCAGACCTTCCCCAAATTCCACATATCAGTCTTGGTTCTGCTTTTTGGGGAAAGAGGCAGTTAGATGGCATAGTGGAAAGAACAGTGGCCTTGGTGTCAGAAGGAGAGTTCTCCAGCCTTAGACACTTGACATTTACTGTCTGACCTTGGGTAAGTCACTTAACCATGATTGCCTCACATCTAGGGTCATCTCTAGTTATCCTGATTCATATCTGGCCATTGGGCCCAAGTTAATCCATAGGGAAATTGAGACTGGTGATATAATACCTATTACTATAACCCAATTCCTGTGCTGGTCATGGCATCACCTCCTGAAGCCATTGTCTTCTTTGAGGATGAAGGACAAGTATGAAGATGAGGATCTGGGAAAAGATTGAATAAATTTAATTTCTTTTCTAAATAAAAATCATTTCAATATTTCAAGACAGTTTTTATGTCTTCTAATTGTATTCTATATATTAAAAATTCCCGCTTCTTCCAATCAATCCTCTAATTCTCAGTTTCTTTCTTGACTGTCTTCTCAGGACACACTTTATATTATCAAATCCTTTCTAGCATGTGACGTACAGAAATGAAAAGGACACCAGTGGTGATCAGATTAGTTTTTTGCAATCTCTATTCAACCTGGACACTATAATTTTATGGCTATTGCTTAAGTTTGCAACAAACATATACTTTTTGTTGCCACTTTATGCTTTGAAGTTAAGATGGGGCCAAACTGTGGACTGTTAGAATATCACATCAAGTTGTTCAAATTAGTTGAAATAGATTACCACCAATCTCTTCTTTTCTTCTTCCTCTTCTTCTTCCTCCTCCTTCTCTTCTTCTTTTTCTTCCTCTTCCTCTTTCTCTTCCTCCTCCTCATTTATATTCCTCTAAAGAATGATGAAATGACAATAACTATACAAGAAGTTATAATAGAAGAGGTATAGAGGATAGATACTGCAGTAAGTAATATAGGAGACTAATTAGAAGTATATTAAAAATACCTTAAGAGGATGGCATAGACCTCATTGGCAACACAAAGGAAATAATTAATATAACATCATGTGTAGGTGAAATAAAATGGGCTTTTACCTTACTACGCAAGCTACAAGTTCATCTGCTTATAGTGAGAGATGGGGTTGATTCTTAAGTTGTGAAGAGTTTGAAATACTCTCCATTGGAATATGATAAGATGTTTACAAGAGATAAGTAAAAATATGTGTCAGGGACCAATAAATAGTCTGTAATTCTATACTGACACACGAAATTCATTGTGAATATAAGATACCCCTTGCCCTTGAGAAATTCAAATACATTTACAAATTAAATGATGCCAGAACTCTAGTATTACATCTATGTGGATAGTCAATTCAGTATTTACAGGATTTTGTCAATTCTAGGTATTTCTTCCACTGGCACCGATCACATCACCACCATTCACTTTAATAGAAGGTCCTTATGAGAAAGATGCTGTCTATCTATGGGAATATTGTATACAAATTCAAGATTGTGGGATACCATTGATAAAGATAAAAATAATTTTAAAATGAGGTTATTAGAAACTCAGAAGGAAAAGTAGCCAACTACTACAAAATGGTTTGTTTACCTACACCTTCTGTTCACACATAAGGAACACAAATTATGATTTACGAGAGACAGAAGGTTGCTTTACATATCTACAGAAGGCTTTGCTGGAATCAATCTGGCCTTATGGTAAAATAGATGTGGCAAATCCCCTGAAACATTACTACATAAGTTTGGACAGGCCCATTTCATAGCATATAATGCACTTCCTTGCATTAATAAATCAAAGTCATGCTGAGCTTTAACATCTTTATTTGCTATTGTACACTTGATTGCAAGGTGGTGTGCCTGTTGATTTTCTTTCTTCTTAGAATTTATCTATTTTCTATGCAAATTTTGGGATAGCATAGACTTTGAAAATTGTCCCATTTATTTTGATAATTAAAATAATGAATATTTAATTTTAATTTCAATTTGTTACTTCTGTATTTCATGTAAAGAGCATATATCTACTTAATTAAAAAAAGCTCCATCTGCTTTGCTAACACAATAATTTCATATGTATTATAACCCCAAATCAGAATTTAAAAAAAACACAGAGTGCATTTTAGTAACGACTTCTAATAACTGGATAGGAGAAAAAGTAGAATAATAGACTGTTAAGTCAATACCTTTTGGCATAACTTATCCAAAGAGTAGGATTTTAGAGGTTAATTAACTTTATAATCAAAACACTCAGATTGTTTTCTTTTCTAAGAAAAAAGAGCAGTCAAGTGTCAATTTTCGAAGTTTAGATTTTTTTCTGTGTTTTTATAATGTTGTAATGAATGCAACTAGCAATGGATATATAGTCAGAAGAAGTGAGGAAAAATAAAGAGGTTGTCCTAGATGGCCTCTAAGTTCCTTCCAACTTTCACATCTCTTCTTTCATAATTTCTTCATCACTCTACCCTCCTTCCACCCATTTTTCAGAAATAGGAATTTGAGTCTGCATTTGGATATATGCATCCCTCAACATTAATTCTTGTT
Source organism: Macrotis lagotis (assembly GCF_037893015.1). Lineage (NCBI taxonomy): Eukaryota > Metazoa > Chordata > Mammalia > Peramelemorphia > Peramelidae > Macrotis > Macrotis lagotis. Next base: position 188,398,333 of record NC_133660.1, read on the forward strand.
CTCTTGGTCTTATTTTTCTGCCTCTTCCTTCTATTACTGTACTTAACATTAATTACTTGTCATTTTTCTTCTGTTATTTATCTGAGTTTTTCTCTTATTTGAATTTATATCATTGCTTTAATTGCTTATTTTATTTTTTGTTGAATTGATTTTATTTTTTCTCCCATTTATTGTTCCAAATTACCATATTTCATACTTCTCTATTATCTTTCAGAAGTATGGATTTGAACTTTTTGGATTTCATTTCCATAAAATTATTTAAAAATGATTAAGTTATGTGTATTTACTTTCAAATTTACTTTATTTTTCAATCTTTATTCTGCTAATTTGAGAATATGCTTTTGAGGCATTCTTTATTGGTGGTACTTTATGACTTAGAAATTTTCTCTTAACTAATATGGTGATAGTTTGCTGAACCTAAATATTATATATATATATATATACATATATATATATATGTGTGTGTGTGTGTGTGTGTGTGTGCATAGAAATTTGTATACATTTCTATATTTCTTTTTTCCTTTTATATACACTAAAATATTATTTCAACTAGTCTTTTCTTTCAATAGTTGTACAAATTTGCCCTTTTCCCTTTATGTTGATTTTCAATCCTACCCTTTGAACATTGTCACATCTCTATCCCTCCTCTGATATTTCCTCTTTCAATTCATAGACACAACTATAGTGAATTAAATACCCATAGAATACAACTGAAATTTTAACTTCTTTGCTGATTATTTAAAATGAATAACTTCTTTTGGTCAGACTCTAATGATAAAGATTAGGACTGCTACATGGTGAATAGATAGCATTCTAGGCCTTCAAATACTTACTAGCTATGAGAAACAGGCAAGTTACCTAGCAATATTTGCCTCAGTTTCCTATCTTCAAAATGGTTAGAGAAGCTAAAAACAAATCACCCCAGGTTTTTTGGCCAGGGAAAATATCAAAAGGGGACATTTTTTCCTTTGATATATCTCAAATAACTGAACAATGAAAACAACAATCATAATAAATTTAAGTATGAAAAAGACTTAGATTATTTGTCTGTTTTCTAGAAAAATGAGTGTGATATGTGTTTCCTTTAGTAAAAGTCTCCAAAATTAATGAAAATCAATAATTGCTTCCAAAACTGTCAGACTGATCATCCTTATTTATAAAGCAAAATATATCTTTAAAAAATCTATTCCAGGGGCAGCTAGGTGGATAAAGCACCAGCCCTGGAGTTAGGAGTACCTGGGTTCAAATCTGGTCTCAGACACTTAATAATTACCTAGCTGTGTGGCCTTGGGCAAGCCACTTAACCCTGTTTGCCTTGCAAAATAAAAAAAACCCTAAACAAATTTATTCCTATATTTATCTATCTATTTATTTATTGGTAGGGAGAGGAAATTTGCCTCTCCAGGAGATTCCTAAACCAATGAAAACATCACTGTAGTTCAAAAAAAGTCAAGAAATCTCAGTATCTCAATCAATACTTTTAGGAAGAAGTTTCTAATGGTAAAAGGAAACAAGCTAGAACACAGTACAATATTTGAGGCTGATTGTATGTTAGGCCACTAATGCAAATTTGTGCTGTTTTCTCTACTACATGAAGGCCATAAACATTTCAAAAGTAAATACTATTTTTGTGAGTGAAACTTTCAGCATGCTGAAGACATCATTTTCAGTAGGGCTCTCTTCCCTGAGTACTCAGTAATCTGTGGATCTGGCAGAGCTCTATAAGCAGACAAATGACTAGGTAAATGCTTACTAAGCTAGAAAAGTATAAAGTACCTACCGTTTTCTTACTGGACTCAGTAGATTTGAAAATAAGCAATGCAAAATAGATTTGTAACATAAGCCTAAAAACATAGAACAAATGTTTGATGTTTAATCAAGGAGGATAGACACACAGCCTGACATTCAAAACACTAATCAAAATATACTCTAATTTAAAACCCTAGAAATGTAAATTTAGTGTAGCTCTTATAACTATTAATGGACTATGAGACTCAGATATTTATGGTCCTTTATTTTATATTTTTTCATCTTACTTTAGTAGTAATCCTCATGCATTCTTCAAACAAAAAGAGGAATCAATATTATTACAGCAATCAGTAATCATCTTTTAAGTGTACCTTCAAACCAAGCAATTTTGTTAGCATCCTTAAACTTTTTTTAGGGATAAGTACATAGAATTATCCCCACTTTACACTTGTGAATACTGAAATTGAAAGAAATTAAGTGACTTATCCAGAGTCACACAACTCTTATGGATCTGAGGAGGGGTCTGAACTCAGGTCTTTCTATCTCTAATTCCAGTTTCCCCTTGCACTGTGACAAGTTGCCTCAGATTTATTAATTATACCATTAAGGCACATTGATTCAGAAATGAATTTACCAGAAAATGTCCTATCATATTCTGGATACAGAGTATATCAAAACATTAGATTGAAAAGTGAAAAAAGGAGTCAATCATTTTTTAAAAGTACATGTAAGCCAAAGACCAATTAGTTTCAATGAATTCAACCGTCTTTTAAAATTCATTAATGCCATATTGTCTTCATGACCTTAGTCTTACTGAAGGGGCACAACCAAGAATGATCCTGCCAGGATTTTCACAAGTGTGAATTTTGTCTAATGCCTTTAAATCTGTTAGTGGCTTGCTTGCACTCTGCCCAGTCACACTTAATTGTTCTAAAAGTATTCTTTTGAAACCGTTCAACGAAAAGAAACAGATGCAATAGCACTTTTATCAGAACACCAACAATTGCTGGTAGGAGTTTTCAAAAGCCTTGAGTGTCTGTTCCTGTTCATGTAGAAGAAGCTGTTGATATAGTATGTTAGGAATACACATGGTATTCTATGAAACATGAGGGAGCTGTCCAGCTTGAGGACTACAACTGAGATACTCACTGGAGGTTCATGTCCTAGGAGCCTTGCTGAGCCTTTAATCACTGGTCCTGCTGGGCAGAGTGGTACCTGGACCTTGGTCTGCTGGCTTAACCCTGGGAAAGGCTATGCTGAGACTCAGAAAGAGACTGAGAGGAGGTAGAGATTGAGGAGCAATGGCTGCACTTGTCCAGATTTCCATGAGGGCTCCCTCATTGTGAGAGCTGGGTGTTTCACATTAAGAAGAGTCATGATCAGAAGGGGGTGAAGCACTTTTCATGTAGGCAGTGTAAGTGCACCTTCTGTACCATCTTTACTTTCAGATTACAAAATTGAAGCAACCATGATATATATATATATATATATATATATATATATATATATATATATATATAAAGATATAGATCGCTGGATAGATAGATAGATGGATATATAGATATATAGATATATAGATATATATTTCAGGGTATTGCTCAGAGGACAGCCCCATCTTTTTTTCTTTTTTCATTTCACCCTGATGGAGAACCATGTCTGCTTTAGGTATGGCTTCGAAAATCTAGACTTGAACCAGATATTCAAAGCCAGACCTTCTGTTGGACCAGCTTCTCAGGTGAAAGATCTGAATACATCAGCTGCAGAAACTGGCGGTTCTCCAGTTTCCACCAATGGATCACCAGTCTCCATAGCCAAAGACTCAAAATCTTATTGCCATGTTCGAAGTTGAGATTTGCCACAGACTTGGGGACAGACATTCAGTCATATATCTCAGCACCAGAAAGATTGTGGCAAGGCCCATTGTCTGCTCTGTTTCTTCTGTTGCACTTCAGCAAGCTCTCTCAGCAGAAACCTTTTCATTGTTCAGAAAATGAGAGACCCAGAGGAGGCAAAAAGGATGAAACAAGAAGAATTTGGAAAGGAACTCCACTGGAAATGAATGAGAATGGCTATAAGGATTATCATGGGGATTTTGCCTTGTCTGGGCAGGATGAAAGCCATTGGAAGAATGGTCAGATTTCTAAGAAGGACTGTGAGAAGACACAGCAGGCCATCTATAGGCTACTCAGGACCAGAGTAGCCACATGAAATATACTAGTTCATAACAAGTAGTTTTGTTATGCTACAGGGGAGGGGTGAATCATGTTGTCCTAGTCTGCCTTGGGGAAAAGAGGAAATTAAAAAAAAAATGAAAAAAATCTGTATCCCCATGAGGGAACTATATAATAGAAAAAATAGTACAGTTATATGTTAAAAGAATATGACTAAAAGAAGGTTAGTCAGACTTATCTACTGTTTGATTTTTGCTCTTAAGTTGGTGGGGTGATTTTGTTTGATTTAAATCTGAAATTTGACAAAACATTGTTTCTCCATATGGGTAATATATGAAAAAGATTTGATGTAAAACTTTCATATTTACCCCACAAATAATATAATACATTTAGCATATAACTTGCAATGTTTGTACTTATATGTAATTCTGAGATTTTTTAAAATATACTTTAATGAATCTCAGCTTTTCTTTTGTTACTATCCTATCTACACTTATCTTTTTACTATGTCTTCATTGAAAAAAAAAACACTGAAGGGTGAGGAAGGAAAAGAAAGAACTTTTAATCAAATATACTTAAAAAAGCAAAGTAAAATCCTCCACTATCTGTGTTCAAAAATGGAAGTCATCTTTAACTAGAAATCAGGCAGTGGGTTCTATCATTAACCCTTTAGAATTCTAATTAGAAATTTCATTGATCAGAGTTTTATGTTTCAAGTTTTTATGTTTTATGTTTTGTTCATTTTACTATTGTTGTTAAATGTGCTAATTATAATCCTACTATTTCTTTTTTGCTGTGTTACCTCACAGAAATTTTTCCAGGTTTCTCTGAAATCATCAATTTCTTTTTTAATGACAGTTCCATTATCATATTTTTATTTAGCTTTTCCCCCAACTGATGAGGATCACAAGGATTTCCAATACTTTGTTTTTTATATTATTCAACAAAATAAGGTAGTATCATTATTTTTGCATATGTAGGTAGTATAATTTTACTGGGGTATCCCAGAGATATTTTTCAATGTCAGTGAAAAAAGGAAACAAGTTTTCAACATTTTTTCATTAACTGAGAAGGTAGATGATAGTCACATAGATTGTATGTTAATGTGATTAAATATAGGAGTGTTTCATGGTTTCATCTCTGAAGAAGTATGACTCAAACCATCTCCAAAGACTCTAATTCCTAAGGGAGACAGGGTGCTATCCTTGCCTCAGTGGGTCCCTCCCTTGGGGATTCAAGTAGGAGAAAATCTCCCCAGGAGACTCTTCTGAAGGGGGGAAGAGTGTTTTGCTGGGTAAAACTAGGATCTTAAATAAGGTGAGAAATGAGATATTTCTAACAGGATATGTAAATATTGCTCTACAGAGAAGAGTGTGCTGAGATGAGGGGGCTGCCTAGCCCTGGTGGAATTTTATATGTGGTTTCCCAGAATTCATATAGAAATGTTCACTTAGAGAGTACTAAAGTATAATAATGGTATTATGAATAGCTTGGCTTCATTATGCGTTCGCCCAAAGACAGCAAAGAAGGATAGTACATAGGTGCTACTCTAGGAAAAGTCTGTTCTGTGATTTGTGGTGCAAGGTTTGGGTCCACATCCTATTATTGTTGGGTTCTTATTGACTGGCCTCTGTAGTTTATCTAATCAGAATGATTTGTCCAGGTAGCCTAGTTAAGGTGTACTTTTCCATTCTAGTGAGAGCCTATAAGGGAGACAGGAAATTGGGTCTGGGGTATCAGGATCCCATCTTCCTCCCTCAAATAACTGGATCCCAAATTCATTTGGGGAAAGGGATAAAACGTTTCAGTTTCTATAGCTATGACCCTGTCTCAATGGGTAAGTGAGATGATTTAAATAGAGTGTCTGGAGATTCCAAGTGATACAGGGAAGCTCAGAAGAGTGAAAGATAGATGGTGCTTTGACAAAATCAAAGAGGTCAGTCCTGTTTATTAAATAGACCATACAGATAAAAGATACAAAAGGGAAAAGGTAAGAAGCAAAGTAAAATTCAAATCTGTTTCTCTGGAAACATACAATACAGTCCTGTGGTTCAGGTGTGGTCTCAGAGCAGATCTTTTGCAGATCAGGTCATTTGTAAAGATTTCTTCTCTGATGAAAAATATCCTATAAAACTGATCTTTACATAAATTTAAATGTACTTTGCCAAATACCTTATGTCTCCATTATTAACCAAGATTTTTTAATATTAAAAAATAACAGAATCATTTATATCATTTATATATCATTTATATCATTATATATTTATATCATTCACTTAATTATCTATATAGAATTGTGTGAAAAGATTTTAACCTGAACTTCAGATGAATTCAGTTCGCATGGATCAAATATTCTTGATGGTGACTATAATATAACAATGGTCAAAGCAAGAGATTCACAAAAACATCACAACTTATGTCAGTTTTGCACAAATGATCGTGCTTGAAAATGCTTAATAATAAATAACAAAAGATGGAATGTATAACTCCAATAATCCCAAATTACATATAGAAGACAGATTACATAAAGCATCAACTATAAACTTCTGCTCTCAGAATCCCATTAAGAATGAGAATAAGAGCAGTTGGGTAGCAGAGTAGATAGAGCACCAGCTTTCGAGTCAGGAGGACCTGACTTCAAAACTGACCTCAGACATTTAATGATTACCTAGCTGTGTGACCTTGGGTAAGTCACTTAATTCCAATGTCTTTCAAAAACAAAAAGAAAAAAATGAGAATAGCTTTAGGTAACCCTTAAATACTTTCATATGTATATGTATATATATATATATGTATATATATATATATATATATATATTCTAATTTCAGACTATATCATTCTGAAAATGAAATTCTTCAGGAATTGAATCTTCTATATTTGATAAGCTCAATCATAAATTCAACTTATGTCCTAGGATGATTATATTTTCTAATTAAAGAACAAAATTGCTAGCCTTATGAAAGATGTTGATTTTCTTTTGGAATTGCATGATTATTGATTCTGCCTCTCTGAAAAAAAAATTCATATAATGTCCAAGGGCACAGCAAAGCTTATATGAAACTCCACTAAGAATATTTCAGGCCTCAGAGTTGGACACAATGGTTATACATATTATCTTGATGCTAAAGGAAGAATCCCTGCACTTGTATGAAGTAGAATTTTACAACAAATGATTGACAAAATGGTCTATGGAACAGTTTCTTAATTACCCTTACTAATAATCATAACTGATATAGTTGATATAATTGATTTTTGTATTTCATAATATAAGCAAATTTGGGAGCATAACAATGCCAGAACAATATTATGCATTAAAAACTTGAAACATTCTTACTGATGAACTGATTTCAATTCAGTGTTTCTAAATTACCTGGAACAGTTCTCTGTTTAACTTTTCTAAACTTAGAAATATATAGTAAAGAATGCAGGAGCTGTTGTGATTGATGAAGGGCTTCTGGCTGCCTTCAGAGTCTTCCTATGAAAAGGAACTCTAGGAAATCCCTTTTAGTATTATATAATTTTTTTCTTCCTTTACTTATAAATTTTTACCTTCTTATAATTTTCATAAGTAAAAGTCCAGTAACCTTAAGTGAATTTCCTCCAGTACTGGTCAAAAAAGTTGCATTTCACAAAAGATTTTCCTAGTTTTTCATGACTCAAAAAGGCATTAAATGCTAACCTAAGTGTTAAAGTCCAAGCATTGGCACAGACCCCAAACCTGCCTCTCTATAATTAGTGAAATGATTTTTTCTGTGACTTTACTTAATCACAGTTCAAAAATTAACCAACATCAAACACACACAGAGAGAGACATAATAGAAGAGATATAAGAACACAAATACCAGCTGACTTCAGAGTGAAGCTCTTAGTACCTATGGGAAGCATGCAGTCAGAAACAGAAATAACAATAACCCTAAACTTTGACATTTTCAGTTTATTCTAGTGATAGTGCCATGGGATGAAAGAATACCTGTCTCATTTTGCCATAAGTTTGAGGAATCCCTTCTATAACCATTCACTTCATCACAGGGCCTCCTTCAAAGAGGGAGACAATTAATGCAAAGGCTCAAGAGTCAAGGACTCACTTCAACATTCCCACATGAAACTTTTTCATCCAGATGGAATTTTGACAGATGCAGGGGTCAAATGGTGGTGTTCATCATGGGAAGGAACATGCTCATAAATGGTATCAGAGATTGGTTTGACTAAGTATCAACCATTTGAAGGGCTATCTTAGAAAGTAATAGATTATTGAGAAACTAGATGCCCATTTGTTAGGCATGTTGTAAAGAAAATGTCAATCAAGTTGAGCCAAATCATTTCTAATATCCATTCTATCTCTACAATTCTATTATTTCTTCTAAATTTCTTTGACTCTATTGTTTATTTAATATTGTTTGTAAATATCTAAAATGCTATATTTTATGAAAAAGTCACTTTATGCATTAGATTGTCTTTTTTGTTCTTTAGCATTTTTCTATTTTATTTAGCATTTTCTATTTATATTTTTTCAAAATAAATGAGAAGCTTACTGAAGTGTATAGTTTAAAAAAGTAAGCTTATAGAAAAGAGAAACAATTATTTTCATTTATTGTTTGAAGAGCAATATCAATATGAAAGGGAATATTATGAATAAATCAGATAAGTTCACATTCATCCTGGATCATAAGACAAAATTATCCTTTAGATATTTTTGTTTTAATACAGATTTTACTTTGCAATCATTATGTTATTGCATATTCCTCATTTTCTTATCTATTGACAGTTTGTACTCTCAGAATCAATTTCTGAGTTGAATCCTGTAGGACAAAGCAATCATCATTACTAAATTGCATTTATTGAAACAATCTTTCCAAGTACCTATGGTGTTTAAAATAACATGGAAAAATATGGAAGGTGTTGAAACCAATAGAATATAGATGGAATTAGTAGTCTGATGCCATCAATATGAATTTAATTGAACTTCACAAAGCTAATTATTGATCTCCAAAGTTCCAATTCTATAGCACTTTCACAAAATTATATTTTCTCTGGTTATAAATGTTTACCAAGAAATATAAACAAGAGTATGGTCATATGTGTGTATACATATATTTTTGCATGTCTGTATACGTATGTGAATATATATGAAGAACGTAATGAAGGGGCAGCTAGGTGATGCAGTGGATAGAGCACTGGCCCTGGAGTTAGGAGTACCTGAGTTCAAATCCAGCCTCAGACACTTAATAATTGCCTTACATAAGTCACTTAACCCCATTGCCTTAAATAAAAAAAAGAACATAATGAGACCTTCTGAAGGTATGTAATGAGAGAAAACAAGATGAAATACATTACAAATAAAAAACTTTGAAGAAGAGAACCTTATTGAAAGGTGTGACTATAAAATAAGATTGGAAAAAATTGTTGAGGGACTATCAGTGGACAGCATTTTTCTACTGGAATCTTCTATATAGCAGAAGAAATCAAAGAAGATCTCTCATTGGATGAATGTCTTGTTCCCTGAGAATTTGATTCAGAAATTCCCTGGAGCTCTATTACTGCCTCTGGTGACTATGACCTGTAAGATCAAGTAAGTTCCTCAGCTAGTAAGGCCACATGATTCCCTGTGTGAATACATATATAACAGATTTCATACATAGTAAGAACAGGGATGGGTTCAATCTGTACTGTTCAAGAACATCAATGATAGAATGATAACAGATCAATTTAATCATCTGAATATGGATTTTCCATAATGAGATATGAGATTGCCTTGCCCAAATGGCAACTCTTTGAAGAATAAATCTGGTCCTTTAGATCATAACTGTTTCTTGCTATTCCTCCATCAAAGTTCTTGCTTCAAATAGAATTGCTCTTCTGTTTATAAGGATAAAATACTTTTAAGAAACTCTTCCTATGCACCCTAGATACTGGACTTATGAAGACTGAAGCTTCATGATTGCCTCTGATGGCTTTCATCTTTAAAGATCTTACTGAGACCTAATGAACACTTTCTCTAGGGAACTACAGTCTCTGTTTCCCCCAAAATCCTCTGTCTATCTCATTTCTCTCTATTCATCAGTCTACCTAAGTCTTTCAAAAGCCAAGGTATAAAATGCAGCCCCTAATAATAGTCATCTTTGATTTATTATCAGTACATATAGTTTGGGGCTAATTCAAATTTTTTCATGAATATGGCAATCCATATAAAAATAAAAAAGTATCATTCATCTGAATTTTATTGCACTTCCTTAAAGGAGAACAAAAGCTTTCAGAAGGATATTGTAGACTTTTTAAATTTACAACTCATGCATTTAAAGAAAAGTTTTATCTTATGAAATCAGAGAAACAGGAGAGAATGTGAAAATTCCCAATCTGGAAATTTTGTAATGTGGACAAAATAGTCATCTGTGCTATGCAAGTAAGCAAGGTTACCTAATTCAAGAGATTAAACACAAGTCAAGAAATTACCTTTTAGTTTCATGAATCTATCTCTTTGTTATAACATTCTATATAACTGTTTCATGGAATAACCAAATAACTAGTCTTACTTTCTTTTTGAGCTTTTTTTTTAACATTTTTTTCTTTTTTCTTGATATTTTCTTTTTTCAATAAATGTTATGAAAAATTTTCAACATTCAACCATTTGCGTATGTATAATTTTAAGTTACGAAATTTTCTTCCACTCTCCTTTCCCACCCTCCACCCCTTTGCAGTGAACAGTCAGGTTAACACTATACATACATATTTTTGATAAACATTTTTACTGATTAGACATTTTTGATATGAAGAATTAGGATTAAGGGAAAGAGATACATAAGTGATAATTTTTATAAAGTGTTCATCAAATTCTGAAGGTTTTTCCTTTTGTTTTGTTTTTCTTCCTCTGAATCGGGATAACATTGTTCATAGTCAATCTCTTCTGAGAGGAGCTGCTTCCATCAAAGTTGATCATCTCACAATATTGTTGTTAATGTGAACATTGTTCTTTTGGTTCTGCTCCCTTCACTCAGCAACAGATCAGGTAACTCATTCCATGAGTTAGTAACTCTAGTAACTCTCTAGAGTCCAACTATTTATTGTTTCATATAGAACAATAATAATCCATAGTATTCATGTACTATAATTTGTTTAGTCATTCTCCAATTGATGGGCAACACCTCAATTTCCAATTCTTTGCCATAGCAGTAAAAAAAAGCTGCTAGGACAGACTTACTTTTCCACAAAATTGTCAGTTATTATTACTGTATGTTATTTATATCAATTAAGTCCTTCAAAGAAATTATTTTAACTTTTTCTAAAACTGTGATTCTACATTTGTCCTCAATCCCCTGTCTTTTTGTTTGAAATCTTTCATTCCTTTAAAACAGCCTACCACTATATTTTTTATGAAGTCTTAGGGAGAGGGCATTTTAAAGCAAGTGAACTATTGGAGAATAAGGAGGTATATGGAAGAAAATATTTCAGGTAAGTAAAATGGTCCTTCCAGCACATTTTCTTTTTAATTTTTAATCATTTTGGATATGAAATTATTAAAATTTTATTTCATAGGATCATCAACTTGAACACTAAAAAGGAAGCTTAGAGATAATCTATTGCAAACTATTTACAGAGAAGTATAAGATCCCAATTGAAGTACTGCTACTGAGAATCGAAATCAACATACTTCTTCATTGTCCAAATTAGTATATCCTGAATACTGCACATAATTATAACTTTTTCTAGATGATTCATGGTCTTCTTTATAAATATGAGTTATTATACTGGGCTAGTCATGCCCTAAGGGACTAGAAAAGCATGTAGGACAACTTACTGTTAGACTTGTAGCTGTATTAGCTACTTCTATGTCTGCTTGTCTGTCATTCATTTTTTCCTTCCTTTTCCTTTACTGTCAGCATTTAGAACACATATCTCTGCCATTAGTATAAATGTCTCCAATATGTTTTCCTCTCTCACTCTCCTTCCTCTTTTTCTCATCTACTTTGAGCTTAGAAAACAGATAACCAAGATTTTTAGGAGGGCATGTTAAATGTCAATATGGCTACAAGTAAGAGCCTGTAGTCTGGTCTGCAGGAGTGAAGTAGTTGGATTTTAATAGCAATTATTTTGGTCACTCAGAGGTCTTTTTTCACTGATGTACTTTGAATTTTACAGTTGCTTTCCAAAGGTTTGAGGTTGCTAAAAGCCTACTTTCTAAAAGTGGAACATTAGTTATCATTAAATTTGATATTCTAAAGAGATGACTGAAGAACAATGAGTTATTTCAACAACTTTCACTGATAAGGTATTGTAATATCTATCCTCTCTTTTAGTTCACTTCAAATTGCAAGACAACTATGTAATGCTGTACAGAAGTCCAATTTTTTTCTCCTTGAGTTTACCTATTTTTTTTTGAGATATTGGTATTAACAACTACAATAATTACTAGCATTTATGTACTACTTTATGGGATTCAAAGAGCTTTAAATATGTTAATTCAACTAATTCTCACAACAAACGAGTCAAGTCAGCTCTATTATATGTTTTTACTAGATGAAGTAACTACAACATAGATAATTTATGTGATTCATAAAGCCAGTGTCCAAGATATAATTTGATCCTGGATCTTCCTAAATACATGTCTTGCACTCTCTTTACAGTGTAGACTGGTTGCCATTTAATAAAATAATAGCACTCTGCTACTACTACTACTACTACTACTACTACTACTACTACTACTACTAATAATAATAATAATAACAACAATAATAATAATAATGATAATAATAATAAATATAATTTCCTGGTCCAAAACCGGGAATCCAAAAAGAGCATGAATGCTTTTTGAATGAGAGGATTTCAAGGAAAAAGAAGTGACTCTAATTAAATATTATATAAATGGAATTACCATACTTAGGGTTTTTTCTTAAATTTATTGGCTTTGTTTCCATTAAATTCCTAAATTCTTGAGCTCCAGGTTCTTTATCAAGATCTCCTATTCAAAAACAAATAAATTATTTGATTGATACTTATTCATTTATGTATTGACTGTGGATATAGAGATCTCTGTACTATGTCCATAAACGAAGAACATTAAAACCTTGATCAAGAGACAGAAGATAAAGATAAAGACCAAAAAGCTTACATCACAAAGGTTAACTATTTTTCAGCCTGTACTGAGCTGTCTTTTTTTTTCCAAACCACTGTCTCAAAACCCCAGAAGTAAGCATCTTAATATGATCATCCCATGTGGGAAAAGCAACATTGCATGAAATACTAAAATATCAAAGAAATAATCATGAAACAAATTCTGCAAAAATAAAGGGAATAGTAAAAAAAATCTCATATAGTAAAATTATTACAATAGGATACGACCAACAGACTTTCAAACAACTCAAGAAAAATGTTTTTTTTTTTAAACAGCTATTATACACCAGACATTATACTAGGTGGTAGTGTTGTTGGTGATACTGATTTGTTTCATTCATTCTGATTCTTTGGGCAAAGATATTAGAGCAGTATGCCATGTTCTTCTCATTTTACAGATGAAGAAACTGACATAAACAGAGGTAAGTGAAATTTCCTGGTGTCAAAAAATTGCTGAGATCATATTTGAATGTGGGGTCTTCCAAAACCAAAGTCTGGTCCTATGCACTGGGCCACATAGTTACCTGGCTTCCTAAGTGCTGGAAATATACAAATACAATTTAAAAAAAAATAAAAAAAAATAGTTGACAAGATTTGGACCCTAAGTGGTTAACAAGGAAAGAGAGAGCTGTCAATACTGTAGGACCATGCTAACTTGGCAAAGTGTATACCTGAAGAGAAGTGCATCACTTATCTGAAAATCTTTATAAGAAGCATTTGCCTTTGACCCCCACTGATGGCATAAGACTAATTTACCTTTGATTATGTTCGGTGATAAGTTTTTCTTGGATTCATAAGTTTTATATTTGATGCGCAATATTGCTATTTGTTTTCACTTACCTGGTGTTAGGGCAAACATAATGCATAACCATTGATTTAGTAAATGATGTGAAATGAACAGGGGAGATTTATCACTGCCTTCACCTTGGAAAATTAGACCCTCAAGCCCCAAATAAGTTTGTTCAGTGTTACTAAATTTAGGAGTTTTTATGCAGATGTCTCTCATGTTAATTACATGTGCCCACTATTGACTATGGCACATTTAAAAGCTAGTTCTTTCTGTCCACGTTGTTGGACTGTGGTACTGAATGGATATTATAAGTTCTTTCCCTTGCCCTCAGTTGTTCTTTCTTCCTCCTTTCTCTAGGAACACATTATTTATCTTATTCATTTAGCATTTAGAATATGCTTATATATCTTACACTGTTAATTATATTTTCCTATAACTATGTGCTTTGATTTAAGTATATTGTAATCCAATGAGAATAAAAACTGTTCTTTGGACATCGTGTATTAAGAAATATCTCAAATATAATGGCTACATTATGTATATTTATTTATGGCAAATCTTAATTAATTCTATTTTAATAGAAGCCTGTCCTGACTGTCCATCTGTCCTCAACCTAGAGTCACATACTTGTAGATTGTGAGTTGACACATATGCACATTTACCTATATAAAAGTAATAATAAGAACATAATAATAAGTACTTGGCTTTTGGAAATATGTTATCTTATTTGAATATTCAAAAACATCTTTATCTTTTCTTTACCCAGAACTGTGACTTCTATAAAAAGAATAAGGAGATGAGGAAAGCAGTTCAGCCATGTTAATCAATATATCAACTGAATTAGTGTTTATGTGATGTTGTCAAGTTCTCTACAGCATCTACTAATTATTTTGATTATTATAGATTTAAATCTGCAGGTGAATTTAAGTAAAATCATCTTTTTTATATATTGATATATCACAGCATGAACAATGAGTATCTTTCTTTTAAAGTCATTCTTTAGTTCTTAAAATGATCAATTATATTTATTTATATATCTCTTGAATATACCTTGGAAAACTGACTCCTAGATATTTTATCCATATATTTTACTTTAAAGTTAATGATGGGGACTTCCAGCCAAGATGGCAGAGAGAAGACAGGCACAGTTCTAAAGTCTCCTGATCTCTTCTCCATCTATCACATTAAACAAACCTCTTAAAAGAAATACGACCCACAAAACCCAGAAAGAAAAGCCAGGAGAAAGAACATCTACCTCAAGATTTGACTCCGGCAGCAGCTTTGGCCGAATTCGGGCCAGTGAGTCTAGGCTCAGAGGGATGATCAGCCCCGGATTAGCCAGATAAACAGCTGAATTGGAACCAGGAGTCTGAGGTCCCAAGAGCCGGACTTGCTGGATCAGGGTGGGGATGGATCACAGGGGCATGAGTTGGCAGGGGAACAGAGGCTCTGGTGTTGGAGCTGTCCCCCTGAAGTTTGGGGATGGGGCTGGGGGGAGAGTTCTGGATCAGGAAGGCTTCAGACACCACACCTTCCCTGGATACTTGTTGTCTGAGTCCCATTACAACTCAGACTTCTTCTCTAACAAACAAATGCAAACTACTTCTGCCTCAGGCCCAGGTGTGTGAGCAGAAGAACCAGCCCAGATGAGGAATGACCTCAGGCCAGGGTAAAGCCCACCATTGATTGAAGGCAAAAGAATTCAATAGCTCCAGCCCCTCCCTTCAAGGAAAGGGAGAAGGCCTCAACCATAGTCACAGACACTCCAGAGAAAGCAACCAGCACCTCCTACTGGCCAGCCAGAGAAACTGCACTCAGTGAGTAAAGCCTTTAGTAATCCCAAGCATCTGGGAACCAGCCCCTCCCCAACTCAAGTCTTAGCAAAATGAAGAATGGTCAGTGGAAAGGTGGATCCATAGAAAAATTCTTGGAAGGGAAAGACCTTAACTCAGAGAGACCTGGAACCTCTGAGGATAATACAATCTGGTCTTCAGCACAGAAAGACTTCCTTGAAGAAATAAGGAAGGAGATTAAAAATTGGGGAGAGACAATTAATACAGTGCAACAAGAAAACAAAACCTTAGAAAGTACAATTGGTCAAATACAATTGGAGAATAAATCTCTCAGATTTTCAAATGGGCAAATGCAAAAAGAAATTGATTCTCTCAAAACATCAATTGGTCAAATGGAAAGCTCTTTCAAAAGTAGAACTGATCAATTGGAAAAGGAGTTGCAAAAGGTTAATGAAGAAAACTCCTCCCCCCAAAAAAAGAATGGAGTCTGCAGAAACCAATGACTCCATGAGACAGCAAGAGTCAGTTAAACAAAATCAAAAAATAGAAAAAAATAGAAGAAAATGTAAAATACCTCAACAAAACCACTGACCTCGAGAATAGATCTAGGAGGGGCAACATGAAAATTATATTACTTCCTGAAAATATTGAAGAGAAAAAAGCCTGGACTTAATATTACAAGATCAAGTGATGGAAAACTGGCCTGATATCATGGAATCGGAGGGCAAAGTGGTTACTGAAAAAGTACATTCATCCCCACCATTAAAAGGTCCTAAAATGAAAACACCAAGGAATGTTGTGGCCAAACTCCAGAACTATCAGATAAAATAGAAAATCCTGCAAGCAGCCAAAATGAAACAATTGAAATATCAAGGAGCCACAGTAAGGATCATGCAGGACATGGCTGCATCAACATTAAGGGATCGAAGGGCCTAGAATGAGATATTTCCAAGAGCACGGGAGCTTGGAATTCAGCCAAGAATCTACTTTCCCTCAAAGCTGAGCTTTCTCTTCCAGGGAAAAAGATGGACATTTAACAAAATGGAAGAATTCCAAAAATTTCTGATGAAAAGACCAGAGCTAAACAGAAAATTTGGACATCAAACAGGAGGTTCAAGAGACACATGAACAGGTAAAAAAAAAAGGGTGGCGGTAAAACGAAAAAAAAATGCAATCCAGTAAGTTGAAACTGGCTATATCCCAGCATGGGGGGGGGGGGGGGGGGAGATTCCTATAAATCTTGAGAATTGTAACTCTCACAGAGAGAATATACCTATCTAGAAATAATGGACATTCATGACCTATCCGTGAGACTGCTATCTAAAGAGATGTAACTGACTTTAACCCCACTTGGGAGAAAGACCCTAATAACTCTCAGGAATTTTGACTCTATGTGATAGAATATACTGAATTAGAAGGGACAGACACTCAGAATTTTCTATGACTTAGATAGAATGATCTAAAAAAACACTACCTCCTTAAAAAGGGGAACAGGAAAGAGACTGGAGGAGGGAAGGGAGTGAATGGGGTAAATCTCATTACACTAAGAGGTACAAAAAAAACCTATGGTAATAGAGGGGAAGAAGGCAGCAGATGAGAAACACCTGCATCTTCTTCTTTTCAGATTTGGCTTAAAGTCAACCTACACATACTCAGTTAACTTATAAAACATTTAACCTTTAAAGTATTAAAAGGGGAAAAGGGGAGGGGGGATGGAGAAAGGGAAGGGGAGTGGGGGAAAAAGGGGGAAATAACAAAAGAAAGGGAAGGGAAAGAGAAAAAGGGAAAGGGGAAAGAAAGGGGAGGGTGGGATATAGGAGAGCAAACACACTGAAGGAGGTGGTATTCAGAAACAAAATACTGGGGAATATGGATAAAGGGGGGAAAGGGGGGAAAATACAAATAGTGGGCAATAAAGAATTAGTAATCATAACCTTCAACGTGAATGGGATGAGCTCTCCCTTAAAAAGTAAATGAATAGCAGAGTGGATTAAAAATCAGAATCCTACAATATGCTGCTTACAAGAAACTCATTTGAAGCAGAGAGATACATATAGAGTAAAGGTAAAAGGTTGGAGCAAAATAT
Organism: Macrotis lagotis; assembly: GCF_037893015.1. Lineage (NCBI taxonomy): Eukaryota > Metazoa > Chordata > Mammalia > Peramelemorphia > Peramelidae > Macrotis > Macrotis lagotis. Next base: position 188,416,028 of record NC_133660.1, read on the forward strand.
ATTTTGCTTCAGCTGAAGTAAAAAGAGCAGGGGTAGCAATCCTTATCTCAGACAAAGCAGCAGCAAAAATAGATAGCATTAAAAGAGATAAGGAAGCAAACTTTATCCTCCTAAAAGGTACCATAGACAATAAAGTCATTTCAATATTGAATATATATGCACCCAGTGGGACAGCCCCGAAATTCTTAGAGGAGAAGCTGAAAGAACTACAGGAAGACATAAACAGCAAAACTCTACTAGTGGGAGGTCTCAACCTCCCACTATCAGATCTAGATAAATCAAACCATAAAATACACAAGAAAGAACTTAAGGAGGTAAATAGATTGTTATAAAAATTAGATATGGTAGACTTATGGAGGAAACTCAATGGGAATAGAAAGGAATATACCTTTTTCTTTGCAGTACATGGAACTTATACAAAAATTAACCATGTACTAGGACATAAAATCCTAATGATCAACTGCAGAAAGGCAGAAATAGTGAATACATCTTTCTTAGATCATAATGAAATAAAGGTCATATGCAATACTGGGACAAGGAGATATAGACCCAGAACAAATTGGAAACTGAATAACCTCATTTTTAAAAAATGAGTGGAACAAAAAACAAATTATGGAAAGAATTAACCATTTTATCCTAGATAAAAAATGAAACAACATACCAAAACTTATGGAATTCATTCAAAGCAATTCTCAGGGGATATATTATAGCTCTAAATGCTTACATGGATAAATTGGAGAAAGAGGAAATCAATGAAATAAACATGCAACTAAAAAAATTAGAGAAAGAACAAATCAAAAATCCCCAGTTAAATACTAAATTAGAAATTCTAAAAATTAAAGGAGAAATTAATAAAATCAAAAGCAAAAAAACTACTGAATTAATAAATAAAACCAAAAGCTAGTATTATGGAAAAAATCAATAAAATTGATAGACCTCTGGTCAATTTGATTTAAAAAAAAAGAAAGAAAGCCAAATTGCTAATATCATAAATGAAAAATGTTAACTCATTACCAATGAAGAGAAAATTAAAGTAATAATTTGAAATTATTTTGCCCAACTCTGTGCCAATAAATTTGATAATCTAAGTGAAATGGATGAATATTTACAAAAATATAAGTTTTCCAGGTTAATGAAGAAGAGATTAAATACCTAAACAACCCTATCTCAGAAAAAGAAATTCAACAAGCCATATTGAACTGCCTAAAAAAAAAATCTCCAGGGCCTGATGGATTCACAAGTGAATTCTACCAAACATTTAAGGAACAATTGGTTCCAATTCTATATAAATTCTTTGGAAAAATAGGGAAAGATGGAACTCTGCCTCTTTCTATGAAACAAATATGGTGCTGTTACCTAAACCAGGAAGAGTTAAAACAGAGAAAGAAAATTATAGACCTATTTCCCTGATGAATATAGATGGAATAATCCTAAATAAAATCTTTGCAAAATGATTACAACAAGTTAACACTAGGATAATACCTTATGATCAAGGAGGATTTATTGTAGGAAGGCAGGGTTGGTTCAATATTAGGCAAACTGTTGGTATACTCAATTATATCTACAACAAACCCATCAGAAATCATATGATCATATCAATAGATGCTGAAAAAGCTTTTGACAAAATAAAGCATCCATTCCTATTAAAAACACTAGAGAGTGTAGGAAGAAATGGACTGTTCCTTAGAATAATTAGCAGTATCTATCTGAAACCATCAACACCCATTATATTCAATGGGGAGAGGCTAGAGGCATTCCCAATAAGATCAGGGGTGAAAAAAGTGTGCCCATTATCACCACTACTATTCAGTATTGTATTAGAAATGTTAGCCTCAGCAATAAGAGAAGAAAAAGAAATTGAAGAAATTAGAATTGGGAAGGAAGAGACAAAACTCTCACTTTTGCAGATGACATGATGGTCTACCGAGAGAATCCCAAGAAATCATCCAAAAAACTACTGGAAACAATTAGCAATTTTAGCAAAGTTGGTTATAAAATAAACCCTCATAAATCCTCACCTTTTCTTTATGTGTCTAGGAAGATACAGCAGGAAGAGCTAGAAAGAGAAATCCCATTCAAAGTAACCTCAGACAATACAAAATATTTGGGAGTCTATATGCCAAGACAGACTCAGAATTTTTTTGAAAACAATTATAAAACACTTCTCACACAAATTAAATCAGATTTAAATACCTGGGCAAATATCAACTGATCATGAATAGGTAGAACTAATCTAATAAAATGACAATTCTACCAAAACTAAACTATCTATTTAGTGCCCTACCAGTTAGAAAAAATTGTAAGTAAATTCAAATGGAGCAATAAAAAGTCAAGAACTGCCAGGAGCTTAATGAAAAAAAGTGTAAAAGAAGGTGGCTTAGCCCTACCTGATCTAAAATTATATTATAAAGCATCAGTCAACAAAACTGTTTGGTATTGGCTAAGAAATAGAGTGGTGGACCAGTGGAATAGACTAGGTGTAAAAGCAGGAGATGATTACAGTGATCTGCTGTTTGACAAACCCAAAGAGTCCAGCCATTGTGATAAAAACTCCCTCTTTGATGAAAACTGCTGGGATAATTGGAAGTTAGTATGAAAGAAACTTAGATTAGACCAACATCTCACACCCTTTACCAAGATAAGATCCAAATGGTTACAGGACTTAGACATAAAAAACAATACTATAAGCAAATAAGAAGATCGAGGATTAATTTACCTGTCAGATCTATTGAAAGGGGAGCAGTTTATGACTAAGGAAGAGTTGGATAACATCACCAAAAACCAATTAGATGATTTTGATTACATTAAATTAAAAAGCTTTTGCACAGATAAAATGAATGTAACCAAGATCAAAAGAAATGTAGTAAATTGGAAGCCAATCTTTACAACTAATGATTCTGGAAAAGGACTCATTTCTAAAATATACAGAGAACTGAGTAATATTTTTAAAACAAAAAGCCATTCCCCAATTGACAAATGGTCAAAGGATATGCAAAGGCAATTTACAGATAAGAAGATCAAAGGAATCCATAGCCATATGAAAAAAATGTTCTAAATCATTAATTTTTAGAGAAATGCAAATTAAAGCTTCTCTGAGGTACCACCTCACACCTCTCAGATTGGCCAATATGACCAGGAAGGATAATGATCATTGGTGGAAGGGTTGTGGGAAATCTGGCACACTATTACACTGTTGATGGACCTGTGAACTCATCCAACCCTTCTGGAGAGCTATTTGGAACTATGTCCAAAGGGCAACAAAAATGTGCAAACCCTTTGACCCAGCAATACCACTACTGGGTCTATACCCTGAAGAGATGAGGAAATAGGGTAAAAATATTACTTGTACAAAAATATTTATAGCAGCCATGTTTGTGGTGGCAAAGAATTGGAAATCAAGTAAATGTCCTTCAATTGGGGAATGGTTTAGCAAACTGTGGTATATGTATATCATGGAACAATACTGTTCTATTAGAAACTAGGAATTATAGGATTTCAGGGAAGCCTGGAGGGATTTGCATGAACTGATGCTGAATGAGATTAGAAGAACCAGAAAAACACTGTACACCCTAACATCAACATAGGAGTGATGTTCTACCTTGAAGGACTCACTCATTCCATCAGTGCAACAATCAGGAACAATTTTGGGCTGTCTGCAAAGGAGAGTGCCAGCTGTATCCAGATAAGTAGCTGTGGAGTTTCAACAAAGTTCAAGGACTATTCTCTTTAATTTAGGGAAAATTGTCTGATCTTGTCACCTCTTAGACTTCTCTTCTCATCTTTAAGGATATGATTTCTCACTCTTCACACCCAATTTGGATCAAGTTACAACATGGAATCAAAGTAAAGACTGACAGAGTGCTTTCTGTGGGGGGGGTAGGGGGGAGCGAAGCAAGATGGGGGGAAATTGTATAACTCAAATAATAACTTTAATAAAAATTAATTTAAAAAAAGTTAATGATTGGGGTGGCTAGGTTGCACAGTGGATAGAACACCAGCCCTGGAGTCAGGAGTACTTGAGTTCAAATTCAGCCTCAGGCACTTAATAATTACCTAGCTGTGTGGCCTTGGACAAGCCAATTAAACCCATTTGTCTTGCAAAAACCTAAAAAAAGGTTAATGGTGATTGTATATTTTTTGTGTCTTTTGTGGAAGTGAGCACAATTGAAGTTGAAGAAAGTAGAACAAGTTGGTTGGTTGCTTTTTGTTCTTGAAGAGGACCCAATCAATATCGCTATTTTGAGGTCAAGTTCTAATCTGTTCTATTGTAGCTAATCAGATTAATACAAATTCACCAGTCACTACCACTGATTGGGAAAAAAAAAAGTGTCTATAGTCATGTTTCTTTTGAGGTAAATCTAATTTTGCCTTGCTCTTTTAACACAATACCTTCTTTAACTCCATGTTTGGGTAGTGCTATGACACTGTCTCCAATGCCTCACAATTTATCCCTAAATTCTTCAGAGGGATCTTGAAGTTTCCTTGTAAAACTTCTTCTGACCTGTATATGAATGCCTGCCTTGTGTAAATTCTCTGTAAAACTGTCTTTTGACCAAATGTACTTTCTCATTCAAACAGAATGATGAAACCATCATAGATAGACTTTTGGCACTAGAGGTTTGAATGTGTGGCAGTTCAGTTTCAGAATGGATCTCAGTGTCTGATAATTTATCATTTCAGATAATCTTCAACAATTCAGTTTCCTGACGTTGGCATAATGTCCATGTTTAAGAGGCATACAAGAATGAATTCAACATGGTAGCCCTGCAGAGCTTCAGTTTAATACTCAGTCTAATAGTTCTTTCCCATAATTTTCTGCAGAGCCACACAAACTGTGAGCTAACTCTGGCAGTGCATATGTCATCTTCCTCATCTAAGGAAAGTGAATTTATTCACAGCATTAAAAATTTCTACATTTGTGTAACTAATGGTTCCAAATGTCGATGGTGTGGTGTTGACTGGTGGAGAACTTGTGTTTTCTTGGTGTTAATTGGAAGGTCAAAATTAGCAAAATGTATTAGTGAATCAGTTCAAGTTTTGTTGCATCTCAGCCTCAAAGGCTTCTTGAGAATGCAATGATTTGAAAAGAAAAAGTTACAGGCTAACTTTGTCTCTACTTAATTCTTGGTTTATAGTGTTTTCAAATTAAATAATTTTCTATTAGTGCAATATATGATGTTAATGAAATTTTCAGCCCAACTGAAGACATCTGACAACATTCCTGAAAACATCTTGTTGGAAAGCATGGTAATAAGCCTGTAGCTCAGATTTATTCCAAATGTTTTTGGCAAAGTGGGAGAGCATTTTCTCCTATTTAGACCTCATGAAAGCAGATCATCATGAAATTGATATATAATATTGATCTCAAAAAAATCAACTTTTTCCAAGATAGGCATTATCAAAGACCTCGGGTATAACATCAGAATGTTCTGTGCATTTATTCTCTTGTCATTTCTCCTGATGTTGTCAGGAAGCACAGGCCATATCAATTATTTCTCAGTCCTTTTTGAGGTCACACTAACACTCAGGTTGATTATAATCATCCAAGAAAAGCATAAGTCTATTAAGAAGGACTCTGGCAAAAGTCGTGCCAGCAATGTTAAAGAGAGGGATCTCCTCCATGATTGTCAGGGAACAATTTTTTCCTTTATAGAGATGGACATTGCAGTCATCATTGAATTCCTGGGACTACCCCTTTGAAATAAAATCCAGAAAGTTTTACTTTATATGAACAGTGAACCCCCTAGACTTTTAATCTGGAATAAAACCATCACTAGATACTTTTCCATATGAAGGGAGCCTAACAATATTAAAAACATTTTCTTCTTTTGGAAAACTAGAGAGGGATTTACTACAATGTGAAATATATATAGTCAAGACCTGTAGCCAGAATTTGAATCAGTTTAAATGTGTCTTTAGACATTTAACTTGTTGTGTGACCTTGGACAAATAACTTAACATGTTGTTTGCCTCCATTTCTTCAACTATAAAATGTGGAAAAGTACAACATCCTTGTAGGGTTATTGTAAGGATAAAATGAGAAAATGAATATGAAGCATTTAATACATGGCCCACTGCATTGTAAGTACTGTAAAAATGTAATTCTTCTTTGCTTCCCTTTATGGAATAGACATTCATTAAATACTTTTCAAGTATGTTAAGCACTTGGGATGCAGAAAAAAAGGAAACAAAAGAAATATTTCTACCCCATGCAACTCAAACCTAGGGACAGGACACAATTCTCTGCCTTCTCTAAAATGTTAATAATATAAGTTTTTGTTTTATAGGGATGAAGATTGAGAAAAGATTAATCAGTTTTGGTAATTAATGGATGATTAGCTTGCAGTGGTCATCATTTGATTTTGTTTTGCAAAATAAATAGTGTGGGATGTAGGTCTATATGATTTCTGCCAAACAGATTTCCAAGTTTTGTTAGCAATTTTTACAAAGTACTGAATTTTACCCTAGTAGCTGTTGTCTATAAAATGCATGACTGCATACCTCTTGTTCTGCGGCTGAATACTGATCAAGAAAGCATAATATTACCTCAGTGAATATGACTTCCCATTGCACAAAAGCTCTTATGGCTGAAGCAGGCACAATATTTTTGACTTCTGGAACCTAATATACTTATATAATATATATTTACATATACATGAAAGACCATAAAAATACAGAAAATTTAGAGAGGATAGAAAGGAAAAAGAGTGGTTAGAGGTTGCAAGAAAGTCAGAGTTGATGATGTCTGAATACAGACTGAAGCATACTTTTTTTCCTTTCATTTTATTTTTCTTGAGGTTTCTCTTTCTTTGTGGGGAGGTGTATTATGTTTGCTTTCATAACATAATGTTTGTAGCAATGTGTTTCATTAAGTAACTTGCTTTCTCAATGGGGGAGGGGAGTAAGGTGGGAGGAAGGGAGAGAATTTGGTATTCAGGTTTTGGGAAGTAAATGTTGAAACTTTTGCATGTTAGCTGAGTCATTTTTTTGCAAGGTAATGGGGTTAAGTGGCTTGCCCAAGGCCACACAGCTAGGTAATAATTAAGTGTCTGAGGCTGGATTTGAACTCGGGTACTCCTGACTCCAAGGCCAGTGCTCTATTTACTGTGCCACCTAGCTTCCCCCTCAAATTTTTTTAAAGAGAAAATTAATTGATCCACCTGAGGTATACTGATTGACAATTGCATAGTAATATAAATCACAATGAATGAGAAAAAAATTAAATTTTAATTTATTTCCAAAAAGTTCTTTTTTCTAAAGAATTCAAAATCTTCAATCATATTTTCAGTGTTATCACTAAATGTTGGTTCCATGTAATTTTATAGTTCTTAATATTTTAATACTTTACTTTTAATTATCTACAAATGTGAAGTAAATCAATTCAGAGTACTTTAGAGCTCTCACCTAATGCACATTCATTAAATTTTTTATTTTCTTTCGATACTAGGTACTGTTTTTTTTTTTAGGTTTTTGCAACGCAAATGGGGTTAAGTGGCCTGCCCAAAGCCACACAGCTAGGTAATTATTAAGTGTCTGAGACCAGATTTGAACCCAGGTACTACTGACTCCAAGGCCGGTGCTTTATCCACTACGCCACCTAGCCGCCCACGATACTAGGTACTTTTATCATCTCAAAAATAAGTATTAGTATAGCACATGGAGTACCAGAAGTATGAACAGGAAAATAAATTAGACATCCCTAGGGCAACTCTATTTTATGAGTTCAAGATATATTACTATATAACCAGTGATTTTTACGTTTGACATGTTTTTATATGAAATTTAAAGAAACCATATATTTGAAGAATTGCTGTGTCCAAAATCTTTATGTTTTTAAGTTTACTTTTAAAAAAAAAGTCTAGGGTATTGAATTTGGTTGACAAAAACATAATTTTGATGATTTACTCTTAAGGCAATATAGCATAAAACATCAAAATATATTTTATTTTTTCTTTCTTCATATATTTTTATATTTTGCTTTAATTTATTTGCACATTACTAAAATATTTTTGTTTAAGAGTAAACATAATACCCTCCCCCACAAAATTTAAAACCTCATGAGATATAACGTAAAAGAAAGATAAAAAATGTGTTTCAGTCTGTGGTTGGATACCATCAACTGTCTTTATCATAAGTCCATCAAAGTATTTATTTCCATATTTTTCCACAGTTGTTATTGCTGATTGTAATTCCCTCCATCCATTCATCCCCACTATTCTCTATTATATTTTCTCTCTCCTTTCAACTCTGTCCCTTTTCAAAAATGTGCTGTGGGGCAGCGAAGTTGTGCAACAGACAGAACATTGATCCTGGGGTCAAGAGACCCCAAGCCCACAACCCACCCCAGAGACCCAGCAACCTTGGTCCTGGACAGACCACTCAATCCCAGCATCTTGCAATAAGTAAAAAAAAGAAAATGTATTATAACTGACTGTCCTCTCCTGTGATTTACCCTCTCCTCTATCACCCACATCCCCCCTTCCCTCCATCATCCCTCTTCTCTCCTTTTCCTTCTAGATGTCGATACCCTATTGAGTGTGCATGATGTTTTCTCTCAGCCATTTCTGATGTGAACAAAGGGTCCCTCATTTCCCCCTTGCCTTCCCTCCTTCCATACCACTGCAAAAGCTACAAGATCTTTTATATGAAATGTCTTAGCCAATTCTACCTCTCCTTTTTTCTTACTCCCAGTACATTTACCTTTCACCCATTTTACCCTATATTATATCTTTAAATTCAGCACTGTCCTGTACCTCATGTGTAAAAGTTCCTTCAACTTGCTCTATTAAATGAGAAAGTTCATATGAGTATTATCAGTATCATCTTTCCATACAGGAATACATGCACTTCATCATCATTAAGTACCTCATTATTTAGCATTCTCATCCACTCCCTATGCTGCACCTGATTCCTATACTTGAAGGTTAAACTTTCTGTTCAGTTCTGGTCATTTCAATAGCAACATTTGAAATTCCCCTATTTCACTGAAAGTCCATCTTTTCCCTTAGAAGAGGATGTTTAGTTTTGCTCAGTAGTTGGTTCTTGGTTGTATTCCAAGCTCTTTTGCCTTTTGGAATATTATTCCAAACCCTATGAGCCCTTAATGTACTTGCTTCTAAGTCTTGTGTGATTCAGACTGCAGCTCCACGATATTTGAATTGTGTCCTTCTGACTACTGCTTGTAATATTTTCTCTTTGCCTTGTGAGTTCTAGAACTTCACTATGATATTCCTGGAGGTTGTTTTTTTTTTTATTTCTTTCCAGGGAAGATCATTGGAGTTTTTCAATTTCTATTTTGCCCTCTGCTTCTAGGATATCAGGGCAATTTTCCTGTAGAAATTCTTTAAAAATGAGGTCAAGGTTCTTTTCCTGATCATGACTTTCAGGGTACCCCAATAATTTTTAATTTATCTTTCCCTGGATCTGTTTTCCAGATCAGTTTTGTTTCCAATGAGATATTTCATGTTTTCTTCTAATTTTTCATTCTTTTGTTGTTGAAGTACTCTCTTGTTTTCCACAAAGTCATCAGCTTCCTTTAGTTCCATTCTACATCTGAAGGATATTGTTTGCCTCAAAGAACTTTTTTATCTTCTTTTCCATCTGACCAGTTCTGCTTTTTTATAGCATTCTTCTCCTCAATAACTTTTTGAAATGTTATATCCATTTGACCTAAGTTATTTTTTAATGTTATTTTCTTCAGTATTTTTTTTGGATCTCTTTGACTAAGCTACTAACTTCATTTTCATGTTTATATTGCATCTCTCTCATTTCTTTTCCCAATTTTCTTCTATCTACCTTACTTGATTTTCAAATTTTATTTTTAGCTCTGTCATAGTCTGAGCCCAACTTTTATATTTCTTGGAGTTTTTAGAGGCAGAAGCGTGGACTTTCTCATCTTCAGATTGAGTATTTTGATCCTCCATGGGACCAAAGTAATTGTCTATGGTCAGATTCCTTTTTTCCTGTTTACTCATTTTCCCATCCTGTGCCTGGTTTGGGGGTGCTTCCTGTGCTTTTTAGTTTTATTGGGACTCCCACACACACACAAGGAACCCATTGTGTGAGACTCTGACTGCTTTCCTGTTATGTGAATGACCACAAGGTCACCCTTCTGCCCTGGAGGCTTTTGGTGGTGGGGTCCCTGTTCTATGTGGGCCTAGACTGAGACCAGGGTCTGAATGTGGTCACAGTCCCAGAGTCCTGTTCCAGGACAGAGAAAAGATCTTGGCAGTCTCCTTGCACTCCCTTACCTCCCTTAGGATGAGCATTTAGGGCAGAGCTGCCTGGGGGCTACTGTTGTATGGCTCCACCCAAATTATATTTTAAACAATTGTCTCATAAATACTTATGGTGAACTCTGAAAATAAATAGAATCTTAGATTTCCTTTCATCTGATAATATTGGCATACACCTCCTTACATTGTTCTAAGATGAGTTATAAATCACTTAATCTCTCTTTTCCTTTAACATCAAGCTTTAAGATGTAAAATAACTTGGCTGAGACAACTCCCAGATATTGAAAAAAATAATTTTCTGTGGGATGGTGGGGGTGGGAATTTATAGCATACAGGAATGGTCAACCAATTTTCATTATGACATTGATATAAAAAAGTTTGCAAATATTTGGTGGGAACTGCAGCATTATTTTTCCTAGAATTTCTCCTTCATACAAAAGTCATTGAATCAATATCAGTTAATGCCAATTGTGATACTAACTGTTCAAACTTTGTAGATTGCAATAATAATTCTGTTAAAATTCCCTGCAATAAGTTATTCAGCAAGACACAACCCTGAAGACTGAAAGCTGGATCTCCCCACCAATCTCAAGCTATTCTTAATATTTTTCCTCAGATATTTAAGAAAATTTGTTTATAGCCTGAAAGTTCACTTCAGAATGTTCCTTCTGACAATGATGATTGGATTCTTAAAGTATTCTCTTTGTCATAAGAGCTGAAGCAAGGGCCCAGCTTCCCCATATCTAAGGGTGTTAATAATTAAAAACATGGAGTATATAGCCAAACTAGGAAAAAAATAAGTCAAAGAAATAAAACACTGGAGCAATATCCATAATGAATAGTCACAAAAATATTTAAGAAAATATTAACAAAATGATATAGTAATGAGTTAAAATGAATTTATCCAGCCAGGTTGTATTTATAATAGGAATTCTGAGTTTATTCAACATTGGATAAAACTATGAAAATAATATATTACACAAATAACAAAGCAATTAAAATTACATGATTATATCAATAGATGTGAAAAAGCATCTGACAAAATAAAATACTAATTTATGTTAAAAACAATAATAAGCAGGGGAGGCTAGGTGGCCCCGTGAATAAAGCACCAGCCTTGGAGTCAGGAGTACCTGGGTTCAAATCCTGTCTCAGACACTTAATAATTACCTAACTGTGTAGCCTTGGGCAAGCCACTTAACCCCACTTGCCTTGCAAAAAAAACACTATGAAGCATAGAAATATATATATATTTTTTATTCTTAATATAGTCAACAGTAACTTTCATTTTCGGATTAGAAATGAAGTTTTATTTCTATGGGATTTTACCCACTAACATTAAATAATGGAGATTATCTCAAAATGATCTCCAACATTAAAATGAAAAATCCAGTATTATGGAAAATGGTGAAATCTTACAGGACTTCACCATGATATTGGTATAAAGCAAAGATGCCATCTCTTTAATTTGATGTCATTTTTAAATGTTAGCTATTATGATAAAAATTTAGGGGAAAAAGCGAGCAGTAGAGAAGGTGGAATATTGCTTTATTCACATTAATATGTTCTATTTAGAAAACTTAATGAAATGTTTCAAATAATAATTTTTGCATAGTAGCAAGATATAAAACAAAACTATATAAATGATCAATTTCTTCTATATGTTCATAAGAAAAATAAGAAGGAAGACAGAAAACTAAATTCCAGGCAAAACATTTTCCCCAAATAGAAAATATTTTGGATCCAAACTGCTAAAACACACACAAAAAACTACATAAATGCAAGTATAAAACATACTTTATGAACAACAACAAAACTTTAATAACTGTGGAAATATTAATTATTTATGGTTTGGCAATAAAAATAGTAAAATGTCAATAGTATAATAATTTATTAATATTTCTAGCATCATATATTAATCTTCAAAAATAATACAGGACTTGAAAATGATAAATTTTATTGATAACTTAAAGTATGAAGAATCTCAAGGAAGTTAATGAAATAAAAAGGAGGAAGGAGTCTTTGAAAGATTAGGTCTCTTACTAAGATTAAAATTAATAATAATCCAAATTATTTGGTACTGTTTAAATATAGAGAGGGTAATCAGTGGAATAGATTAGAGACACAGCACAACCTACAGATGAAAATAATATTCCTAAATCTCTTAAAAACTTAAATGAGAAGTCAATATTCAGTGAAAGCTACTGGGAAAATTTGAAAGCAGTTTTGGTAAAAGTTATTAAGTAACATTCTGTACTACACACCAAGGGAAATATTAAAAAATATATGTCTTAGCAATATATAATCATCTTTAAAAAGGAAAAGAACCATATTAGGAGATATTTTCAAATCTTTAATTTCAAAAAAATTAATAGCTGTCAGATTGCATAAGTTGTCAAAAAAAAAGTTAAAGTACAAATGCTTGAAGGCCTTTATAACCTACTCTCAACCCTAAATGCCACAGAACACAGATCCACTTTCAGTTTTGCTACTATGTTTCTATTTACCTCTCTTACAATCTCACAAAGAAGGGTTTATTATATCAATGATTCCTCTCATCTTCATTTTCTAGGCACATAAAGGAGTGACTTCATCTCAACAAACAGTCTATCTCTAATCATCTTTCTACAGCTCAAGTGAGTCATCTTTTTCTCAGTGTCATTCACATTCACCTTTGCCTAAATTTGTATATAAAAGTCAATTTATATTTCCAAAACCTGTATAGCAAAACATAAATGAGTTCCCACATATAGAATCAGCTCCCTATAAATAAGTCAAATATCAAGCAGTTTCCTTGTTCACCTTCTAAATGAAATTTTCCCTCTTAATCACAAATGTTGACAAATAATAATGCATATAGATAATTTACAATAAGAGTCCAAGGAAAAAGTACCTACAGCCAATAAAATCATGAATACCTAAAATTCAGGAATAAGTATTATTACATGTAGTCATGAAATAATTTTATATAAATTCTTTTTGCTCCAGTGGCAAGGTGTTAGATTTAATTAGATTAAATTGGATTTAATGATCTGGTTCTAATTTTGTTTTTGTTTTTTATTTTTTTGAAGAAAGTTGAAAAAGTTTTTTGAAGAGTTCTCAGCCTAACTTAATAGTTAATCATTTGGGGAAAATAAATAATTTACTTTGCAGAATATTTCACCAACTCTTTTAATAGAAAATGTTATCTAAATAATTTAGTGTGACAAGTTGAGACCACATTCCTGAATTAATACTCATTACAATATTCCTCCTTTTGGGTCATTTTCCTGCACTATATTTTTGACTTGGACAACTTAAATTGGTCAGAAGGTTAACTTATAGCTATAGATGTTCTCTTGTTCTTCTTTTCATAAGGAATATATTTCCCCCCCAAGGCAATGGGGTTATGTGACTTGCCCAAGGTCACACAGTTAAGCAAATATTAAGTGTCTGAGAATGAATTTGAAATCAGGTCATCCTGACTTCAGGGTCAAGGTTCTATCCTATCACTGCACCACCCAGCTTCCCTAGGATAATAATTTAAGAAGTTTGTACATTGAACATTTAAGATAATGGTGTTACAGATTTTTCTTAATAAACTTTTGCCCAAGAGAATAATATACAGAATTCTCAATTTGACTTCAAATCATTGATGCTTTATGTGTTTGGAATTCCCACTGGTATATGACTAAATAAGTCAAATATCTCCATATGGATTTGAAAGAATATTCAGGGGATTTTTGAGGATGATATTCATAATTTGACAGTGTGAATCACTCTCAGTGATGAAAATCTGGACTAATTTACAGTAAGATACCATCCAAAATGATAAGTTCAATTTATGTCAATTTATTTAAGACCATTTGAAAAGCAAAAAGCCATGCATGCCTATTTACACTTCCTTGGCTATTATTGTTCTCTCATGCTGAGCAGCTCTGATACTAGCAAATGTTGTGTCTGCCACTTGTTTTCGAAAAATGAGTTTCAATAATGTATGTCCTTTTCTTTAGATTTTTCGTAAATATTTTCAGAGAAAATGGATTAGAATAATGTGGACTTTAACAGATAGAACAGATAGTTTTCTGTTAGATAGTTTTCTTCAGTCCACTTTTCATAAAAAAGAAAAAGAAAGCAGACTTTTAAAATAAGATATAATTAAAAAGAACAGTTCTCTTCTTTATGGTCACCAGTGAAATACGGTTCAGAATGACTACCAAATTATTTTGACTGTCTAGGAATTTAGTGATATTCAAAATAAGAGAGCCAATATAAGGACCAGACTTGTTCTCTGTCATACTTCCTATCAAACTCTGTCACCTATAGTCATTTAATTCTAATCTGGAGATAAAGGCATAAAACCCTGCTACAGACCAGACATGAAATCTTGTGCCTTGAATAGCAACTAAACCCTAACAGAAACCAAAATAAATCATCATCCATGCATGCCAAACGTTACATAAACCTCATTCTTATATTGGGTTGACATAACTAAAGTTAATCCCCTATTACTTTGAGTTCAGTTCAGTAAAGAAACTTTTTTTTGGTCATCAACAGGGAAAACTAGCTGTTGACTTATCCTACATTTTTAGTTTAAAGTCCTTTTGACTGGCTTCATAAGAATCTAGGCAAATATAACTCTATTAGCTCCCATTACGAATGTTCCATTACTTGCCAATGGCCTCTCATATCTATATTTCAAATTAAGTCTTGTAGTCCAAATGCTGGAACCATTCAAAGCAGGAACCATCTTAGAAAAATTCTTTCAAACATTTTCTTCTAAAGTTTCTTCAGAGATTAGCTGTGATCAGTATCCTACCTGCTCCTCAAGTTCTACAAAATTTCCCCTCTTCTACATTGCCAAGGAACTTGATGATCTATAGTAATATTTTCCAGATTTCTCTAAAGTAGACATTCCCATCTTCTTTTGTGTAGTGGACAATTTTTGGCAAACCAGAACATCTAATTGTATGAATGAAAACTGCTGTCATCGAATTATGATAGTAATTTTATTGGTCTGTCTGTTCTACCCATTTATTGCTACACTTTCAGGTTAATATTGCTTTTGCTATCTCATCAATTTTCAGTGGGAGATAACCACTATGGGTATTTTGCTTGGACCATTTCTTCTGGCATTTCATTTAGGCTGAGAGAAACAACATGAAATGATATGAATGACAGGATGAGAAAACAGAAGGGTTTTGTTCAAATTTTAGCTCTAATCCTTACTAGTTGAATGATATTCAAGTGACTTGATTAAAGTGACTTGAACTCAGTTTCCACAACAGTAAAATGGAAATAATAATAAAGCAACTTCAAATTTAAAAAAAAATGTGCAAGTTGCTTGTAATTTATTAAGAACTATACATAATTATATTATTTTTATTCATTGAATTAATAGTAATTAGTAATATTTAGTTTGAGTGATTTAATTTATAAAGACAAACTATATTTGGGAAAGACTCCTAAGATTTCATACTTGCTGACTTAGATGAGTGAGGAGTAACTGGTATCTCTCTCTCTATTTTCCAGGAAATTCATTTGTTAATGTTAACAGATATGGAATTTGACATCTATTTTGAGAGTTTTTTTCTATTAAAAGCAAGTTTGAATGTTCTTTTTAATCATAAATCAAAATTAGTTAGATGCAAAAAAAATACTCAAAAATTACAAGACTCAACCCCAAAATCCAAGTTTCAAGTCCAGTTTTCATTTTATTTTTCTAAATATCTCATCTTTTCTTTTGAAAGAGATCATTCTTTTAGGACATATTTCTAAAAGACCCACAGGCAAGACCAGTGTAATTTGTGATGTTCCAGCATTTCAGGAAGCCCAGCATGCAGAAAACAATTTGATTATGCTAACAAAATTAATAAATGCCATTTAATTAACCTTCCTTCCTGGCTTAGATAAGTCCCTAGTACTCTTTAGAAATTCAGTAATGTCAAACAATAAAATGATTAAGGCTAGTTATTGTTTCTTTTTTGACTAGCACATCCTCTAATCTTTAAAAAAAAACATTCAAGCACAGAAGCTTAAAGAAGGATCTTGCAGATTCAGTTTTCAGACTTGGACTGGAAACAGCAAAGAGGAGAATAGCCTTCTTTTATTCCTTAAAAGCAAACTCAAACTAAAAAGAAGCAATAAGAAATTTTCAAGAAAACAAATTATGGTCTTTCTCTAACTCTTGCTAATTTAAATTAATTGCAAATCCAATAATATATTTGCATTTAATAGTCTTGACATATCAGATGTTGTACTAGCTATAACTTTAAAAATGACTAAGATTTATGCATTGTAACAGTATGGCATTAGAAAAAATTAAGACCAGAGAAAGGAATGATAAAGTTCATGCAAAAGACTCTAATTTTATTCATATAGAAGATGGATTATTTTTATTTCAAGAACAGCAAATCTTGCATCATTTCTTCACCATTCTTTCTTTCTATTCTACTCCACTTTTCTTCAGAGTACCATTGTCTTTTCTTTCTTAGAACAACAAAATTAATCCAAACCCTAAACTACAATTCAATTCAATAAGTTTGACTTGCCTGCTTGGGTCTGCTTGGGCACAAATTGGAAGATTCAGTAACTTGTGAAAGCAGAAATCAATAATTGAGTTTAAAGGCCCAATTCAAGCCAAAGTGGTCCCATGGTCATAGGACAGGCATTTTAGGTTTCAATTTGCTCCTTGAAAACAAAGCCCCAGGGAGCACAGTAAGTGCTGATTCAGGAGAAGTGTTTAATTTCTGGGCAGAACAAATTGTTTTACTTGTGGAAAATGAAATTATACTTTTCAATTTCTAG
The DNA here is from genome assembly GCF_037893015.1 of Macrotis lagotis. Taxonomy (NCBI): domain Eukaryota; kingdom Metazoa; phylum Chordata; class Mammalia; order Peramelemorphia; family Peramelidae; genus Macrotis; species Macrotis lagotis. The sequence continues at coordinate 188,433,049 of NC_133660.1, forward strand.
GGGGAAAAAGTAGATCCTTCTATAAGTATACCTATAACTATTAAAAATTGCAATTTTGTTCAATATGTATTTTAAGTGTAGACTTAGGTCTTTCTAATTTGCTTTGTAATCTGCTAAATTTTCTTTTACCTGAAATGAGATATTCTCCCATAATGCAAAATAAATTAACAGTTAGAAATCAACAGAAAATTCAGTAAGCATAAACTGTCTTCAAAAAAAGAATAAATATAAGTCCTTTAAAATGAATCCCAATTCTCTGATGTTTCTGCAAAAATTGGTCAATACTTAAATAGATGGAGAGGGACAAGGGGAAGTGGGGAAGAAGCGACAGAAAAAGACAGGGAAAGAGAGAGAAATTAAAGTTAAGTTTGTGTGTCAAGAAACAGAGGTACTAGTGTTTTTATGGAGCAGATATGATAGACAGACAATTTTATTGAAGAAATTCCAAACTTACAAATAAGAATTTTTCATAATGCCATATTTTAATATTAAATATACAAATCAGTAAAGTGGCCTCAAAATGAAAAACAACAAATTGAAGTAAGTAATTTCAAGATTCTGGCAGGTTAAACATGAGAGGAGAAAATTTATAAGGATAACTATAACATGCTATAACTTGGATTTTTTAAAATTCAATTTCACAAATTCAAGGTGACTAGATAGCAGGGCTTTTTTTCTGAAAAAAGGCAAATTTAATCATCTCTTTATTCAGCATAATTTAACATTATTGTATGGCAACAAAAGATACTAAGTTTCATTATTATAGCAACATGTCCAAAGGTTGAAAGGGGGCATTCCTTCTGAACGGCCCTAGACAGATCACAACTACTCTGTGTTTAGTTCTGGTTACTACATTTAGAAGTACAAGAAAAAGAGTTCAGAGAAAAGTAACAAGTTTGATAAGGAAATCTCAATTTCATAACATATGGTGATCAATTGAAGAAAATGAATAATTTTTTTTAGTTTAAATAAGAAAAGACTTGGGAATAAAGGGTATGTGTGGAAGGAGGGGGCTTAACCAGTTTTGTAGATGAGAATTCTGATATGTCCTAGCAAGTAAAATTAGAAGTGATGAGTATGAGTTGCTATGATACCAATTTAGACTTGAAATAAGAAAACTTAAAAAAAAAACAAGTAATATTATGCAAAAGTGCAATGAGCTTCCTTGGAAAGGAGTTGTGTCTTCCTCACTAGAGGATCTTTAAGCACCATCTGGATGTCTATATTTCCTAGCCTGCTGGGAAGGGGAATTCTTAATTTTGTGGTCCTCTATGTTCTCTGAAATTGTGGGAATTAAGAAGAGTACATTGAGTTTCTTCACTACATGTCATTAACCTTGGCAACCATAGTCAATAAACAAAAAGCATAAAATGCAGCTTAATTGGGAGAACAATATGTGTAAAAGAAACAATTAGGAAATAAAAATACAGTACAATCAAATGCTATATTGTTGACAAGGAGTATACTTGTGGAAATTTTTGAGATGGCCCTTACACAAGGCCAGACTGACACCTTATAAAAGTTAGAAAAGATTAAGTCCCTATCTAGGGCAGAGAAGAAGGGACATAAAAAAGGAATGGAGATAACTTAGACCTGAACTTAGAGAATGTTTCTTTCTATCCTGACTTTGCCCTTTACTATTTGGGGGACTTTGAGCAAGTCAATTCAGTGACTTAGAATTCAGTTTCCTCATCTGTTAATTGAGGGGACTGTACTATATGGTATCTAAAGAGTCTTTTCCAGACCTATATTTTTGATCCTGATGTTGTATGTTTCATTTATAGCCAGGTTTCCTTGCTCCAGCTAGCCATATTTTTATTAGATTATTATAATTATTAGATTTATCATAATTACATATAATGAAAAGCAGTTGTGATGATAGTTGTAATAGGGAACTAGTTTCAATGACAGAAAGATAAGAAATTAAATCCCATATCAGCAGGTACTATATGTATGACCCTGAGCAAGAAACTTAGCTTCTCAGTGTCCCATGTGACTCTCCAAGACTATACTGAGGAAAAAATGCAGATCATGGGTTAGGAAATTCTTTCCTTGGCTTTCCCAAAAAATGAAAAATGTGAATCACAAATTCAGTTCAGAAAACAAACAAACAAAAATAAATGAAATGTAATAAGCTTAAGGAACTTCTACTCTGAAAATACACTCTAAACTGAAATCAAATCAATCCTGCTTCTGCACCCAAATCTGTTTTCCATGATTATATGTGGTTTCAATTGTAATGCCCTTAAGTCCATATAGATCCCTATAGTAGCAGTGAATTGTTTTTTTTTTCAGATCTCCAGGATGTGGTCCTTTGATGATTAAAGTAATACCCTGGAAAAGACTAACTGGGCTGCCAAGTTATCTATCTTGCTTGTTGAGAAAATTTAAGGTAAAACTGTAAAGGACATCAAATTTATCTTCAATGTTATTCCATTTCTGCTCTCAGCAATAATCTTTCTCACAATGGGCCAAAATTCCAACATTCTCAAGGACCCAGCACACTCATACTATCCACCCTGTGTCCACTTTCTGCCCAAACCACTCTTTTTTTTCCTGTCTTTATATTTTATTCAATTCTAGGTCTCTACTCTGATTTGAGTGAAGTAGCAGAAAACTTTTCTTAATGAGTCTTTTTGGGTCTATAAGTCACTGCTTTCTTTCGGTTTGTCTCCTTAACTTCAAATTGTTCTTTTTTCAGTATTCTTGACAGAATCGAATCATACATACTTTTGTACTACACAGTAGTGTATATCCACAAAATTTACTCCTGAGCTCTCTTCCCTTCTCATATCTTCCCTTTCCTTTCCCTTCCCTTCATTATCTTTCCTGTTCCCTCACCCCCTCCCCTTCCCTGTAGATTGTTGTATTTTTAAGACCAAGTAGGAATGTATCTTATACTGGGTTTAATCTATTGAATAGAATTTACTGAGCATTCACATTCTCCTTTATTTTCTTCTAAAATTATAAATCTTTGTGCCTCTTCCCTTGGTACTCTAAAATTTATTAATCAAGTTCCATCAATCACAGTTCGATTATTTTATTGCTTGATAAACTCTTATTGTTATCAAAATATGAGAACAGATTGTTTACTTGATTGCTTTATAAGAAGCATTGACTCAAATTGCAAAAATAATAATTATAATAATTTTTTACTTTACTCCCTTTTCAAATATCTTTCAGATACACACAATCCTCCCTACAAATCAAAGTATCACCCCAAGTCATATCATTTCTTGAACTATTTGTTCCCCTCTCCCCAGGCCTATTGGCCTATTTTCCTTCACACTTTACCCCCCCACACTCAACCCCTTCATAAAGGAAGCACTGGATGCTTATCTAACTGAATGTAAGATTCTTGAAGATTTCTAAGTACTGGGAAGTCTCACTGAGAACTTTACAATGATTGTAAATAACAGGTTGTCTCAAGTCCTGGCAGTTTATGATGCTTAAAGATCTCTAAGTTTTGGGAGGCTCTGGAGGTCTCACCTGAGAACATTACAAATTATTGTAAGAACAGGGACACATCTCAGTTCCTCACAGTTTATGATGCCCTCATTATACAAGGTGCTTAGCACCTTGTGATTATAGTGAGTCAAAGTATAATGAAACAATTAAATTAAACACCCCTTCTTGTCTCAAACATAGCGCTGTGATCTAGGACCTCTTCAATTGAGAGACAAGACTTAATTATACCTATATCCTTTAGGTTCATTCTCTTCAATTATATTCTACCCTCTAATTTTCCTTAGGGAAATAAAGTTATAAAGAATTAGAATAGTTATATCTTCTCTTTTAGGGACCAACATTTGCTTAAAACAATTTTGTTTTTTTCAGTCCCCTTTTTCATTATCTTTTGAATTTTCTGTTCAGTGCTTTATGTCAGGACATTCTGGAAGACCTGTATTTAATTGAGCATCCATCTTTTCCCCTGACAGTATATGCTAAATTTTGCAGGGTAGTACATTCTGGGTTGTAATCCCAGGTCCTTAGTTCTCTAAAATGAGTTATTCCAGTTCTAACCCTTCAATGGTTGATAGATCCTGTGTTAGTCTGATTATGTTTCCTTTGTATTTGAATTGTTTTCTTTTTGCTGTTTTCAACATTCTCTCTTTTAATTCAGGGTACTAGAATTTGGCTATAATAGCCCTTGGAGATTTTATCCTGGGTTGTCTTTCTGGAGGGGCTTTCTGGATTCTTTCAATTGTTATGTTGCTATATTATTATAGCAGATATGGGCAGTATTCCCTTATAATTTCCTGCATGATATTTTCCAGGTTCTTTTATTGATCCAGGCTTTCTAGTAGTTCAATTATTCATAGATTGTCTTTTTCTGGATCTGTTTGCCAGGTCATTCATTTTCCCTAGAAGGTACTTTATTTTTTTTCAATTTTCTCAGATTTTTTATTTTGTTCGATGGAAGCTTGTAGTCTTGTAGATTCATTAGATTCTAACTTCAATTCTAATTTTTAGGATTTTATTTTCTTCAATTATCTTCTGTGTTTCCTTTTTAGTTGATCATTTATACTTCTAATGCAGTTGATTTCTTTGGTCAATTTTTCATAATTTTGCTGCAAGACATTCATTTCTTTATTTCCCATTTTTCTTATTACTCTCTTCTTTGGTTTTGAAATTCTTTTTTAAGCTCTACAATGAGCTTTTATATTTGAGTCCAATTTATAGACTGTTTTGATACTTCTCCTCTGAATGATTTTTTTGCTGCTTTCTTCATCAGACATGGCATTGCTGATATATTTATCTATGAAGTAGTTTTCTATAGTGAATGTTCTTTTAAATTATTTGTTCATTTTTCTTGTAGTTTTGCTCCTGGGGCATATGGAATATAGATACAATATTTTATTTTGCTGGGGTAGGGGTCTAATCCCTAGTTCATTGTTGGCCAAGATATTGCCTATGCAGTCTAGGCCTTGCCTTTGCAGAATTTGTTTCCTCCTTTGTGTTCAGGTTCTGACTTAACAGAGGATTGTTTCAAACCCAGTCCTGTCTTTTACCACAGTGCTCTCAGGGTTCAGACTTTGTTTGGGGTTAGGATGCTCCCTGCTGGCTTTTTATTTAGATATCAGGACCTGGATTGCACTGTGGCTAAAAACTCCTGTTGGCTTTCCTGCACTCTTGTTTCCTGGGCTTTGCTTCCCCTTTCCCCCTAAAGAAACAGAGCTTCACAGAAGATCCTCCATGATGTTGGCAATTGAAAATTTCTTTGAATATTCTCTTTTTCTTGGTGGGATCTGTAGTTTGGATGCCAGAATATAGGCTTTATTTATCTTTAGTAGGAAAAGGCTCTGGGAGCAGGTTAGCTTTCAACCACCATCTTGGTTCCGCCGCAGAAGTTCCCTAACATGGGTCTTTTTGGTCTGAACTACTGTAATAGTTTCCCAATTGGTCTACCTGATTCAAACCTCCCTACTCTCTATTGGTGTAGAATACAAGATCCCTGAGGCCATAAACTTTACATTTTTGTATCCCCTTAATGCTTATAATAGTTCTTATTTCTAATATATTGCAGATTCCCATTAAATACAAGTGATTACAGTTGGAAAGATCCTAGAGATGAATTAATAAGTTATCAAAAATTGATAAATATTAGTAAAATTAATCATCATCCTAGAAAGATTTATAGCTTGATAAGTCAAAAATAAAAAATAATCTCTACTGGTAGAATTCAATGCCCAAATTTAGACTGGTAATTTTTTAGTCAGATAAGTCTTTCAAGCATTCCTTCAAATCTCAAGTTTTTGCATCAAAAAATTAAGAATTCAAATCCTGAACTAAGTTTATTTCCTTTTTCAGGAATATGGGCACAATGATTGCTCTTATTTCTCAGGAGATCATATATGGAAAGCTCATTGTAAACTTCAAAGGTATATATATATATATATATATATATATATATATATATATATATAAACAAGAAATCATAAGCATATTTACCATACCAAAGAAACAAGGGGATGCTGCCAATACTGGTAAAAGCAGATTATGAACAGCCTTCTGTACACCAGTGGTATCAAACCCAATTGGAAAGGGACTTAGAAAATCACAAATTAACATTTTCTGTTAAATTTTTTAAGTTTTTACAAAGCAATGGGGTTAAGTGACTTGCCCAAGGTCACACAACTAGGTAATTATTAAATGCCTCAGACTGGATTTGAACTCAGGTCCTGACTCCAATGCTGATGCTCTATCCACTATGCAACCCAGTTGCCCCCAATCTGTTATTTATTTTAAAAGGTTGCTAAAAATATCTCAGTTACATTTTAATTAAGTTTCTGTCTTAGAACTCACAGGAATTTTTCAGGCAGTGAGTTTGACACTTTTCCTATAGTCCCTTCCTGATTTCCCAACCCATTACAAACATTTAAATACATAGTTGGCCATGAGATAGAAATACTATGCACATATCTTTGAGTCATAGACAAGTCACCAAAATCTTTCATGTGCTACAAATTTCGTTAAATATTAGAGAAAAAACAATTTCTGTCCTCAAGGAGCTCACATTCTAACAAGGGAGATAGTATCTTAACAACTATATGCAGATAAAATAAATATAGGGTGTATGTCATTTTCAAGGAAAGACACTAACAATTAGAAGGACTGGTAAAGATTTCAGGAGGTGCCATTTTAACTGATAACAGTGTAGTCGGACAAAGAAGGCACCAGGCAAGGAGTGAAAATAAACACTGGGAGATAGCATGACTAAAGAGAGGAATAGCAAGGAGATCAATGTCTTTGGGACTTGTCCCTTTCGTTTTCTGCTGAGTTAATCAGCATAGACATTCTTAGAGACCTGCTTATTTTTTAACACCACAGCAAATTACCAGCACCTTAGTCTCAGAGAGTAGACAAGCTGACTATAAAAGGGGAAAATACATGTGTGGAAAGCAATGAAATGCAGTCTAATAAAATCAGAGAACCAAAGGCTTCATTAAAATATTCAATTTGTTGTAATGAAGTAATGTCAAATAAAACACATAATTTAATGGAATTATGATAGTATATAACCAAATGCCAAATTATTCTTGTAGGGAATAAGATAGAGAAGAAAATAAATCTCTTGACATTTAGAAAAAAATTATTTTCTGAAATCACCTGCCATGTAGCAGCATTTTTATTTTCAAAGTAATGACTACTAAATAGCAATGATCCGGGATTTCAAATATGGTTTGCTCTTTTTTATAATTGATCAGGACTTCTTTACTTAGATATATTTGGGGGTTTTTAGCCATGTAGCTGGGGTAACAACACCTTCAAAAGGAAATAGATTTAGTGGTTATATATTTTAAATATTAACTTATTTAAAATATTTCTTGCAAATTTGGGGCATTGGTTATTAAAGCTTTATGGTCATATCTATTGGTAATGTAGAAAATTGTGATATGATTTTATTTGACTAGTAAAATGAGAGAGGTTAGCAAAATCACATCTCACCTATTCCAAGGCACTTTAAGCACCAAGATTATTGCATTATGAGAAATAAAGCATAACCTTCTGATTTCATTTTGGTATGAATTATTAGATTTAGGGATATTAATAAAAAGAAATGAATGAGGATTTGTTTTAAGTTAGGGTTCAGCTCTGGCAAAGAATCATTTGGAGACGTTATCCAATAGGAATACTGAAAGTCTAAAGACTAAATTAAATACTATATGGGATGTTCTGACCTTACCTGAAAGAGAGAGACATATAAAGCAAATGTCTTCTAAGATCCACCAACCAAAAGGGATGAAAAAAATGCACATATATCAAAACAAAACAGTAACATATCTCCCCCAAATTCCCTTCTTAAAATACAATAACCTTGATATAGGTGTTTGTATGTCTGTCTGTGTGTCTGTGTGTCTGTCAGTGTGTCTGTCTGTCTGTCTGTATGTAACTATCTATCTACAGATATATGCACACTCTCACATTTAACATGAAAAAGACAACATGCTAAAAGAAGGAACATATTTGGAGTTAGAACATAAAGTTCAGATTCAACATCTTGTACATTCTAGTTTCATTTCCTTCCCTGAGGAAATCAGAAATTTAAATATCTACATAAATGCATATTTACATAAATATTTGTTTATAGAATATTTGATAAAAATATAAAGATAAAAGGATTTGGAGTCTGAATAAAATTTGGTGATCATATAATCCATTTTCTTTCAGAGGTTCTTTCCTTTAAAGTTGCAACTTCTACTAATGTGCCTAGCAGTGTGAATGTGAATGAGAGAGAAACAGAGACAGAGCATGAGCATGACCTTTAAGATGTATCTTCCTTAGACTACAGTAAATTTTTATATGCATATTACTGCTAAATTTCCTCTTTAGTAAAATGATTTACATCCTTGCATTTAAATTAAAGTTACCTCATAGGATCAATATAAAATTTGACACAGTATCATTAATAAATTTCCATTCCTCTTGGCAAAGAACTTGTGAGAATGAATTGATTGCTATCTATCTAGAGGCATCACTTCCAAATACTGAAGATCAACTTCATGAGACAATGAAACTAGTGGATTATCTTTTTACATTTATGTAACACAGGTATCACCAAGGTATTTATAAAAATTGTGCTGCCACCAAATAAAATTAAGGGGATTCTCACTAATACTAAAAAATGTCACTAATTTTCCAACTGTTTCAAGTATAAATAAAGCAAAATTTCTTGAATTAAATCTATCCAGGTGGCATATTGATCTTACTTATTGGATAAATGTGTCAACTTTCTCATAAGTTACCAATAGCAAAATTTTAATCTATGATCAGACAACGCAAATTGATTTTCTGGTTTGCAATGAGAACCGTCAGACTTTACTCCCCCACAGTGGAAAGGAAACCAGAGTTTTAAAAAGTCATTATTTAGTTCATTGTTGCCTGCTAACATCATAATTCTGGCTGAAAAATTCAGTCTCCTGTCTTATACTATGAGTCATATATACATAAAATTTCAAAATATTAAAATTTCTTTTTGTTTGGTAGAAAAACTAATAAAGCAAAAGAGATTCTACTTCTTTGATGTTCTACTTGAATACCTATATCCTCCTTCTATCCCTCCTACCCCCTATCATTTTTTTTACCCTTTCTCTCATTTAGTCTCTTGGCTTTAAAGAATAAACCTTCAGTAAGTACATTATTCTTATTTCCACAGTAAAAGCTATATTCCACCAATTCTATTAGTAATAACCAGATAACTAATGAAAGAAAGCTTTTAAAAAAATTTAGTTATTTATTTTTGAATTTTACAATTTCTACCCTAATTTCATTTCCCTCCCCCACCTCCACAGAAAGTAGTTTGTTAGTCTTTACATTGTTTCAATGCTATACATCGATTTAAGTTGAACATGTTGAGAGAGAATTCATACCCATAAGGAAACAAATAGCAAATTAAATAATAAGATAATGATTTTGTTTTTTTTAATTAAAGGTAATAGTCTTTGGTCTTTGTTCAAACTCCACAATTTTTTCTCTGGATATAAATGGTATTCTCCATTGCAGATACCTCAAAATTGTCCCTGATTGTTGTACTGAAGGATTGAGAAAGTTCATTAAGATAGATCATCAGCCTCTTTTTGCTATTATGGTGTACAATGTTCTTCTGGATCTGCTCATCTCACTCAGCAACAGGTCATGCAAATCCTTCAAGGCTTCTCTGAATTCCCATGTCTGCTGGTTTCTAATAGAACAATAGTGTACCATAGTGTACATATACCACAATTTGTTCAGCCATTCCCCAATTGATGGACTTTCACTCAATTTGCCACCACAAAGAGCTGCTATTAACATTTTTTATAAGTGATATTTTTAGCTTTTTTCATGAATTTTTTTAGGGTATAGACCCAGTAGTGGTATTGCTGGGTCAAAGGGCATGCACAATGTTTTTGCACTTTGGGCGTTATTTCAAATTGCCTCCAGAAAGGTTGGATGAGTTCAAAGCATCACCAACAATGTATTAGTGTCCCAGATTTCCCACATTCCTTCCAACATTTATCATTGTCCTTTCTGGTCATATTGGCCAGTCTGAGAGGTGTGAGGCCCTACCTCAGTGATGCTTTAATTTTCATCTCTCTCTAAGAAATAATGATTTGGAGCAATTTTTCAATGGATCACTTTGGTTTTCCTCATCTTTAAATTGCTTCTGCATATTCTTCAACCATTTGTCAACTGGGGGAATGGCTTGTTTTTGTTTTCTTTTTTTTTATAAATTTGACTCAGTTTTCTATATATTTTAGAAATAAGTCCTTTGTAAGAAATACTAATTAAAAAAAATTGTTTCCCAATTTACTACAGCATGGGTGGAGCTTAGGGAACATGGGCTGTTACCATTTTTGTTCTGGAAAGAGGACCCTGCAGAAATGAAAGTATAGCATCTGGGGTCCCCCAGACCAGCCAAGCCCAGTGGATTGCTGTCTAGCCATGCTCTGCAACCCTCTGTGCCAGAACTTACCCTCCAGCCCTGCTGGAGGTCCCTGTACTTCTGTTCCCACAACCAAAGCCTCCATGGCCTAGTTGGCTCTCAGACTATGGCTCCCACAGTGAAAACCTCTGCTGCTGATCTTAATTTAGTCTGGTTCTTACTCCATTCCTCTTAGCTCTCTGCTCGCTGCCCCCAGCTCACCCACCATCTCCAGAGATAAACCAGGCTAGTAGATGTTCTTCTCATAGCTTCTTTTTCTGGGTTTTTTAGATTGAATTTCTGTTAAGAGGGTTTGTTTCATATTCTATAAGAGGGAAGACCTGTCTTCTCTGCACCATCTTGGCCAGAAGTCCTGAAAGAAAGTTTTAAGTTCAATTGGATCTACTGAGAGGAAACCAATGACAAAACAAACAAAACTGGAATGTAATAAAGCTATCTCAAACTTTTGTTCATAATGAAAAATAAAAACAAAGAAATGTCATATCAACATATTGTCTCCACACGTGAAAAACTGCAAACATTAGGTGATTATATTTCAAGCCAAAACTAATAGTTCTACTTCATTCATATGGTTATAATTGTTAGCAAATCAGATGTTACTCATGCCATTAAAAATGTAATTTTCCAAAATTTATTACGATTTGGTTTCTCTATATATACCATTTGCTCTTTATGAAATTCTTTATAAAATTATTAGAGACTTCCTCATGTAAAAGGCTGTCAAATATAATAAAAATAATATTTTTATAACTGTATTTCTGGTCAAAGATTGATGTTCCTAGCTACTGTGAGGAACAGAATGTGTTCTCCTTTAGAATTTGAAGGGAAGACCTGTCCTGCCCCCTTTATTCCAGAGAAGAACTGTGTCCTCCTTTAGACTTGGAAAGGAGTACTACACTTTTCCTCCTGGTACTTAAATTCATAAAAATGTTACCTTCTTCAAGAAAGATAGCACAAGAAAGATAGAAGAATGGTTCCCTTTGATATCAAATAATTGAATGGTCTCCAGGCAAGTTTAAGGTTTTGTCTACTCTTGTTATATATTTTCTGTTCCACTCCCCTTACTGCTTTATAAGTTTTCTGAGCTCAATAAACTTGGTATGGTCATAACTAGAATGGTCGCTATTTATGGGTTGATGATAAATCCCAGAGAATAAAACTTCACATATAACCTATATTTTCTGTCATTGCTATATTTTTAAGGTATTTTTTAAGGTTAACAAGTCCTTTCCCCATCTGCTTTAACTTTCTTGTGGTAGGTGTTATATTCCATTGTAGACCATTTTCTTCCCTTGGAATTATTCAACCTTAACTTCTATGTATAAATCATAATGTTTCTCTAATTCTTCTGTCTACACAGCTGCTCTTCTAAAATTATTATCTTCAGTCTTGTTACACACTAAAAATCTAGGAAAAACCTTGGGCTGCTTTTGTTCTCCTCAGATCCTAAGACAGAGATATGGCAATTCCTAGATAGAGAAAGGAAGTGGCTTCAAGAGTACTTAACTGAGGTATTGTCCTCTTCTGTTTTATTGATTTCTACTCCAAGCTCTGATCATCACTTCACATTTTAGGAATGATTAGCAGAGAGGAACATTAGAGAATGAGCATTCTTCTCTGACCAAATGTGGGAGCTGTAGACTTGGGTAGGAGTTCCTTTATGCGTGTGTTCAGGTTTCTTTGAGATTCCTCAAGTTATTGAGCTATTTGAAAGAACTTAAGGACCTCTTTGAAGGAAATGATCAGATAGAAGGCACACTCAAAGCTTCTGATTATTTTAAAAAGAATCTACTAAGCTTCTAACCTTTCTAAAATTTTAGAATCTAATTCTTTAAACAAACTTTGCATCTTCTTCTCCAACTCTTCATGAGTTTCTCCACAGAAAATCTAAGAGTGTGGTTGGCACAAATGTGCTGAAGTATACCCTGAATCAGATAAGAACACAGATTTACTGCCTCAGTCTTAAAAATTATTAAATTTGAATAGCATAAATGCTTCTTTCAAGAATATGCAGTGTGTGGTGGCTAGGTTGCACAGTGGATAGAGTACCAGCCCTGGAGTCAGGAGTACCTGAGATCAAATCCAGTCCCAGACTCCTAATAATTACCTAGCTGTGTGGCCTGGGCAATTGCCTTGCAAAAAAACCCCAAGAAATAAACAAGAAGATACAGTGTTATTGGAGTATAAAGCAAGAGGGAAGAGGACTTGCATAAATAAATATGTCAATATGACATCATAATTTTAGTTTGGGCTGGGTTAAATAAGAATTCAGAGAAGGACCTATTTAGGCATTGAAGCAAAACTGAAGTGGGCACAGCTGGCTGAGGCTTTGCCTATTACGATTACTATGACGGTATTATTAAATACTTACTTGAAAGAGAGCTGTGTGGTACAGAGGTAAAGGGAGAGAGGGAATCTAAAGCCAGACCATAAAAGAAGCAAATATATAACATAAGAATGAGAAGAGCATCAAATGCAACTAGAGTAGGGAAGGATCTGGGAGATTCTAAGCCATTCTCAAGATCACTATATACTATGCATTTTGTCAAAATTGTCTTTATACATATTTTCTAAGGTTCAAGACTGTGTGAGATCCACAAAACATAAGTCCGGATTAGATATTGATTGACACTGGTATGTCTCAAATAATAGTGAAACAGAGCTAGTTTTTAGTCTCAAAATTTTAACAACAGCAACAGGTTAAAAAAAAAGGAAATGCATATTTATTAATCACCCAATATATGCCAAGGAATGTGCTAATTGCTTTCCAAATATTATCTTATTGATCTTCACTAACTTTAGGAGGAAGATGCTTTCATTATACTGATTTTACACTTGAGGAAACTGAGTTAGATAGCAGTTAAATGATTTGCCTGTAACACAATCTATAAGTGCCTAAGGCCATGTCCCTTGACCTGGAAATATCACTACTTGGTCTATATTCCAAAAGAGATAAAAAAGAGGAAGAAAAAAATTCTATGTATATAAGGATATTTATATCAGCATTTTCTGTTGGTAGAGAATTAGAGATTAAGGAGATGTCAATCAGTAGGGTAATGACTGAATAAGTTGTGATATGTGATTATGATGAAATGTTATTCTGTTATAGGAAATGATGAATAAGAATTTCTCAGTAAAAAGATTACATGAATAGATGCAATGGGAAATTTACTCTATACAATGTAATAGTAACAGCTATGTTGCTGGATGATCCACTATGAATGTTTTACATTTTCACAATGATGCTGTGACCCAAGACAACTCTGAAGGACCTATTATAAAGAATACCATCCATTCCAAAGACACAGCTGATGGTGTCTGAATACAAACTGAAGTATATTTTTTGTATTTTATTTATTATTATATTTTTATCATTATTTTACTATATTGAAACTTGTTTTTTTTTTCATGTAACCAGAGAAAAATTTAAATTAAATTAAATAAGTGTCCAAGACCAGATCCAAATTCAAATCTTACTGACTCCAGGCCCACCATTCTATCCACCATACCATTTTCATGGAGATAAGATTTATATTGTCACCCCTATACAGACAACCAAAAGTAGATACTCTTATTGTGTTATGGATAATGATTATACCTTTGGAATTTTTTTTTAGGTTTTTGCAAGGCAAATGGGGTTAAGTGGTCTGCCCAAGGCCACACAGCTAGGTAATTATTAAGTGTCTGAGACTGGATTTGAACCCAGGTACTCCTGACTCCAAGGCCCGTGCTTTATCCACTATGCCACCTAGCCACACCTATGCCACCTAGCTGCCCATATGTTTGCTTTTGCCAAGGGCTTTTTCCTCTTTTAGGAATTCGGTAATTCATGTACCTCATAGACAAATTGGTTAATATAGATGGATGACATGTTAATATGTTCTTTACTACCAGCTTAGCAAACTATTCAAAAAAGTAGAAGAGAACTTTCAGACCTTAAAGAAAGACGGCAACAAACTTGGATGACTCAGCTTTTCTTTGTGGAGATACTTCATAGGTTATACTAGAAGTTAACCTGATTCAATTCCTAAAGAAGCAAATCTACATCCTTTGTCCCAGAGATCCTTGGCTGATCCTAACAGGAATTATATAGAGTCTTAGACTGATTTCTTAACTATAAAAGTCAGAACCAAAAAACAATCAATCAAAAAAAACAAACCAACCAAGATTAAGACCATTTCCACAAAGCTGCCTGACACCCTGTGAAGCCTGTGGTTACATATAAAAAACACAAAAACTTCTAATTTAAAGCTCCTGTTTTTGTTTTTAATTTTAATTTTTGTTTTTCTTTGTCAGTGATCAGCATGCAAATTGCATGGCATTATTTTTCTGTTTCTTCTTGCTAATACAGACCAACCAGAAGTCTAGAACTTGGGAGAATATATGTTTCTGGGTTCTTGCCCTGCTATCATGAAAAGTTTGAAATTCTTAAGGAAAGTTCTTGTTTTATTCCAGGAGTTTCACTAGGTTAAGATAGCATCTTGCATTGATTGTAATCTTGTTCAATAGAAGATGTTAAAGTGGGAATGGGACTGGGGGATGGGTGACTATAGATCAAGGAAATGGTAAAGTTGTTAAAAGGATAAGTCACAACTTTAAGTGTAACTCTAATCATATCTATAAAAGGACTAGATAGTCAATCTATGCATGGTGAATGTTACCAAGAACAACAGCTTTATTAAACATGAGTGAATTGAGGTATTTGTGGAACACAAATATGTGCCAATACCTCTTATGGATATGCTTCTAAACTAGAAAATATGTGTTCAATTCTACTGACCAAAATATGCTGAGGTGAGAGCAAGCCTCTGTAATAGACCAGAGAATAGAGGTGGATCTCTTTGAACTGTGACACTAACTCTACTTTATTCTATAATAATAATACCCTTATTCCCTATGGCTTTTCAGCAAGGAAGCACACAACCTAAGGATGCCAGACTGCTTATAATAGCAAAGCCTATCCCTCACCATACGACACAGGGAGAAGGGACATTTTGCTGTTGATATTTAGTAGCATTGTATGTCTCTGGATGAATGTTTAGAGTCATATTTTCTTTCTTCATTGTCAGCCTGACATAGACAGTAGAGTCACTGTGGCCCAAATATTTTTTCTTTCTCATCCTTTATCCTTAGTGGGAGCACAATTGAGAAGAAGGAGGAAGAAGAAGAAACTACTTGGTCATTAATGGATTATAAGTCAAAAAATGGATCTGTTCAACTTTTTTAATCTTGCCATGACCCTTTATTCATAAAAATTTTAGTTATCTAATTTTTCTTTCTTATTACATAAATATTTCATTTGTTTTCCAATAATATAATAGTAGTAGTTTCTACCTATCATCATTCTAAGGTTTTGAATTTTACAATTTTCCCCCATTCTCCCTTCCCTCCTCCCTCCTTCCCCCAGAAGACAATTTGATAATCTTTATATTGTTTCCATGCTATGCACTGATCAAAATTTAATGTGTTGAAAGGAAAATAAAACATATCCTTGAGGAAGAAATAAAATATTAGAGATAGCAAAATTATGTAGTAAATAAGATATCTTTTCTAAAAAAATTGAAGGTCTTTGTAAAAACAGATGGTATTCTCTGCTGTACATACCCTAAAATTGGCCTTGATTAGTACTCTAATGGAATGATCAGGTCCAATAAGGTTAATCATCACCCTCTTGTTATTTTTACAGCATACAGTGTTCTTCTGGTTCTGCTCATCTCACTCAGCATCAGTGCATGCAAGTCTTTCCAGGCTGCTCTGAAATCCCACCCCTCCTGATTGCTAAAAGAACAATAGCATTCCATAACATACATATACCACAATTTGTTTAGCTATTCCCCTATTGATGGACATGCTTTCTATTTCCAATACTTTGTTACCACAAACAGAACTGCTATGAAAAGGCTATGCACACTTTTATTGTCCTATGGACATAATTCCAATTGCTCTCCAGAAAATTTGGGTCAGTTAACAGCTCCATTGGTGTTCCAGATTCCCAACATCCCTTCCAACATTGATCATTGTCCTTTCGGTTGTATTGGCCAATCTGAGAGGTATGAGGTGGTACTTCAGAGATGCTAAAATTTGTATTTCTCTAATCAGTAATGATTTAGAACTATTTTTCATATGGCAATGAATAGCTTTGATTTCCTCGTCTGAAAATTGCCTTTGCATAATCTTTGACCATTTGTCAATTGGGGAATAGCTTGATTTTTATCATAAATTTGACTCAGTTCTCTGTATATTATAGAAATGAGTCCTTTGTCAGAAACACTAGTTTTAAAAATTGTTTCCCAATTTATTACATTTCTTTTGATCTTAGTTGTAATCTTTTGTTTACGCCAAACCTTTTTAAACTTCATGTAATCAAAATTATCCAATTTGTTATTAATGATGTTCTCCATCTCTTCCTTAGTCATAAACTGTTCTCCTTTCCATAGATCTGAGAGAACTATTACTCCACTTCGCAGATTGCTTATAATATTTTCTTTTAAGTCTAAATTCTGGACACATTTTGATCTTATCTTAGTATAGGGTGTGAGATGTTAATCTAGTCCAATTTTCTGCCATGCAATCTTCCACTTATCCCATCAGTTTTTATTGAAGAATGAGTTCATATCTCCAAAATTGGACTCATTGGTTTTATAAACATTAGATTACTATAAGCATATCCTACTATCTTTTTGCACCATGTATTCAACTGATCAGTCACTCCATTTCTTAGCCAGTACCAGACAGTTGTGATGACTGATGGTTTATAATACAATTTTAGATCTGGTAGCCACCTTCTTTTGCAATTTTTTTGCAATACATTACTTTATATTCTTGACTTTTTGCTTCTCCACATGAATTCAGTTACAATTTTTTCTAATTCATTAAAATAATTTTTGCAAGTTTGATTGAAATGGCAATTAAAGTAGTTTAATTTAGGTAGAATTGCCATTTTTATTATATTAGCTCGACTTATCCATGAGCAGTAGAATTTGCCTAGTTATTTAAATCTGATTTTATTTGTGAGAAATGTTTCCTATAATTGTTTTCTTAGAGTTTCTGGGTCTACCTTGACAGGTAGACACCCAAACATTTTATATTGTCTGAAGTCATTTTAAATGGGATTTCTCTTTCTAGCTCTAGTTGTTTTATTTTGATAATAATATATAGGAATGCTGAGGATTTATGTGGGTTTATTTTATATTCTGCAACTTGGCTAAATTTGCTAATTATTTCTAGTAGCATTATAGATGACTTTTAGGTTTTCTATGTGTACCATCATGTCATCTGCAGTGAGAGCTTTGTTTCTTCCTTCCCAATTCTAATTCCTTCAATTTCTTTTTCTTCTCTTGTTGCTGAAACTAACATGTCTAACACAATATTTAATAATAGTGGTGATAATAGGAATCCTTGTTTCACCTCTGATCTTATTTGGAATGCCTCTAGCATAACCCCATTACATAGAGTGCTTATTGATGGCTTCACATAAATACTGCTTATCATTCTAAAGAACAATCCATTTATTCCTAGGCTCTCCAATGTTTTTAGTAGGAATGGTTGCTGCATTTTGTCGAAGACTTTTCCAGCATCTTTTGAGATAATCCTATGATTTCTGATAAATTTGTTATTGATATAGACAATTATACTGACAGTTTTCCTAATATTGAACCACCTCTGCATTCCTGGAATAAATCTTGTTTCTGTTGTACGTTCATAGTCATAACTTGCTGCAATTGCTTTCTAAGATTTTATTTAAGATTTTTGCATCCATATTAAGTAAAGAAATTGGTCTATAATTTTCTTTCTCTGTTTTGACTCTTCTTGGTTTAGTTTTCATCATCATAATGATGTCATAGAAGGAGTTCAGCAGACTTCCATCTTGACCTATTTTCCCCAAGAGTTCAAATAGAATTGGAACCAATTTTTCCTTAAATGTTTGATAGAATTCACTTGTGAATCCATCTGACCCTGGAGATTTTTTCTTAGGGAGTTCAATGATGGCTTGATGAATTTCTTTTCCTAAGACAGGGTTATTTGGGTATTTAATTTCCACTTCATTTAACATGGGCAACTAATATTTTTGTAAATATTCATCTATTTCACTTAGATTATCAAATTTATTGGCATACTGTTGGGCAGAATAGTCCTGAATAATTACTTTAATTTCCTCCTCATTGATGGTGAGTTTACCTTTTTCATTTATGATATTAGTAATTTGGTTTTCTTCTTTCTTTTTTTAAATCAAATTACCCAAACATCTATTGATTATATTGTTTTATTCATAAAAGAATATATTGTTAAATTCCTGGTAGTACTAGCTGTATGTTGCATATTAGAACTTGACCTGAAATCCTAAATTGCAATGTAAGAGGAGTGGATTGAATAGGGCTATATATTTTTGAGAAGGGGAAAAAATTATATACATATATATATACATATATATATGTATGTATATATATATATACATATGTATATATATATATACGTATATATATATATATATACATATGTATATATATATATATATATATATATATATATATATATATATATGCTCTCCTCTTCTTTAGGGTGTCATGATTCATATTCCCTATTCCAAATTCTGTTAAACAGAGAAGAAATTCTCAGAGGATAGCTGTTGTTAATGGTCTTGCAGGACAGGTTCACTATGAATGGACTATGACAATGGTTCTTATTCTTTATTGTGTATACTATGGAAAATTTGGAATCCCTTCTCAGAAAAAGTTTTAAAAGGAAAAGATAAACTACATAGAATTTCAGTGGAAAACAATTGCAATGAAATTGTTATAAAAATATAATTAAGAAAATAGTCCATAGTATCAAATTAAGAACCACAGGATTTACTTTTAGTGATAATCAATTGCATTTCTGCCAAAAACTTTGGAGTAAAAACTTTAATGGAGAATTATTGCATTTTCAAACACCATTATAATGTCTTTCTTCTCTGATGAGTTGTCTTTGTCTTCATCTGAATATTTACTAATAAACTTACCTTCATCTCTATTAACTTTGCATTGATAATATCATGACCTTCCTGGTCTTGAATTCTAGAAAATATATCATCTTCTTCTACTTGCATCTCTTCCTTCTTATACTTTTCCTTCTCTCTCTCTCCACCTAATGTTTTTTCCCCAAATTGTCACCAGTCTCTTCCTTTCTTTTACTGCAGCTATGGAAGTTTAGGCTTTCTCCAATTTTTGCTTCACTCTTTCACCCTCTGAAACTTATCTGTCTCACTACCATTCATTGCTCAAAACCTGTTTTGCCTATCAGTCTCAATATTCAAGGTCTTAGAAAATTAAGGAGTTATGAAGTCTTTATCTCATACTTCCCTATGCTAGATGCTATGGTAAAAATATACAGTTCACTCTTTCTCCTCATTCACAAGATGTGATTTGGGCAGGATCTCAAGGACTGTCCTTTGCAACCCTGTACTTGTACATGAAAGAATTCTAAAACATTTGTAAAAAGTAGTTATCCAGTTCTTTCTTAAGTTCTTTGATGAAAGGAAAGCATACTCTAAGCCTAATTTTATCTCTTTATACCTTCTTCAAATTGCAAAGATTTTTCTGTGAGCTGAGGAAAGTCATAATCAAATATCTCTTCCATATGACAGATCTTCAAAAACTGCCCAGTGACTAGCCTCACATACTCATTTCCTTTACTCAATCTTTATGACATGATTTTAAAGACCTTGTCAGTGCTGCTTGTCTTTTTTTTCTAAACCCACTCCATTGTTTGAAGACATTAAGAAGTTAATAATTAGCAGTGATATCTGTCCTTGTCTTTTTCTAAACTAATTCTGGGTTTCAGAGGAAGTTGTCAGACAATATCAGATAGCAATAGTTTGATTATTTTAATGTTTCAATAAATCTATCATTATATATATATATATATATATATATATATATATATATATATATGTAGGTTCTTCCTCTATAGTTACAGATAACAGCACTTCCTGCTTCCTTATCCTTCAGAAAATCTGGCATGGAGAATTTGCAAGAGCCCTTGTTCCTCTTTTAATATTTCATAGATATCAGCATGACACTCATATTTTCCATTGGTTATCTTTGCTTTTAGAACATGAATGACTCAATTATTTTCAGATTATATCTGCCTTTCATATCACTTTTACACATATTATTTTCAGTAATATGCTTCCAAATAATCAATCATACTATCCATTTTTCCACTAATTTTTGGATACTCATGAATTCAGCGATTCACAATCCACAGTTCAAATTTCATAATAATATCTAAATCTTAAGAAGACTGAATTGATTTAGAGTGAAATGAGAAAAACCAGGATAATTATTTATAAAATAAGAGTGACAAAAGAAAAATAACTTTTAAAATTAGAAATCCTGATTAAACACCACAAAAATCAAAATTCCAGAAGCCTTATATTGAAGCATACTGGCTATATCTTGATAGAACTGATCAAAAATCTTGTACATGATGGCAGATATCGGAATTTGTTTTATTTGATTTACTTTGTGACAGTGGTTTTGTTTTTATTACTTTCTTAATTAGAAAGGGAAAGAGATTAAGATAGAATAAGGATCTACATTTTTTAAAAGAAAATGATGTAAAATTTCCTATGCAATATGCTCATTCTCTTTCATCAGTTTTTATCCTTGTTCATTATTGATCCATAAAGTCTAAGCATGTGTTTTTGTATATGTACATATGTGTCTTCATAAGATCATCAATGCAGTGATATAAGGGACTACATCAAACATTTAATCTAGCTTTTCTCATTTCACAGATGAGAAAAGTGAGTTCTATTAAGATTAAGAGATTTGGTAGTGGCTAGGTGGCTCAGTGGATAAAGCACCAGCCCTGGAGTCAAGAGTTCATGAGTTCAAATCCAGTCTCAGACACTTAATAGTTACCTAGCTATGTGGCCTTGGGTAAGCCACTTAACCCCATTGCCTTACAAAAAAACCCTAAAAATATTAAGAGATTTGTCCAAAGTGAACTAGATCTCAATGGAATAAAGCAAACTCAGGTACTATTACACCAGAGTCAGATATGTGGGTCTCTGTGTACATGAACAGAAATATAATGTGATTTTTTTCATCCAATTTATATTACCAGAACTAAATGAGTGATCCAAATTCATTGTTGAAAACTGCATATGGAATAATTTATACTTATAAGTAATCCCTTTTTTACTTAGACTCTCAAGAAAGCATCCTACATGTATGTGGACTCTGATAAGTTCCTTTCCCTTCTTAATACCATGCATAATGTTGATATTCAGTAGATAATAAGTTGCAGTCTTCAAAGCATCTTCTGAAGAATGAGATGATTTTGATTGCTCATATTTAATATATTTCTTTAAAGTTTAAGTGTTTTACCTATATCAACTAATTTGATGAACATGAATGTTATGAGAAGGAAATGTTATCATTTTTCCCTATCACAAATGAAAAGAATGAGGCTAATTGAGATTGTAACTTGCCCAGGTTTCTATATCTCATGAGTGTCTGAAATGTGATTTGAAACTGTCTTTCAGTCAAATGTTCTATGCATTATTTCATATAGTCTCCCATACCTATAGGTATATATACAGATGATATTAATTCATATTATTTTAACAGAGGAGAAGGACAATTTCATTCTACCATATTCAAGAGGAGGCTAGATGGTATAGAGTTCTGGCCCTAGAGTCAGTAAGATCTGACTGAAACAAACACTAATTGTGTTGCCCTATTAAATCACTTAGACTCTCTGCCTCTGCTTTCTCACGTACAAAATCATGAAATTTTAGCATCTTTCTCCCAGAGTTGTTGTGAGGATCAAAGGAAGTAATATTTATAAAACATTTAACATATTGCCTACCACATAGTACTCTATGAATGTGTGCTATTATTACCATTTTAATAACTATCAATATTATTATCAAATATGCAAAGTGATTATGGAGCAAAGTGTGAGAAGATTGGAAACTAAGGAAGGAATCAGTTGGTGAAGTTCTTTAAATGATTTTTTTTTTATTTTCTCCTAAAAGAAATAGGTGATGACCAAAGTTTGTTAAATAGAGAGTGCTATCGACAGATATAAGTTTTGAAAAAATCATTTACACGATTGTAGTGAGAAGACATAAAGTCAAGAAAACTAATCAGAAGTTTGTTTTCGAATTGTAAGATGATAAAAGTTTGAGTTAGGGTAGAGGTTGGATGAATTCAGGGAAAGGATCTTGCAAGAGAAAGTTGTGAAGATATAAATAACAATGCTTTATAATAGATTGGATTGTGGGGTGTGAATGTCTGTGTGTGTGTGTGTGTGTGTGTGTGTGTGTGTGTGTGTGTGTGTGTGTGTGACAAGTTAAAGATGAAAATTAAGTTACAGGCCTGGGTGAGTAGGAGGAATGTTATGGTCTCAACATAATTGTAATTTTAAAAGCAAAAGATGGGTTTTAGGAGGGGAGAAGAGTTTTGTTTGGGAAATAAGGAATATGAGATGCTTAAAGAACATTTTTGATCAAGAGTGATTTCACATGAATGATTAAGACTGGATATAAAGATATGAGAATCTTTTTGTGGAGAAATAATAAATAAAACCATGGGAGTAAAGGTCTGACTAATCTACCTCTCCTTTTGTCTCCCTATTTTCTCCAGGATCACATATAAAATCCTGTTTGATGTTCAAAGTCTTCATAGCTTTCCTTCCCCCCAACTTCGTATATCTTACATACATCCAGTGATACTAGTTTTCTTTCTGTTTCTGGAAAAACACATGCTATTTCCTGATTCCAGGCATTTTTGTTGGCTGTTCTCCATGCCTGGAATTCTTCCCACCTCTTTTCTGACTCCAAATTTTTCTAGCTAAAATTCTCACCTTCCACAGTCCAACTTACTCAACCCCCTAATCCTTAATTCTAATAACTTCTCTCTATAAATTACATCCAATTTATGTTGCACATAAGTTTTTTATACTTAGTTGTTTGCGTGTTGTCTACACCAAAGGGTTTCAGCTTTTTGAGAGCAGTCTTTTGCCTTTCTTTGTATCGCCATAAGGTAACAGACTTCCTGGCATATGATAGATAATTAATAAATAATTATTGATTGACTGATGAAAAAAATAGGGAAAGAAATGAGAGGGGGAGATAAGAAGAAGAAATCCAAGCATCAAGTCCTTCAGCACTAAGGAGAACACACAGCAAATCTGATTTTGTTCACTGTCATACAGATCAGAGGGGTTGCTTCCAATGATTACCCCAATCATAAATTATCTGTTAAAACTGAATATTGCTAGTTTTTGCATGTTATTAGCAAAGTTGTTTAATGGTGAAGATAAGTATTTTAAAATAGTCCTGAACTTTGGATATCATTAGTACTTTTATTATTTTAGCAGTGACTACTCATTAATTTGAATTTAGAAGTCTCTTACACTATGAAAGAAAACTAATGAGAAAGGATAATGGTATGATTTTAGCTACCTCCTTGAAGAAGGTAAAATATTTTAACCCTGTAAAGGCCAAGATGATAGATGGAAGGGGGATACCATAATAATATTGGAGTACATAGATTTTTCTTTCTTTGCTATTTTAATGTTTCATAATCATTTGAAATGTTATATCACTAATATTCACAGAAACTTTTTGAGCCTTAATATCCCATATTACTGACAAGGAAACCAAGGCTTGCTCCTTGTTATAAAAGACACAATTTTTAGAGATAAAGTATTTGTTGATTTTAGGTTTAGCATTCTTTCAACTACTTCTAGAAAGAATGGAAATATTGCTGTGAGGGATATGTGAACATCAATATCCAGATTATATCCAAATTGGAGACATTCATCATTCAACTGTATCTGTTTTACCTTTATTCCATGATGCCTAGGATGTCCCTTCCCTTAAGTACTTATGGTGTGCATAAGACTGGAGTAGGTTGTTTTATATACTCTTTAAGTAAGATGAGCTGAATATGGGACCAATAGCTACATTATACCTTTAGTCCTTTTATTATTTAGTACATTCTTACTAGAGGCATACAAATCCAGTATTTCCCTTCTTAGATATTTTTTAATTTAGTAAGTGTTTTAAACCTTTAAAATCAGATTGTGGCATTTCATATATTTCTCCTCTATGTAAACAATTCTTTTGATCACCTGTTTGGTCCATCTGCCATGACTCCTTTGGAACAGATGTCTTGCACAGCATCACTTTCATTCTGATACTTGGTATAATAAAACTAAGATGCATAATATGTCAAAATTCTTGATGGCAAAAATTTCCTCTGCCCACATATAGAAAATGCAAGATGCATTGCTAGATATTTGGGGATTTTGAAATTTAATAAGGAAAGAAAAAAGAGAGAATAAAAAAATTAGTATCTGAAATTGATTTTTACAGAGGTCAAGGAGAAATGACTCTGTGTACATGGCACTATATTCAGAGATTTATGATCATCTTACGATGTTAGGTATTTTTCCATAATTTTATTATTCATAAAAATGTCAAATTAGTACAAGAAAGTTAACATTTTCTCCTTTACAAGTGCTGCCTTTTGGACACTGATCACAAAATATACATTGCAAAATAAGACTTGTATTAAAGTAGGAAAATATTTTTTGGACTTCAAATGAGAAAATTTAAGAAGGTATATGTGTGTGAAGTAAATACAGACACATATATTCAATATACCTAGAGTTATACATGCATGTTTATTAAAACCAAATATGCTTTATAACATTTAATTCTGTGATCCAATTTATACTTTCTTATAAAAAGATTTAATAAAAATGATACAGTTCAAAAGTTTCCTATTTTATTAATTTTTAATGTTTCAAATGAATAAAAATCATATTTAACTTATTCTGATAACCTGAGAGAAATCGAAGGTACATTTAAAAAAGAGGTAAGTACCACATAGAAAATCATCTACTGGAACAAGCATAAATTTCAGATTATTATTGCCTAATTTAATCAGGAGGATTTGGAGTATTTTTTGTTGAAGATGAAGTATATAAGTCAAACTTTTTTGTACATATGGGAGTATATTTAGTTCAGCCAATCTTAACCACATTTCTTCCTACAAAGAAGCTAAGATTGTTCAATTTCCAAGTCTAGTAGTGTCTGAATTCAGCATGCAAATTCTGTGTGACTCATGAAGGCACTGTGTTAGTACAGGGATTTTCTTTCTCATTCATTGATGATAAACGTCTCATATTGAATCCTATAGAATGGTTATCTTTCAGCTCTTAAAAAGTGTAATATTCCTCAAATGAACAACAAATAAGTTATTGTCCCATTTACTTTTTTAACCTGAAACTAGATCAGAAAAAATTTTCGGCAAACATCCACAGGAGCCAAGAGATGATTTCAGAGAAAAAAATTTTGACCCATGGATTCCCCTTCTAGATCAGTCTTGTCTAACACAAGTAGAAACCAAAGTCACTAAACTGTAGATAAATATCTCTCCGAACTGGATATTAATTTAGATTTAAAATGCAATGCTATCATCTGTTTTATTTTGTAAAATATTTCTCAATTACATTTTAATCTATTTCTGGACACACTTGGGAATGTTGTGAGCTATGTTTGGTCCTTGGGCCAGGTGTTCAATGACTCTGCTCTATCTAATGAGAAATGTTTGACATTGGATATGTGAGGAGATAGTAAAAATCTTTGCCAAGAGGAAATCAATTCATAGCATCATCGCATCATATATTTATGGTTGTAAGGGTCTTAAGTTCTTGTCTAAACTCTTTCTTTTATATTCAAAGAAAAAAATAGAAAGAGAAAAGTGGTTGATGACTATAATTAGCGGAAGAGTAAATTTTATGATATAATATTTTGTTCAATTATTCCTGAATCACTTGCACATGCTGCTATATTTCAGGTGTTCCTTTGTGGAGTTGACTCTTGTGCTTGAGGATGGAAATAATCAAAATGATTTAGATTATATCTATAATATAAATAATTTCTTTTTGCCTTTTGGCTTTTTTATATAATCTAAAAGTAAAATATAATCTAAAATCATTTCTTTTTTTTTGTTTGTTTTTGACTTTTGCAAAGGTAATAAGGTTAAGTGACTTGACCAAAGTCACATAGCCATGTAATTATTAAGAGTCTGAAGTAAAATTTGAACTAAGGTCCACCTGACTCCAGGGCTGGTACTCTATCCATTGTGCCACCTAGTTGCCCCTGTTTCATTTCTGAAAGTGGAAAAATCTTCACTCTGCATAGAGGCTCTATTGGTTAATTTTTAAAAGAATTTTCTACTCATTACTTCTATTATTTTTTTGTAATCTACCACTTTTAGAGCCCCATAGGCTCAGTTATTAACATAAAACTAATTTTTAATTGCAATTATTTTCTTTATATCAAAAAAAGAAACAGAAATATCCTTCTCTCTGGTAAACAATGACTTTTATCTTCTTGAGAAGATATACTTTACCATATTTCCCTTAATGCTCTTCATAGTCATCTGATAGAGAACGTATGTGATCCCTTACTATCCCCAGGATACTGTTTTTATGATGACCCATATTTTGAGAATTTAGGCCAAAAAGAGTTGTCTATGGTATTTGTATGAAGGTATAGAAGAATATTTCATTATGAATATCCTATGATTTTTTGAGGAGAATTCTTAAGACTGTGGTAGCAGCATGAATGGAACTCTGTGTGTGTGTAAATTTTCTCTTATTTATGTTGGTTGTAAGATTCTCTAAAACTTATATTCTTAAAGTGATCCTTGTATCATAGAATGACTAAGTAAACTATTCTGGAAAAAATAACTTATATGTAACCAAGGGTGTCCCCTTATTCTTTATGGCATTCTGTCTTTTATTCTGTGTTCACTGAAATGTAAAACATTGGATCACACTGGGAACAGAAAATGTACAGAGCAAAGAAAAAAAGTCTGTGATACATTAATTTACATATGTCAAAAGAAACTGCAAAAATAATAATGTACAAGAGGAAATGTACAAAGACCTGGAAAAGCCTACCATGAACATATGAAAAAGAAGAAAAGGGGAAAATACATACTGCAAAGGATTATAGAGTGTCTATAAAGGTGGAAAATAAAAAAGAAATGCTAGGAATTAACAGCAAAATAACTAGCATAAAATGGTAAAACCAATCAATTATTTTGTTTATCTACATTTTAGTAAATTTGATTATTGACAATATTTTGGACTGTAAATTATTTTATGGGACAATGTTCAATTTCAATAGTCAATAAACATTTTAATAACTATTTTAATATTTGTGAATAATTTTGCATAAAATAATTATGAATTCTAAATCATGATAAGTTACTGAGAGAGAATTGGTGGAGAAATTCCATGTAGAACTTGATAAAAGGTGCCAAACTGAGATGGTGGATTAGAGACAAAAGACCAGTAGAACTCTTGACATTCCCCTACAAAAAATTTTAAAATGAGACCTCAACTAAAATTTTAGAGAAGCGGAGACAACAAGAAGTTAAAGTAAAACATTTTTTCTGGGTTAAGAAAACTTTAGAAGCCAATAGGACAGTTGTGTGAAATCAGGATCAAGATTTGTCTGAAACTCAGGCAACAAAAATAGTGCCAGTAAGTAGCAGCAGCACTTTGAGAGCTCAACTCAGAGGTGGTAAAGTGATAAGGAATAGATACTGGGGATTGCAGCTCTATTCCCTCACACAGTTCTAGGTCACAGTTCAATTTGGTTGGACACAAGGGAGTAGAGGCCCAGTTACAATTACAAACCCAAGAGAAAGTTCTAGCAAGGAAGCTGTAGGAAAGCAGGAAACCTATTCACAGTTCTAAGATGAGGAGGGGTATTACCACTTGTGACTGCAGTGGGTAATGGACAAGGGTACAGTCCAGGAAAGAAGTGACCACTTGTCCGCACATCATTCCACCTTAAAAGTTCTGAAAACTTGAATACCACCAGAACTAGCTCTGAAAACAACAGCATGAAAAATCTAAAACTGGGCAACAGTATTTCCCACCACTAGTTGGAGGAGCCCAACTTTAATATGAAATTCAAATTAAATAAATAAGCTGGAAAATGAGCAAAATGCATAACAATAAAAAAATCTACCATGCTAGCAGGGAATGCTAATATAAACTCTAAAGATATGAATATGAAAAAAAAGCTACAAATAAAGCTGAAAATTAAAATGCTGACCTGAAAGGTCAACAAGAATTCTCACAAGAAGTAAAAACATTGGAAAAGAAATGAGAATGAAGTAAGAAAAATATGAAAATAGAGTTGAAAGGTTAAAGAGGTCCAAGAATACTGAAGAAAATAACACCTTACAAAAAGAGCATTGTTACAAGAATAAAAGAGATACAAAAATCCATTGAAGAAAATAACTCAAAAATCAAAATTTGACCAACAATAAAAGAGGTACTAAGGCTTACAGAAGAAAATGATTCATTAAAAAAAGTATTGGATAAGTAGAAGCTAATGGATTCATGAGATCTCAAAAAAAAACAATGAAACAAATTCAAAAAGTGAAAAAAAGGTTAAGATCTAATCAGAAAAACAACTGACCTAGCTAATTCATGAAAGAGAGATCCCTGGATAGCAAATAACCATGATCATAAGGGTCTATATACCATATTTTAAGGAATTTTAAAGGAAAACTTAGATACAGAAGATAAAATTGAAATTGAAAGAATTCATAAATAATCTCCTAAATGAAATCACAAAATGAAGACTCCCAGGAACCCTGTATTCCAATTTCAGAAGAAATTTCAAGAACATTTTGCAAAGAGTCAGAAAGAAACACAACATATTGCGGAATTACAGTCAGGATTTCACAAGATTTAGCAGCTTATATATGTAAAAAGAGAATGTGGAATATGGTATTCTGAAAGGCAAAGAAGTAAGGAATGCAAAAAAGAATAGCATACCCAACCAAACCAAATAAAATTCTTCAGGGGAAAAATGGATTTTTAAGGAAATGACAGTTTCAAGCATTCCTGATGAAAAGACTGTACAAGAGAAAATGTGAAATTTAGACATAAAATTAAAGAAAATCCTAAAAAGGTAACATGAAAGAGAAATCATAAAGGACACAATAAGATTTTTGTTTACATTCCAATATAGGATGATGATTCACATGACTCCTATAAAATTCATCATTATTAGGGCAATAAAAAGAAATTTACATAGATAAAGAGCATAAATATTGTGATTATTTTGGAATAAGTTCCAAAAACTAAAAGGAGTGAGAATAAGGGTTGAACTGGGAGAAGGAAGAAAAGATAATGCAGGAAATTTTTTCTCAGAGAAAAGAAATGCACAATGAAGAGCTTTTACAGTGTAAGAAAAAATAGGGAATAAAGTAGTGTTTTATTCGTTTCTCATTGGAATTGGTTTAAAAGAGGAAAGAAGATATACATATACATATATATATATATATATATATATATGTAGATATATGTATACATATCTCTCTCTCTCTCTCCATATATATATATATACATATATATATATATATATATATATATATATATATATATACTAGATCTATATGTATACGAATATCACCCACAGGCATGTATACACACACACATACATTCTTATTTTTTTTATAGAAATCTATCTTACCCAATAGGGAAATAGGAAGGGCAGAGGATAAAAGAATGGTAGAGGATGATAACAAAGATTAAGGTTTGCAGTCCTTAGAAGCCAGATAGATTATTTTAAACCCTTTTATTGTCTTTTTTAGAAAGGTTTTATTTATTTTGAGTTTTACAATTCCCCCCCCATTCTTGCTTCCCCCCAACCCCACAATCGGCATTCAGTTAGTCTTTACATTGTCTCCATTGATCTCAGTTGAATGTGATGAGAAAGAAATCATATCCTTAAGGAAGAGAAATAAAGTATGAGATAGCAAAATTGCATAATAAGATAACTTTTTTTTTTCCTAATTTGACAGTCTTTGATCTTTGTTCAAAGTTGACAACTCTTTCTCTGAATACAGACAGTATTTTCCATTGAAGATACCCTAAAATTTTTCCCTGGTTGTTGCACTGATGGAATGAGCAAGTCCCTCAAGGTTGATCAGCACCCACATGCTGCTGTTAGGATGTATAATGTTTTTCTGGTTCTACTCATCTAACTCATCATCAGTTCACACAAATCCTTCCAGGCTTTCCTGAATTCCCATCCCTCCAGTTTCTAATAGAACAATAGTGTTCCATGATACACATATACAACAGTTTGGTAAGCCATTCCCCAATTGAAGGACATTCACTTAATTTCCAATTCTTTGCCACCACAAAGAGGGCTGCTAAGAATATTTTTGTACAAGTGATGTTTTTACCCTTTTTCATAATCTCTTCAATGTATATACCCAGTAATTGTATTGGTGGATAAAAAGGTATGCACATTTTTGTTGGCCTTCAGACATAGTTACAAATTGCTCTCCAGAAAGGTTGGATGAGTTCACAGTTCCACTAACAATGTATTAGTGTGTCAGATTTCCTGCATCCCTTCCAACATTGATTACTATCTTTTCTGGTCATATTGGCTAGTCTGAGAGGTGTGAGGTGGTATCTCAGAGATGCTTTAATTTTCATTTCTCTAAAAGAAGTGATTTGATGTAATTTTTCAAATGATTATGGATTGCTTTGATTTCTTCAACTGTAAATTGCCTTTGCACATCATTTGATCATTTGTCATTTGGGGAATGGCTTGGTTTTTTGAAAATTTGACTCAGTTCTCTATATATTTTAGAAATGAGTCCTTTGTCAGAAATGCTAGTTGCAAAACTTGTTTCACACTGACTACATTTCTTTTGATTTTGGTTACAGTGCTTTTGTCTGTGCAAAAACATTTTAATTTAATGTAATAAAAATTATCTAGTTTGTTTTTAATGCTGTTCTCCATCTCTTCCTTGGTCATAAACTGCTTCCTTTATCATAGATCTGACAGCTAAGCTACTCCTTGATCTTCTAGTTTTCATATAATATAGTTTTTATGTCTAAATACTATATCCATTTGTATCTTATTTTGGTATAACATGTGAGGTATTGCTCTTATCTAAGTTTCTTCCATACTAACTTCCAATTTTTCCAACATTTTTTATGAAAGAGAGAGTTTTTAATCCAATAGTTAAACTCTGCTTTTATCAAACAGCAGATTACTATAATCATTTCCTGCTATTGAACCTAGTCTATTCCACTGATTCACCACTCCATATCCTAGCCAATACCAGACAGTTTTGATGACTGATGCTTTATAATATAATTTTAGATCGGGTAAGGTTAAGTCACCTTCTATTGCACTTTTTTTCATTGAATTCCTGGAAATTCTTGACTTTTTATTTCTCTAAATTTATTTACAACTTTTTCTAACTCATTAAAAGTAATTTTTTTTGTAATTTTGATTGGGAGGACACTGAACAAATAGTTCAGTTTTGGAAGAATTGTCATTTTTATTATATTAGCTTAACCTAAACCATGAACAGCTGATATTTAACCAGGTATTTAAATCTGGTTTTATTTGTGTGAGAAGTGTTTTGTAATTGTTTTCAAAAAGTTTTTGAGTCTGCCTTGGCAAGTAGATTTCCACGTATTTTATAATGTCTGAGGTTATGTTGAATGGGATTTCTCTTTCTAGCTCTTTCTACTGTATCTTACTAATTATATATAGAAATGTTGAGTATTTATGAGGGTTTATTTTATATCCTATGACTTTGCTAAAATTGTTAATTATTTCTAGTAGCTTTTAGATGATTTTTTGGGATTCTCTAGGTATTCCATTATATCATTTACAGAGTGAGAATTTTGTCTCTTCTTTCCCAATTCTAATTCCTTCAATTTCTTTTTCTTCTCTTATTACTGAGACTAACATTTCTAACAAGATATTGAATAGTAGTAGTGATAATGGTCATCCTTGTTTCACCCCTGATCTTATTGGAAATGCCTCAAGCCTATCCCCATTGGTTATAATGCTTGTTTATGGTTTCAGATAGATACTACTTACTATTCTAAGGAAGAAATCATTTGTTCCTACACTCTTTAGTGTTTTTAGTAGGAATGGGTGCTGTATTTTATCAAAAGGTTTTCAGCATCTATTGATAAGATCACAAGAATTCTGATATTTATGTTATTGATAAATTAATTGTATTAACAGTTTTCTTAATATTGAACTAAACCTGTGTTCCTGGAATAAATCCTACTTGATCATAATGTTTTTTTCTAGTGATAAGTTGTTGTAATCTTTCTGCTAAGATTTTATTTAAGATTTGTGCATCTATATTCATCAGGAAGGTAGGTCCATAATTTTCTTTCTCTGTTTTAACTCTTCCTGGTTTAGGTATCAGCACCATATTGGTTTCATAGAAAGAGTTAGGCAGAGTTCTGTCTTCACTTATTTTTCCAGAGAGTTTATATAGAATTGGAACCAATTGTTTCCTTAAATGTTTGATAGAATTCACTTGTGAATCCATCTGGCCATGGAGATTTTTAATTAGGGAGTTCAGTAATAACTTGCTGAATTTCTTTTTATGAGATAGGGTTATTTAGGTTTTCAATTTCTTCTTCATTTAATCTGGGTAACATAATTTTTCCAAAAATTCATCCATTTCACTTCAATTGTCAAATTTATTAGCATAGAGTTGTGGAAAAAAATTCCAAATTATTACTTTAATTTCCTCCACATTGGTGTTGAGTTCACCTTTTTCATTTATGACACTAGCAATTTGGTTTTCTTCTTTCTTTTTTTCATCAAATTGACCAGATATCTATTAATTTTATTGTTTTATCATAACATCAGCTCTTGTTTTTATTTGTTAGTTCAATAGTTTTCTTGCTTTCAATTTTATTAATTTTTCTTTTAAGTTTTAGAATTTCTAATTTGGTATTTAATTGGGGGTTTTTAATTTGTTCTTTATCTAATTTTTAGTTGCATGTTTAGTTCATTGATAACATCGTTCTCTAATTTATTCATGTAGCCATTTAAAGATATAATATTTCCCCTAACAGCTGCATTGAGTAAATCCCAAAGGTTTTAGTATGTTGTTTCATATTGTCATTATCTAGAATGAAATAATTAATTCTTTTTATAATTTGTTGTTTGATTCACTCATTCGTTAAAATAAGGTTATTTAGTTTCTAATTAGTTCTGGGTCTATATCTCTCTGACACAGTGTTACATATGATTTTTATTGCATTATGATATGAGAAATATGGATTCACTAGCTCTGCCTTTCTGCAGCTGATCATTAGGTTTTTATGTCCTAGTACATTTTCAATTTTTGTGTGTCATCTACTGCAGAAAAAGATGTATATTCCTTTCTATCCCCATAAAATTCCTCTATAGGTCTATCATATCTAGTATTTCTATCAACCTATTTACCTCCTTAACTTCCTTCTTGTAAATTTTATGATTAGATTTATCTAAATTTGAGAGTGGGAGGGTGAGGTCTCCCACTAGTAGAGTTTTGTAGTCTATGTCTTCCTGTAGTTCTTTCAACTTCTCCTCTAAGTATCTGGATGCTGTACCATTGGGTGCATGCATATTTGGTATAGAAATTATTTTAATGTCTATGGTACCTTTTAGGAGGATATAGTTTCCTTCGTTATCTCTTTTAATGCTATCTATTTTTGCAACTGCTTTGTCTGAGATAACAATTGCTACCCCTGCTTTTTTTCACTTTAGCTGAAACAAAATATATTTTGCTGCAACCTTTTACCTTTACTCTGTATGTATCTCTCTGCTTAAAAGGAGTTTCTTGTAAGCAGCAAATTGTAGGATTCTGGTTTTTAATCCACTCTGCTATTCCCTTATGTTTTAAAGGATAGTTCATTCCATTCACATTCAAATTATAATTACTAAATTTTTTTGACTTCCATGCTATCTTCCTTCTGTTTATATTTTCCCCCCTTTTCCCTTTTTATCCATATTCCCCAGGGCTTTGTTTCTGAATACCACCACCTTCAGTACTTTTCCCTCTTACATGAACCCTTCTCCCCTTTCTTTCCCCTTTCTCTTTTCCCCTTCTTCCCTTCCTTCTGTTAGTTCCTCTTTTCTCTCCTTCCCCATCCCCCCTTCCTTTTCCCCCTTTTAATGATTGAAAAGTAAGATAAGTTTCTTAACTGAACTGAGTTTGTCTAAGTTAGCTTTAAGCCAAGTGTGATGAGATGAAGATTCAGGTACTTCTCATCTCCTCTCTTCTTCTCCTCAATTATAATAAGTCTTTTGTCCTTCTTGATGTAATGAAATTTACTCCATTCAGTCTCCTCCATCCTACCATCTTCTTACTGTCCCCCTTTTTATGAAGGTATGGTTTTTAAATCATTCTATCTGAGTCACAGAAAAATTATGTTTCCATCATTTCTGGCTCATGTATAGTCTCTCTGATAGAGTTACAATTCTCAAGTGTTACAAGACTCTTTCTCCCAAGTGGGTATATAGCCAGTTTCTTATTGAATAGTAGTTTTTTTCCTTAACCCTTTTTTCTTAACCTTTTAATGTGTCTCTTGAGCCTTCTGCTTGATGTCCAAATTTTCTATTTATCTCTGGTCTTTTCATCATGAAATTTTGGAAGTGTCCCATTTCATTATTTTTATTTGTTTTTTATTTATTTAATTTAATTTTATTATATTTACTTATTTATTTTATTATCCCATATTTTCCTCTGGAAGTGAAGCCTCAGCTTTGCCTGGTAATGTATTCTTTAGCTGCATTCCAAGCTCCCTTGATCTTCAGAATATCTCATTCCAGGTCCTTTGATCCCTTGATGTTGCTGCAGTCAGGTCCTGCATTATCCTTACTGTGGCTCCTTGGTATTTAAGTTTTTTCTTTCTGGCTGCTTGCAGAAATTTTTCTTTTATCTTATAGTTCTGGAATTAGGTCACAAAATTTCTTGGTGTTTTCATGTTCCAGAGGTAATCGATGTATTTTTTCAATAACTATTTTGCCCTCTGTTTCCATGATATCAGGGCAATTTTCCATCAATAAATCCTGTAACATTAAGTCCAGGCTTTTTTTTTCTCTTCAGTGTTTTCAGGAATGCTATAATGCTCAGGTTATCCCATCTTGATCTGTTCTCAAGGTCAGTGGTTTTGCTGATGAAGTATTTTACATTTTTTTTTATTTTTTTGATCTTTTGGTTTTTGTTTAACACAATCTTGTTGTCTCATAAAGTCAGTAGTTTCCACCGATTCCATTCTTTTTTTAAGAGAAGATTTTTATTCATTTATCTTTTACATCTCCTTTTCCAATTAGTCAGTTTTATTTTTGAAGGAGTTTTCCATTTGTTCAAAGGCAGTTTTGATAACATCATTTCTTTTTTACATTTGCCCCATTGAAGAGCTGAGAGAGTTATTCTCATTTTGTATTTGTCCAGTTGTATTTTCCAAGGATTTGTTTTCTTTTTGTGAATGTTAATTTTGGGGGCAGCCAGCTAGGTAGCTCAGTGGATAGAGCACCAGCCCTGGAGTCAGGAGTATTTGAGTTGAAATCCAGCCTCAGACACTTAATAATTACCTAGCTGTGTGGCCTTGGGCAAGCCACTTAATCCTATTGCCTTGCAAAACAAAACAAAACAAACAAACAAAAAAGGAATTACTAGATCTGTCTGGGTTAGAATCTGTAATTAAAAGTATTTCTCCATGGAACACCCCCCCCCAGCCCCATATCTTTCTAGAGATTTTGTTCCCTTGGCTTTTTAGTTCCAAGGGCCTGCAAGTAGGAAGTGTTGTTTGCTTTCTCTAGAATGTTTGGGGCCTTCAGCAGCAGGCTCTGAGTTGACCTTGAACACTGGGCTGGGCCCTGGGGGAGGGAGTTAAAGTCTTTCTATTCAGTAAACTCTCTTGACCACGCCTTAGCCTGAGGGGGTGCAGGGCTTGTTTGATTTTTATTCTGAGTGAAGAGCTCCACTGAAATTATGGAGCTCAGGTCCTCATCCCAGCTGGTTGTTCTCCAAGTATGCTCTTAAACTCTGTCTTGTAATTTACCCTCCTGTAACTCCTCTCTCCCCCAGGTAAAGAGTCTTCAGCTACAGTTTGATCTCACACCCACCACTCACCAAAGTCTCTAGGGCTCAGGTTGGCCCTCTCACTTCCCCTAGCTGCTGGCCCAGCACTGCTCCTCTGGTCTCTGCTCCTAGTTCAACCACAGTCCCCTGAGACAGACCTTCTTGGTAGGTGTTCTTCTCCTAGCTTCTCTTTCTGGGTTTTTTCAATCAAATTTCTGTTAAGAATTTTCTATCATGTTATTTTTGAGGGGAAAGAGGAGCACTTAACACAGTGCTTGTTTTCTCTCCGCCATCTTGGCCAGAAGTCTGCATATAGACTTTTAATAAAGGAAGGATTTAAAATGAGAGAGAAGAAATAGAAGAAAATGGGATGGAGAAAAACAGGTAGTAATCATAACTGAAGGGGAATTGTACTCACTTGTAAAATACAAGCAGATAGAAGAAAAGATTAGAAACCTGGGTGCAAAAAATGTTGTTTACAAGGGACACATCGAGAATAGAAAAAAGCACACTCAGAGTTCATATGAAAGATTGGAACACAATCTAATATGCTGTAGCTTAAGTAAAAACTGGCAAAGGTAGCAATCATGATCTCAGATGAAGCAAAAACATAAATAGACCTAAATGAAAAAGATAATTAGGAAAACTACATTTTTTTTTGTTTTTTTGCAAGGCAAGTGGGGTTAAGTTGCTTGCCCAAGGACACACAGCTAGGTAATGATTAAGTGTCTGAGACTGGATTTGAACCTAGGTACTCCTGATTCCAAGGCTGATGCTTTATCCACTGCCCCACCTAGCTGCCCTGGAAAAATACATTTTACTAAAATGTACCACAGGCAATGAAATAACGTGAAGACTTTTTACAGCATGTTTCTCTATTAAACACCTAATTTCTCAACTATATAGAGAACTGCATAAAATTTATGAAAATAAGAGCTATTTCCAGTGTAGAATATGAATCATCTGTCTTCAGAAGAAATAATGTTAATTGTAGCTATTTGAAAAAAAATTCCAAATCACTATTGATAGGACAAGTATCAATTAAAACAATTCTGAGGTACCCCTAACTCCTTTCATAAATGACAAATGCTTAAGAGGAAGATAGATACATACATTTATGATCTGTTTATAGAGTTGTGAACTGATTCAACAATTTTGAGATACGCCCAAAGGCTGTGCATATCCTTTGATCCATCAATATCACAATTAAATCTAAAGAGATTAAAGAAAAAGGCAAGATATTACAGTAATATTAATATCAGCACGTTTGTGGTTAAAAAGAATCAGAAATTGAAGTCATGCTCATCAATTGGGTAATAGCTGAAGAAGATGTGATATATGATTGTGGTGAAGTACTACTGGGCTATAAAATTCAAAGTGAGAAGTATTAGAAGATCATTATGTACAGTAGCATAAATGCTGTTGTGATAATCAACTGTGAAAGACTTAGCTATTTCCAATGGAACCATGATGAACTCAGAGTTCAAACTGAAGTATGATTCCATTATTTTCCTTATTTTTTAGCAATATGGTTAAATATAAATGTTTTGCATGATTCTTTATGTATAATCAGTTCATATTGTTTGCCTTCTCAGTGAGTGGAAAGAATAGGAGGGAGGAAATAAATTTTGAATTAATAAAGGAAAAAAGAAAGGTAAAAAGAAATCCTGACTTTTTAAAGGTCTTGATAATATCCTCCAAGTGAACAAGTAAATGTGAAAATTGCAAGAAAGGGACAATTGTTTGTTTCAGAAAAATTCTTAACCTTACATCATCAACATTTTCTCAAAGAAAGAAATTAATTGATAGTACTGGATGCTAAAAACACCAAATCTAATCACGGAGAATACGGTTTAAATAATTTTTAACAAGTTGAGAAGCATATGTTATAGATGATTTAGTCATCTATGTACATAGATTCATGTACATGAATCATCTGAGCTAAGATCGCTATTTATAAAAAAAGCAAGCAGAGATAGTTATAAGAAAAATATATATATGGTTTTGAAGAAATTTAATTTTTAGTAATGTAATATATTTATTAAAATAAAAATGGAAAATAGATTATGGAAATGACATTAACCCTAGCTATAATACCATCCAAATTTAATTTCATAAATTCATTCAAAATTTTAACCAGTATAGATTTGTCACAATAAGCTGAACAAGAGAACTCAGAAAACACCTTAGTAAACATTTCACTTATATGCCAAACCCAGATAGCTTTGGGTCATAGGATAAACTTGTCTACTGTATATTATTGAGAAGAATGATGGATGATTATGAGCACTATTGTTTCATAAATCTGAGAGAATCAATGGAGGATAAAATCAGTTTAGAGAAAGGTTGTCAAGATATCCAAGCAAGCAAAGTCATCCCAAGAGAATGTGGGATGAAAATGGAAAGTACTTCAAACAGAAGAAAAATGGAAAATATTTCCAAAAAAAAAATCAACATTTCAATCCATCAAAAATAATGGAGAGATCTAACATCTTTTCTCCCCTTGGTATTAGTTTTAAAGGTTGAATTATATTATTTCATTGCACCCAGTTTGACTGTTAAACTCTTCATTAGAGGAGTCAGGCAACTATTTCACTTCTATTTTCTTTCTATAACTTACTGTCCTTTCTTCATTTCTCTTTTTGGTCTTTGTGAAGTCTTTCCTTTTTGCTTCTGACAGCCACATTTCTCACTTCTATTCTGCTGACATATAAAATGATATTCTCTAACAGGTATAGTATTATCTTTTTTTTCTTTAAAATCCATTGATGACCTGCATGACTGTTCTCCCCTTACTCTGGTCCCATCAATGACTTTGTGATCAGTTCGTGTCTTTTTAAAGAACTCACTCAGAATTATCATTCACACAATTCCATAAGTTTTTGGTCAATGACACTTCTTTTCCAATTACAAAACTTAGGTCTTGTAATTTTAAACTTCCAATAATTAGTCCTAGCTCTATCTTACTTGGCCAAGCATAAGAGATTTAGTCTTTCTATATGTAACCATTCTTAACCCAAGAAATATTTACTTTAAACTAATCATCTCAGGTTTCTTCTGCTGAACTTTATATATCAGGATCCCCAGAGTAAACACTAACTTGCTTATTTTCCTTTAGACAAAATTCAATTAAAATTCTTTGAATAAGTGCATAATAATTGGCAGATACTTTTATTAGGTTTTGGAGATAATAGGACAAAAATTAAGATTTATTGTCGTCAAGGTATTCATGTTCTATTAGATGAAAACACCTGTGCATATACAAGTATATAAAATTAATAAAACATAATTTTGAAGGGGATCTATCATCTGAGGCAGGAAAGTTGGGGAACAGGAAAGGTCTCATATAAAAGTTGGTATTAGAAGGAAATTAGCTTTTTATAGAGAGATCTGGGGAGAAGGGAGTACATACTAAACATGGAAGATAGCTTATAAAAAGGTACAAAAGATAGTTACTGAGTTTTATGTATAGTAAGAAAGAAACTTTGACAGGATTGTAAAGTGTGTGAATAGTAATATAATAAGGTTATAAAAGTAGGTTAATAAGGGATATAGTCATTTTTATTTGATCCTAATATTAATTATAAGCTAAAGGAATTTATTTAATAGGAGAGTGATGTAGCTGGGCTTATGCTATGGGGAGGATGCACTGGAGTGGGGAGAGACGTGGAGTAATGAAACTCAATAAAAGGCTATTACAATCATCTAGGTAAAGGGAACCTAAGCTAGAGTGGAGTGGCCATATTAGCAGAGAGAAGGGGACACATATAAAAGATGCGATAAAATTAGAACTGAGTAAAAATGAATTTGTGGGGGGAAGAGAGATAAAGATAGAGATAGAGAGAGAGAGAGAGAGAGAGAGAGAGAGAGAGAGAGAGAGAAAATGAATCAAAGATTACTACTATTGTTAATGTTGATGCTGCATATAAATAGGATTTTAAGGTTTACCAAGTACTTTAAAAATATCTTCATAGCAGTCTTGGGATCTTGATAGTATGTTTATTTTAATTTTCCAGATAAAAAAACTGAGGGGAAAGAGAGAATATATGACCTGCCAGTGCCATACAACTGGTAAATATATGAGGCCAAATTTGAACTTATATTTTTCTAATTCTACGTCCAGACCTCTATTTACTGTGCCACAAATACTAACATAGAGGTTGTGAATCTAGGTGACTGAAAAGATGATGGTACCTTTTACAGAGAGATGTCTCAAAGAACAATTAGCTTTGGAGAAAAATTAATCAGATACATTTTGGACATACCACATTTGTGATGCCACTTTTTTTTCTTTCATTAGGTGATATTGGCTCAGAGTTCAGAAGAGAAACTCATATTAGTAATAAAGATCTGAACCCTTTGTAAAGAGTCAATAATTAAAACCAAGGGGTTAATAAGATCACCGACAGAAAGGGTAGAAAGAGAAAAGGTTATCCAGGTCAAAATCTGGCCAAGATATGTGTCAGCATATAACATATGATCCCTCAAAGGAGAATAAAAAGAAACATACAGATATGCCAGTATTTTAACCAAGACACCTCTTTTGTCTTTCTTTGGACAGATTCCAACTTTGAAAAGTCCTTTCTAAAATGTTATACACAGAATTACTCATTTACACTATACTCCTTGAAATATTAGTTAAGGTATTAATTTATTTCATGAATATTGTGTGCATACAAGAAAACATTAAAAGGGTAAAAATTCTTTATTAGTATGAAATAAAATCATGTTTATTATATATTTTATCTGACTGAAGATAATAACTTTCCACAAACCATTTTTTTAAAAATAATTTATGATCAATACCATCTCAATATGAAAAATCATTTGAATTCCAAATTTCAGCATTTCTCCATAAAATAAACCGGACTATCAAATCAGTGCAGTTTTCCATCATATAATATTATTGAATTATCTAGGGGGGTTGGGGTAAAACAGTCATAAATTGCTATTATTTGAGGTAATTCTGTTGCTAAGGTTACAACTACTGTGAGTGTGTGTATGTGGGAATTTAACAGGGTACAGCTTAGTGAGCATGCTCCCTACCACCCCCACTTTTCAATCTTATGGAAGCCAAAAAATTCCATCTTTGTGTTTGAATTTCAAACAAAAGTTGAAATCCAAGCAAAAGTTGTCATTTGTTTTTTTCTTTTATTTGCTATGAAATTTGCTAACCCTTGAAAGGTCCATAATAATTCACCTACTCTAACAGTTCAGCAACAAACTTGAAAGAGTAATTTCTCAGTTTAATACCTATAT
This sequence comes from Macrotis lagotis, assembly GCF_037893015.1. NCBI lineage: Eukaryota > Metazoa > Chordata > Mammalia > Peramelemorphia > Peramelidae > Macrotis > Macrotis lagotis. The sequence goes on from NC_133660.1 coordinate 188,474,683, forward strand.
TCCTCTGTGGACTTTCAAACACATGACAGTATTGAATGATATTAAGTTTTCCCAATAATTGAAACTTCCTACACAATTCTCTTCTAAAATGAGCAGACCAAGGCTAATATTTATAAATTCTTTCATGTCTCTCAAAAAAGTAATTTAAAAATACAAAAATTTAATTACCCAAATGCTATTGATCATCATTATTCAATATTTAAAAATGGAAATACAGTCACAAGGCAGTTTATAATGCAATGTAATATGTTAATATATTCTTGCCTTTGCCAACATCTTACTATATTTTATATAAATGTAATTCCTTTTGCATATTTACATTTCTCCTAATAGAAAATATATGTACATAAAACTTTCTTTTAAGTAGTTCACTAAGTATTTCTTCATATCCCTTTTTCTCAGAAAGTTATTGCAAAAGCATTTAAGATGTCAAAGATGAGAGACTTTTATCACTAATGGCACAAATATTTATTAAATAGAGAAGAGGTGCCAGAGACTAGACTGGTACTAGGTAACATTTTTGGCTTTTGGGGAGTTGTTATTGCTGTTTTTGTGCTGATTTCATTAGTAATATTCATCCCTCTTTAAGTGAATTTCTATAACTTAGGGATTTGGAATATTGGGATATTGAAAGGAGAAAGTCACCTAGTCTGTGTGTGTGTGTGTGTGTGTGTGTGTGTGTGTGTGTGTGTGTGTGTGTGTGTGTGTTTAAATATTGGACCAAAATTCAGATCATCCTACTATATGCTACTTCTATTTTTCTTTTGGTGTCCTGGAGAATTGGATGGAGGAAATTATATCTCTTTATCTACCTTTTCTATGATATTCAGGTCTGTAATTCCAAGGGAAAGAAAACACAGAAGAAAAGGAAAAAAATGATTTATAAATTCACTTTTATAAACCACAGAGGAAGGGTTCATCTACTTACTCACTGTTGGCATTCATCTTGGAAGCATTACTGTGCATCATTAAGAGTATTTACATCTGTTCTCTTAGTAGGGGCTATTCTCTTAGTAATGGAATATTTCCATTTCCATACAAGAAATACTTCTCATAAAATATGCATCATGTGACATTATCAAGTTGACTGAAGGAACTCATAATATTTACTAAGGATTCCCTTAACAGCTCATCATCAAGAATGACAATATACCTGGTAAGCTGTTATCTCATCTTTGCTTGAAGATCTTAAATGATGATGACCTTTCTACTTGCCCATTCCCTTTTCTTGGAGAGCTCTCATTATTAGAAAAATTGTCCTTATCTCAAAACTATACTTGCCTTTTTGCAGCTTCTGTATATTGGTCCTATTTTTGTACTTTTGCATCATGAAGAATAAATGGATTTAATATCATTTCCATAGGAGAGTCCTTCAAATACTAGAATGGAAATACCACTGCCTCTTTTTTTAAATTTTGTTTTTATTCATTTTTTGTCATTATTACATTAGTCTTATTAGAAAAGTAGACATAATACCCCCATTCCCCCACAAAAATACAGAAATCTCAAGGAAAATAAATTGAGAGGGAAAAAAGGTAAACTTCAGGTTTTTTTTTTTGGGTTTTTTTTTTTTAGTTTTTGAAAGGCAATGGAGTTAAGTGGCTTGCCCAAGGCCATACAGCTAGGTAATTATTAAGTGTCTGAGACCAGATTTGAACTCAGATCCTCCTGACTCCAGGGCTGGTGCTCTATGCATTGCACCGTGTAGTCACCCCTTGTGCCACCTAGCCACCCCACCTTCAGTCTTTATTCAAATGCCATCAGTCTTGTTAGTGGAGTGGATAGCATTCTTTATAATAAGTCCATCAGAGAAGTTGCTTCAATATTTTTCCCCACAATTCCTATTATTAGATGTATGTCCCTCCATTCTCTTCTTCCTCACCTCCATTTATTCTATTCTTTCTCTCTTTTCACCCCAGCCCTTCCTCAAATGTGTGTTGTATTTGACTACTCTCTCCATTGATCTTTCTTCTCATCTGTCACCTATACTCCCCCTCTCCTCCCCAGTTCCCTTTCTCCCATCCCTTTCCTCTCCTTTTTTTTCCTGTAGGGCAAGATAGAATCCTACAGCCTATTGAGTGTGTATATTATTGCCTCTCTGAACCATTTCTGATGCGAATGAAGTTTCACTCATTCCCCTATCCCTCCTTCCATTCCATTGCATAAGTTTTTCTTTGTCTTTTTTATGTAAAATATCTTAGTTCATCCTACCTCTCCTTTCCCTTTGTCCAGATACATTCCTTTATTTCCTCTTTACTCCTTTCTTTATAATATACCTTCATATTCAGCTCCCTCCTGTGCCTTGTCTATATATGATTCTTTTAACTGTCCTAATGAATAAGAAGGTTCATGTGAGTTTTCATGTTGTCATGCAGGAATGAAAGCAGTTCAGAATCATTAAGTCCCTCCTAATTTGTCCTTCCTGTCCACACTAGCTTCACTTGAGTCCTATATTTGAAGATCAAACTTATTGCATGCTCTGGTTGTTTCACCAAGAAAGTTTGAATTTCTCTAGTTCATCAATTGTTCATCTTTTCCCCTTAAAGACTATGATCACTTTTGATGAATAGTTGATTCTTGGTTGTAATCTAAGCTCTCTTCCTTCTGGAATATCATATTCCAAACCTATGAGTCCTTAATGGAGTTGCTGCTAAATCCTCTATAATTCTGCCAATAATTTAAAAATTATCTCTCTTGTATCTGTTTTCTAAGTCAGTTGTTTTTCCAATGAGATATTTCACATCTTTTCTAGATTATTTTTAGTTTGTTTTATGCTTTCTTGTTTTCTCACAAAATCATCAGTTTTCCTTGGCTTCATACTATATTTGAAGGAGTTATTTTGTTCAGAGAGTTTTTTTATTTTTCCAATTGGCCATTTCTGATTTTTAAGTTATCCTTCTCCTCATTGACCTTTTGGACTGCCTTTTTCATTTGACCTAAACTGGTTTTTAAGATGTTATTTTCTTCAGTATTTTTGTATCTCCATCACCAAGCTGCTAATTAGGTTTTCATGATTTTCCTACATCACTTTCATTTCTCCCAGTTTATGCTCTATCTCCCTTACTTGATTTTAAAAATTCCTTTTGAACTCTTTCATAGCCTGAGACAAATTCATATCTTTCCTTGAGACTTTGGATACAGAAGCATTGATTTTCTCAACTTCCAAGTATGTATTTTGATCCTCCATGCGACTAGAGTAATTCTCTATGGTTAGATTTTTTTCTTTTGTTGTTTGCTCATTTCCCCAGTCTATGACTTGATTTTTACTTGTTGTTAAGGTAGCACTCTGCTCCCAGTGTGGAGGACACACTTTCTCAAGATTTTGAGGGTTTTTTGCACTGTTTTAAGGGACACTCCCCATCTTCTATGTGAAATATCTTAGTCCATCCTGAGCAAAGGTGGTATCCTTGATATTATAAAAAGAAAGCTTCTATTTCCTAAAGTGTTGTCACAAAAGGTCTTATGAGAGACTCTGACTGCTCTCTTGGCCTGTGATCTGGTCAGTGGATGACCACAAGCACTTACTTCTGCTCTGGAACTGTGAGGAGAGCCCCTGCTCATTATGGTATTACGGGGCCCCAGACTGTGACCTGGATCTGAGATTAGGGAAAGCAATAGAGTCCTGCCCCAGGGATAATAGTCTCCCTCATCCCCCTTTCCCTCAGTGGGAATGAGTGCTCTAGAAACAGTTACTGGGTGAATCTTGGCATGCTTCTGATTTCCAGGGCCTAGACTACATTGAAGCCTAGGCTTCACATTCACTCTGGTGTGGCAGAGTTTTGTCACACTGACCTTCCAAGTTGTCCTTGGCAATCCCTGATCTGAGAACTAAATCACCATCACTGCTATGGACCCAGACACCCACAGGTGCCTCGCAGGTTGTTCCTTCATGACTGGAACTGGTTTGCTCCAGTGCCTGTCAGTGGCCTGGATTGATATATGCTATGGCCATTTCCAACTCGAGTGCAACAGACCCTTCCTGCAAATCTTCCAAATTGTCTTGGGCTGGAAAATTGTTTCACTCAGTCAGGATTTCTGTAGTTTCCACCACTCTAGAACTGGGTTAGATTCATAATTGAAAGGCATTTGGAGTGGTGTTGGGGAGAACTTCTGGAATACCCTGCCTTTACTCTGCTTTCTTGGCTCTGGCCCTGCTACCACTAATGATTAAGTCTTCTCTTTTTCTGGTTTAAACATCCAAGTTCCTTCAATTTGCCCTCTTATAATAGGGTTTCAAGGTCCATTATCATCCAAGTTGTACACTAAAATCTCTAATTTTCCAATTCCTTTACACTTCATTTTTAAAATGTGATGAACAGAACTAAATTGCAAATGCCAAATGTGTTCTAATCAAGACCAAATATAGTTGAATTTGAATGTATCTGGGACTAGATATTTAACATCTCAATGTAGACTAAAATTGTCATATTGTTTTTAGGTGCCCTAAAACACAGTTGATTGATACTGAGCACATTATATCACAAGATATTTTATATAAGGCCAGCTATATTTCTAGACCTCTTCAATCTTGGACTTACTTATCAAATTAATTTTTTGAACCTAAGTCTAAGGTTTTACATTAATCATCATTAAAATTGCTGGTCTCTTAAGTTTTTTTCATTAATGATTATACTGTTTGCTATTTTTCCTAGATCAATGTCATCTTCACATTTGATATATATTTCATCTGACTATTCACTCAGTATCTATCCCAGTCTATCCTGGCCTGACCTTATTTTCTTTTTTTCTTTTGTATGTATCCACATGTGCATATTTGCAAACATTTTTGAGTTTTGAGACTAGTATGACTTTAGGCTTGGACTTTAGCTTCTTACAATGTGGAGAATAATCCCAATCCTTGCTTTTTGGCATTGGGAAGAACCTGATGAAGCTTTTGCTATGTGAAAGAAATCTCCAATCAATGAGCAGAATTCATTAACAGAATGTTACTGCTGAAAGTTCCCCAAATAATTTTTTTTCCCTCAATGGTCTTTTTTTTTTTGCATATGCCAAAAGTAAGACTGAAAGATGAAGCTATTTCGTTTAATAAGTGGCAGACTGGAATTCTGATCTAATTATTCCCACAGTGGTTAAGCATTCTCCCCTCTGTAGTGAGTTTTATATGCACCCCTGACAGTCAAGTGCATGTGTATGTAACTTGTATTCTTGGGATTTTGTATGCATCCATATGTTTGCAATCAAATAATTATAATGAATTTGAATCTCTTTATAAAACTATTATGCAGAGATTACAAAAGCTTATTTCATTCCAGGAACTCCTTAACATGCATCTAATAAGAGCTAACATTTACATGGAAGTTTATGATTTGCAAAGTGTTTTATTATTATTTCCTTTGAATATTGCAATATGCCTTTGAGGGGGGTTCTTTTATTTTCTCCTTTTTTACAAAAGATGCAGAGGTTTAGGGTACTTGCCTAGAGACACACAGATAAAATTTATATGTAACAATTTGATTTCAGATATCTGGTTCCCAGTCCAGTACTGCATAAACTAAGCTACCAAGCTGCCTAAAATATATGTATATTCCAATATATAGTTTTTATAGATTGTTTATTGTTAATAAATTTCCCTTATTTACCTTTAAAAAATATCAAATGTATACAAAGACAAAACAACTGAACATTTGATTTGGTATATTAAACCAAAAGAATTTCCTAGTGACTATGTCCTGCATGGTTGACTGTTCTCACACATAGCAGTTGATGTGATAATCCCATGTTTATCTTCTTCATTAAATTTTGTCTTAAAGGCCAGAGGTATTTTTGCTTCATTTAAAATTACCTGACGGTGGCTAGTGAAATTCTTGTGCTAACTGTATCCTCCCTTCATGTTACTGACTAATTGGTGTCATTGTTTTACAGAGAAGAAATCAAGGGTGAATTACATAGCAGTTAAAAAGGAAGTCATTGCCCCTGGCTTTCTACTTCTCAGGTCACAAATCTATACTACAAATGCAGTTCTCTTGACACTATATGCCCCATTAGGCAATAGAAAGTTTCTGACAACATTTTAGGTAAAAACATCATTAACAATAATTGGGACAGCCTAAAGATACAAAAAATGGACAAGTGACACCAGAGGAGTGCATGTATGTATATATGCATTAGGAGGCAAGATAATTTCAATTGGCCAAGTAGGAGGAGTTGGTCAATATTTTAACATAGTTACAGAAACTAAAAGCTGCAATTGAATCTTTAAGATTAATATGTGGGAGTAGATTGTGATTTTAACATAGTAACTAAGTATCAATTTACATTTCCTCAAATGAGAGAGGTCATAAATTTCAGGTTTGAATATTTTTCCTTTCCTTTCCTAATAGAAGTCATACTAATTTTAGAATAAGTGAATATCTAACATTATATACCTTCTGAAGTATAATACCTAATACAGTGCCCTATACAACTACTCAATTAGTGTTGAATACATAAAATAATATAGATAGATAGAAAGACAGACAGACAGACAGATAGGGATATATAGGTGTAGCTTGAAAAAGGATTCAGAAACCACAAACAGATTTCTAAGTAATTTAAAAATAAGATGTTAGAGTTGGGAAGACTATTAGAGATTACTTAGTAATTACTTACTTATAGGGACTGCTAAAATTGGGACATCTAGCCTTCTGGATCAGCATAGGAATAAATCCTCATTCCTCCAATCTGCTGTCAAGGTCTCAGCAATTTGACCTTTGCATTATCTCTCATATGGACCTCCTTATCTCCCCTGATATTCCACCATTCTAGTACAAGCCCTAATCATCTCTTACTTCAGTGATTGCATTAGCCTGCTGGTAGATCTCCCTATCTAAAGTCCTCCCCTCACCCCACTACTATCAGTCAAAAAGGTGATTGTTATAAAGGATAAGTCCAATCTTTTCCTGCCCAATGGGTTCTTGTGGCCTCCAGAAGCATGTACAAAATAGTCTACTTGCCATTAAAAGTCTTTCATAACTTAGCCTCCTCTTAGCTTTCTGGTCTTCTTATATTTATTACATGATATGTACATGTACTCCCAAACGCAGTGACACTGGTCTTGACTGTTCCACTAATAAAGATTCCATCTTTAAGCTCTAGTCATTTTCTCTGGCTCTCTGCCATATCTGGATTGCTTGCCCTCCTCAACTGTGACTACTGACCTCTGGCTTCCTTCAAGTTCAAACTAAAGTCTCACTTACTACAGAAGTACTTCCTCAAGACCTTTTAATTCTGTGCCCTTTTTAAATTAAGTATCCCTTATTTATCTCATATACAGCTTGCTTTGTTTATTTTTATTTGCATGTTTTCTCCTTTATATTGTAAGCTCCTCAAAGGAAGGCACTTTCTTTTGTCTCTTTTTATTTCTCCAGTGGCAATCTGGATATATGGTAGGAACATAATAAATGTATATTAATTGATTGAAATGTCCTGTTTTCCCAAAAGTCTAAAGGAGTTAAAAGCCCACAGACCAAACCTAATAAAAATGCCAGATATTTACTAAAAATAATCCTCAAATAAATCCTAGCAAAAAAGATATAGCAAACTAATCAGAATCAATCCTGTTGATCCTTTAATAATAGCATTTGTATACTGCTATAAGATTTTCAAAAATCTGCTCAAATATTGTCTTATCTGATTGTTATTAAAATCCCAAGAGATAGGTGTTTTTATTATCCTCATTTACAAATAAAGAAACTGTGGTGTGCAAAGGTTAAATGACTTACCCAGGATTATACAAACTAGTAAATGTATAAGACTAGATTTGAATTTGAATTTTCCTAATCTAAGGGTCTGTATTCTAACAAATGTTTAACTCACTGTGTTCACAACATTTCTTGAGAAAAATTCAATATTCCTCCACCCAGGAAATACCCAAATTTTTTTTAGGTTTTTGCAAGGCAAACAGAGTTAAGTGGTTTGCCCAAGGCCACACAGCTAGGTAATTTTATTAAGTGTCTGAGGCCAGATTTGAACTCAGGTACTCTTGACTCCAGGGCCGGTGCTCTATCCACTGTGCCACCTAGTCACCTGAAATACCCAATTTTAATGTATATTTTTGCATTTGGTTTTCAATCAAGTCCCCAATATTACTTTATTTTTTTTGTTTTTTGTTTTTTAGGTTTTTGCAAGGCAAATGGGGTTAAGTGGCTTGCCCAAGGCCACACAGCTAGGTAATTTTTTAAGTGTCTGAGACCAGATTTGAACACAGGTACTACTGACTCCAAGGCCAGTGCTTTATCCACTACGCCACCTGGCCACCACCCCAATATTACTTTAAGCAAAGACTAGACTTTTCCAAGCTTATCCTCAATTTCAATATTTTCATGAAGCAAAAGATAGTACAGAAGAAATGAAATAGGAAAAAAGGAAATGAAAAAAGGAAAAATCTGAGACTTCTTTGGTCAACTTGTAGGTTTTCAAAAATCTCAAATTTTTCCTGTGGTTTTATAAGAAACTAATTTAAAAAACCACATTTCTCAAATAAGATCTGTCCCTCACTAATGTATTATTTTGGAGTTGTGAACTTCCCCAATCATTTTTGAGAACAATTTAGCCATATATGCAAAAGGTAATAAAATTGTGTATACCCATTTATCATATAATACTATTGGTAAGTCCTCATCCCAAAGAAAGAAAAGGGTACATATATATATATATATATATATATATATATATATATATATATATATATATATATATATATTACACTGGAAAATTTTTATTAGCTTTCTTTTGTATTGTCAGAGAATTAGAAACTGAGGGAATGCCCATTAATTATGGAAAGATTGAATAATGTGATATATGGTTATAATGGAATGCTATTATAATAAAAGAAATGATGACCATGATGGTTTCAGACAAATCTGAGAAGATATATAAAATCATGAAAAGTGAATTGAGCAGAACAAGGAAAACTTTATAATTATTAATAGGAATGTTGTAGAGAATTAACCAATTTGATTACTACAATTATCAGAGAAAATTTCAAAGCAACTACAATCAAAAATGCTATCAGCTCTAAAAAGAGGTGACGGTACACATTGAAGTATAATTTTTCACTTAGTTTTTCTTGTCTTTTTTGGCAATATGGACAATAGGGATGTATGATTTTCAGGGTTTCACAAGTGTAATTGATATTACATTTCTTGGTCTCTCAATGGATGGAGGATGGAGGTAGAAGGAAGATAATTTGAAATCCAAATTTTAAAAATGTTAAAAATAAATAAAGAATTTAAAAAAGAAAAAATCTGTCTCCAGTTTCACACACACACACACACACACACACACACACACACACACACACACACAAACACTTCAGACAGGTAATCATCAATTAAAATAAAAATTCTCATTATTAGCATAGCTTTATAATACCCTCTTATAAATGTCCAATATAAATATAGAAGCATGAACAACAAATTACACATTCAATAATAAAACATCTCTTTCAAGTCTATAATGTTAATGCTTCTGAATTCAGTTGAATGTGTGTCTAAGTCCTTCACAAGCCTCCAAATCATGGCATTTTTTTTTGCCTGCATTAAAAAAAAAATGAGACAAAATGCCATGAAGGAGCATAACAATATTACTACATAACTACAATCAAGTGTAAAATATGACATGGAAAAACTGATTTCCAATAAATAAAAAATGGAAATATTCCCAAACATTAGAAAATATCCATATTTAACTTCTCTTCTTGTTAAAGGAAGTTATCATGCTCATTAGATTAATATACACAACACTTTTAGTTTTTGTATGATAGTTTTTGTTACTTTTTCCCAATCTATTCTGGATTCAAAATATATTGTTAAACTTGAAATGTATTGCAAGTTGCCCTAAATTCCTGAATTTAGTATTTTTTCATAAACAAAAAGTAAAATCCCTAAGTTTTTGTTGTTCATTGTGGTGAGGAGAGGAATGGTAGTCATCTTCAAGGAATTGTGTGTGTGTGTATATATATATATATATATGTGTGTGTGTGTGTGTGTGTGTGTGTGTGTGTGTGTGTATATATATATATATATATATATAAAATATGTCAGACTGAAGTACTCAGAGTAATGGTCAAGCAAGAATGAAGGCAAAATCCTAGAAGATTATCCCCACTTAAAGTAGCTTGTAATAAACTATGCCTGATAACTCTGTTGCTAGAAAGCACATCTCAATCCAACAATCAAAAGTAGTAGCTACATGTAAAAATGGCATAGATATCAATTAATCAAAAGTTATTTCGATCAAAAGTACAAAAGAAAGTTTGTTTAGAATTGAGGAAATATTTGACTATGACCTATGGGTTTTCTCAAAAGTAGGAGACAAGCTCAGAAACTAAGAGTTTTGATTAAGTGTTGAGTCAGTCAAGATCATTTCTTCCAGAGATTCTAAGAAGTAATCAGCTATTGGAGTTGGGGAAATGCAAAGTTTTCCTGACTAAACCTTGATTTTCCTATATTTCCTTGACCACAGGAGTATGTCTAAAACTTCAGAAGATTAGAATATTTGGACTTACTCATTGCAGTCCTAATTGTGTCTCTTGGATAGCAGCAGTTAGCAGCAGTTAGCAGCAATAGCTAAATTTGGATCCAAGAACAGACCAGATGGTATAGAAAATGTTGATTCAAGGCTTTATGAAGGTTTCAGAAGAAAGTACACTTGAGGACTCCAGCAAAAGAACTTCTAGAAATTATGAGTTTTATTCTTTGCCTCTCTAATTTTGAGTCCATTTTCCACCAGATTGTGTATATACTTGTAGAAGAATGTTTAATAACCTTTGGGAAGTTGAATTGTATCAATTATACCAAAGTTGTAAATATTCCTTGCTAAATTTGACTGACTAACTAAGTATGAAATCCTAATCATGGACTGGAGCATAGTAAGCAGGCATGGGTGGGTGGGAGGGTGAAGTGATGAGCTATAGAAATAAAAATAATCCATGACTGTATCCCTACTTTGCAAGTTTGGGATGGTGAGGAATTGGAAGAATAAAGCTAGAACATATAGTTCAGGATCGTAATTGTAGGAGGAAGATTTCAATTTGATGTATGGACCATTTTCTTTAAAAAGAGAAGTATTTAAATGGTTAATGTTTTATCTTGGGTTCATACACAGTTTCCCTTAAATAGAAGTTATTAAACAAAATTTTGCTTGAGGTACAGAATTCTTTTCAAGGATGAAATTTCACTGATTTGTTTCACACATAACTCTTTAATTGACAATCATGTCTTAATGATAATTTCTTACTAAAAATGTGGGAAAAGACTGGCTCTTGTATAAAATTCCATGTTGAAGCCAGAGATACCTGTTGGAGACAGAACTTCTAGAATAGCAAAATATTAGGAAGTCTATGGTATAAGGTCATTTTTGCTGGGTACAAGTGAAGCTTATGAAACTAAAGGAAAACCCAGAGCTCTTGTGAAAATGTAGTAGATTAATTTTTCTATTTATCTCTTTTGGTTTTCCAAATTTCTATTTTGCTGTATCTGATACAATTTCTATATTTGCTTTTTCAAAATTACTACATGCAGAGTACATTTCATTCTAGCATTTTATTGTTGCTCTTTATGTGGTGTTTTTGTGTTGATATGTTTAATGTATGCAGTAAATTATTGCCTTTTGTTTTATTACCCATATAATCTTTCACTATAAAATATCAGATTACTTATTCCATTTACATTTAACGTCATGATTGTTATATTTTTATTCCTTTTCATTTATTTCTTAAATTGACTATAAGATTTGTCTATCATTTCAACTTATTACCCCAAACTACATTTGTTCTCTCTTTCTCTCTCTCCCCTCACCTCCCATTTACGTGTTTTATTCCAAATTCCATGAATCTAATTAAATTGCTGATTTCTATTTATTTATTCAGATTCTATTCTTTTGATTTTTCCATACTCAAATGAGTAAGTTTCAAATTACTCCCTACAATACATGCATAGTACCTGTTTGTATTCATTGTATTTTCTCCCTCATTGTTCTAACTACTGCTAGAGAGTTCTGGTTCTACTATATTTCCACTCTGATGTTATAATTTTATATATTACTATATCAATTTCTAAATGTTCCTTTTGAAAAATAGAACTATTAGAGAATAAAAGTTGAACTCCCTTTTCTGTTTCTTTTATCTCTTAATATATTTGTAAATGTTACCTTCAGTATGATGGCTTTTTCAATCAGATTAGAACTAATATATTTTTTATTTTATTGTTTTAAATATTTAAATTTCATGTAGGTATTCATAATTGATACTGATAGTAGTTATTTATATATGGTATTTTTAAATATTATGTTTTCCAATTTGTCTCTTCTGGCAATAAATTTTTATTACCAATTAAAATTGTGATTACAATTCATCTATATGAATATATGTATATATATATATATACATATATATATATATACATATATATAAATGCAGAGGCAATGGTACCACTAATCTATAGTTAAGGATCTCTATTAGACAAGCTATTATCTCAGTGTTAAAATGTATTTTTATATGTTTTATTGCATTTTTTAATTTTGCTGAATATTTCTCAATTAAATTTTAAACTGCTTCAAATTGCACTCAAGAGGTTTGTGATTCATAAATGGATAGCAGGCTCAATGTTTGTTACCTGTGATTTATAAAGTATAATTAGATTTTACTATTGCACCCAATATTTGATCTTTTTATTTCCTTTTCTGGTTTTCATTTGTGTTGAGTTTTTTAATTCATCCTGCAACTCTTTTTAAGAACAATTAACTACTTACATGACTTAATCAATTACAACTAAACATCCTGTCATACTTCTTAATTTTGTAAATTTCTGCTATTCTCTATCACCCTCTTTAAAAAAATAAAGAACAAAATGTGACTAGAAGGATTTCTCTCTCCCTAGGTAAAAACAAGTAATGTTAGGTTTCCTCCATTTTACAAACTTCCTCTTCCTTAACCAATGGACTCTCTGTATTTAACCTTAAGACAGGAACAAAAACATACAGCTCCCCTACTCAAAAAAAAAAAAAAACATCAAAAAACAAACAATAAAAAAAAGAAAACCAAAAACCTGAGTAACTTATTTTCTTGAAGCATTTTGGCTTATCTCAGTTTCTATCACTTATAAATGAACTCCAAACTCCCACATCCTTAACACAGTCCAGACCTTGATCTCATGCCTCATTTTAATGATATGATGTTTTTGTATACTTTCCCTTCTTCCCTAGTTCAGACTTCACCTTCCAACATGATGACGTTGATGATATTTTTCTTTGTTCTCAAAGAAAACCATGACATCAGGGAGGTGATATCTTGACATGTATGTGATTTGAATTTGAGTGAAGGTGTGCTGTGCTAAGTCACCATTACTTTCTTTTCCAGTGTCATGTGGATCCACTGGTCAGATAAAGATCAGGATGACTGGAGATAGTCTTGAATGAGAGGCATTCAGAGATAAGTGACTCTCCCAAAGTTACATAGCTATTAACTGTCAAATGTCTGATCTTAGATTTGAACTCAGGTCCTCCTTACTCCAGGAGTAGTGTTCTAGCCACTACACCACCTAGCTACCCAAATATGTTTCCACACTGCTCATTCAAAATTCACTAATTCTTTTCTCTCCTCACTTTCTTTTGTTGTAAGAAGTATCTGGATATTCATCATGGAATAAGCTTAGAGTTCTCTCTTTTCCATCTCAAATTGATGATCTATATCTTGTGGTGTTTACCAGATTTTTTCAATTAGTCAACAACTTTAAATAAAGATTTCCACTATTAGTTCCAAGATATTTTTCTTTTAAAAATTTTCAATTTTTCTCCTTAAACGTTCTTTAATTTTTATCTGTCTATTAAACTTTTCAACACCTCTGATGATCAATGGTTTATTTCCATTATGATTTTGAGAATTTATTTTGTAAATCATAGAATTATTCTTTTTTTTCTGTATATATATCTTCTTACTATTTTAATCCATCATAATAATTCATTGTGCAATGTCCTTTTTTGTTTCCTATTTTTGAGTCTTCTAGGTTTTCTATTGTTTTTCTTATAAGGAATTCTCTCATTTCCTTATTTACAATTATTTATTTATATTTATTGCTATCTTGAAGTGAAGAAAGATAGCTAGACTCAGGCACTCAACTACCATCACAAAACTCAAAGAATTATTTTCTCATGTGTTGACTAAACCCCTTTTATAATTTCTCTAAATGCACCTCTGATTCTTCCTGTATTTGGACAAATGATTCATATCTCCTATATCTCTCTAGCTATATCTAATTTCCTTTAACTGTGAAAATGGTCATTTCTATATTTAATCACTAAGTTTTTACACATGTGCCATCAGTTTTAGCAATCTCAAAAACCAGTAAAAGACTTTAACATCTAATCATAAGATCAATCAAGAATTTATTAGACAATTATTAATTCAATAACAGGTATGGGGATGAATGCTGGTGGAGTAAAGGAGACAACAGGTTCTCATACAAATATGTACATATATGCCAAATAAATAAAAAGTAGATTTGGGAGGAAATGTAATAATAGTTTAAGGGGATCAGGAAAGACTTCTTGTATTTGATATCTTGACCAAAACTAGGGTTACAGTCAAAACCTAGTCAGGGAAGTGGAAAAATGAAATATCATACAATTGAAAAAAGCAACTAAGTTAGTGCTGTTGGACTGCAAACTGTGAATAGGAGTAATATATAACAATAATTGAAAATGTAGGAAAGGGTCAGATTAGGAAAGGCTTACTTGATAAATAAAGGATTTTATACTTTAGGGTAGAGGAAAAATGATACCCATTCAATTTATTAAATAGGGTAATAGCTTGGTAACACGTGATTTACAAATGGTTTTATGCCAGATGGATTGAAATGGCAAGAAACATGAGTCAGGAAAACCAATTAGGTAGTAATTTTAGTAATTCAAGATAGGAATGATAAGGGACTAAGCTAGGTTGTGGTCATATTAGTGGAGTGCAAAATGCCATGTTATAAAAAGAGAAAATGACAAAAATATGAATGTTGATTGAAGGAATTGAGGATGTTAAGGCTAGAGAAGAGAAGGCTAAGGGGGAAAAACACGATAACTATCTTTGTATATTTAAATGTCTATCATATAGAAAAAGGGTTTATCTTGGCCTGCTTGACCCAAAATGAATTAGGAGTAACGTAATAAAATTGGAAGAGAACAAATTTCAACTTAATATAAAGAAAAATAAAATTATATTTTTGAACAACTTGAAACAGGGATGAACTGTCTTGAGAGATATTGGGTTTTCTATCCTCACTAAGGTTTTTAAGCAAGATTAGGTCAATTGTAAAGGGGATTTTAGTTCATATATAAACTGAATAAAATAAAATTTTAGATTCTGTCTGTCATGGAGATTCTATAATTTAATTGTAAATAAAATCAATTCAAGTAAACCTTCTTTTCAAGCTTCACTATATATTCGTGTGTAAATTAAATTTCCACACACTAAAATTGAAAGGTTTTGGGTCATTAGAGAAATGCTCCCAAAGTCCCTATTTTTAAGAGGTAAAGGCACAATTTTAAATTGAAAAAGGGGATAACTTCCTGGTTCAAAGTATACTCAGAGGTCAGGTTTAAAGCACTAATTTGGAGGATGATAGTGCCAGCAACATTTTTTAACCCTAAAATATAGAAAACAGTAAAACACAATATTTGTAATATGTCTACAAACCAGGATTTTCTGTGCCTCCTTGAAAACAACTCCCTAGAAAAAAACTACAGCAAAACATCATCAATATGGAGTATAAAACAGTAAATCAATTTATTTTTACTTACCTGTTACCCTTTCAAAATTGGCTTGTGAGATATAAAAATAATTGGACAGATTGTTTCTACTAGTTCTACAATAAATAACTCTTATTCTAAGAAAAGCTCATCTTCTTTGTAACCAGAAATTTCATTAACATTGAAATTCCTTGAGCTTTCTCATATCCCACAGGGATACCCTAATAGTTGGCTTTTCCTTAACTGACTCTATTATATATGTTGAGACAACTACTTCAAGAAAGGATGTGGGGTTATAACTGAACTGAAATGACTTTGCTTTTTTTAGGCTAAAAACAAGAGGATGATTGGTTGACTCAATTCCAGTGAGTGAACAAATCACTTCTTATCTTTGATTCTCTGTTTCATTATCTATAAAATCAGAGAAATGAAATATCTATTCCATATCTATAAGGTGCTTTAAAATTCTAATCCTCTGAGAATATACAGTTTTTATTGATAGTGAATTTAATAAATACTAAAACTTAAGGAACATTTCTAGATCAAGATAAGTTTTCTGATTTAAGTTTACATTTGGAACTTAATTCTTACTCTAATCTTTAAAAATTAAATCAGTGGGGTGGCTAGCTAGCACAGTGGATAGAGCACCAGCCCTGGAGTCAGAAGTATCTGAGTTCAAATCTGGCCTCAGACACTTAATAATTACCTAGCTGTGTGCCCTTGGGCAAGCCACTTAACCCCATTTGCCTTGCAAAAAAACCTAAAAAAAAAAAACTAAAAAAAATTAAATGAGTCAAGTATTTTCTCCTAAAAATTAGATAGAATTAGATGACATATCTGTAAACACTTTGGGCCTAAGCTGTTTTGAAGTTTTCCTGTTCTTCTAACTGTTCAAAAAGAGAAAAAAAGAAAGAGGGAGAGAGAGAGAGAGAGGGAGAGAGAGAGAGAGAGAGAGAGAGAGAGAGAGAGAGAGAGAGAGAGGAAAGGTGCAGAAAAGAATCAAAAGTCTTTCTGTTCTTCCTGAAAGGAGCAAGAGATTCCTGTATCTGTCAGTTATTCTACCATTGAGAAGAATTCAGATCTGATAATCTTTAAATTAATTCCTCTATTTCCAATCTAATAGATTAGTAAATAGGTTATTTTTTTGGTTTTGCTAGGCTTTTTAGCTTGCTGTTAAGGTTCTGTAGTAGAATAGTGGTGAAACTATTTTCATATTCTGAGTTTTAAAGGTAAATGAAAATTCAACCCACTTTCATGGGAAAAAATAGTACAAAATTGAGTGGATATAGTCCTGACCACATGAGAGAGCTCAAATCATTCACATGACTGATAGAAATTCCTTCACTTGTCCAGATCTACGGAGATTACTGGTGTGGGTCAAATTGTAATTCTATTATCATTAAAAAGTAACTAAGAAAATGGGTGACAATTCTTAATTAAGGACAAAATCAAAGATAAGCAGAGAAATTTTTAACATCTTCCTCCAGTCCACCCCCTATGTTCTACCCTCCTTCCTTCCATGATTGGATCAGTTTGTTTGTTCCTAAGTTACTTGAACACAAGGAGGAAAAGATGATATTTACTTGGTTAGCATAGCATAGAGATGGGGAAAAAAGATCCATATGACTCTCTCTAGGATTTAGAGTCATAGAGTTAGAGGGAACTAAGACTTCAAAAAAAAACTAAAATGAAACATAATTCTTCAATATTCCCAAGAAGCAGTTATCCAGTCTCATGCAGAATATTTTCATGTATTCAGATATTTACCAACCAGAATTATTAAAACTGAGAGGATCTGAAATTACTGAACTGTAGATATCAAATAGATATTCAATAGACCTGAAGAACATTAATGAATTTATCATCACTTTCAGTATCCCAAACTATTGCTATTGCTTGTAGAACATATTTAATAAATTACATTAAAATACTTGAATTTAATACAAAAGGAGATAAGCTGAACATTTAATAAGAATAAGAAAAAAACAGGATGTGACATGCAACATATTGGTTCTTGTAATGATTACCTCCAATGGATTGATATATATCTACTTTGGAAGATTGATCAAAACACAAAGGCGAAATGTCACAGATAACTGGAAGGCAGAGAAGCATCATTGATTGAAATACCTTATTTATGTAATCAGGATCCATAAAAGAAAAAAAACAGGATACATACCACTAAATAGTTTTATATAAAGCTTTCCTCCAATATTTTATAATAATAAAGCATAATAATAATAATAATAAATTGGAGATGATGGTGTCTATTGAAGACTATGTCAAGAGGCACAAGTTCTAACAGATCCCTTTAAACTGGAAATCTTCAGTTGATTATAGGTTTATCAAAGATAACTACATTTAGTATTACATTCTACGAAATAATTTTTTTCAAAAACATGGATGCAATTCATTAAATTTTTTCTCAAAGCACTTGTTTTTGCTACCTATATGTGCAAAAGTCTTCCAATTATTTATACTCTATACTATCTCAACATTTATAGTTTCATGTAGCGAACAAAAAAATCATTCAGGAATGTCAGATTTGAAATCAATTTGTATAACTTTGATTAAGATCATTAACTACTAGAGTGTATATACCTGTATCTAAACTGAAAAGATTGGACCAGACGATCTCAAAGGTCACTTTCAGCATTAAATTATATTATTACATGTAAAATTTTTACTTGTTCATTTTTTTAAAAAGGAAATTTTGTTTTCTTAAAAATCATGACCTCAGGGGACAACTAGGTAGTTCAGTGGATAGAGCACAGACCCTGGGGTCAAGACTACCTGGCCTCAGTCACTTAATAATTACCTAGCTGTGTGGCCTTGGGAAAGCCACTTAACACCATTGCCTTACAAAAAAACCTAAAAAAAAAAATCATGACCTCAGACTTTTCTGCCTTTTTATATCTTCCTACACAAAATACATGGAATGATTCTAGTCAAAAACTAGAACAATGACTTTCAATCTTGCTTGTTCAATTGCTACATTTACTTCAGTTTAAATAAGTAGAGAAACAGTAATCAGTGTGCCATGCCATTCATAATGACTTTTTCATTAGTATTGAAGTGCCATAGGAATATTTCATATGCAGATTGGATTTTGAATCATTTTTAAAATGACTGCAAATGTTAAGTTTCTATATAACTAGCTAAAAAGTAAATATTCATCATATCGCTAGTGTTTTTTACTAAGTGACTGTCTTTTTCCTAGTATCTCATTGTAATTGATTTTTCATCAACAATTTTAGGTATTGTTAGACTGAGTTCTTAAAATAATTACAAAAACAAAGAAACATACCTGAAGCAAAATTTATTTCATCTTCAATTAAATCATAATACAAAATGGAACTTAGACTTGTTTCTTTGTGTTTTAATTAATTTAGACTTTTTGACTTTCACCACCCTATTTAATTATAGAATCATCCTGACTAGATTGCTCCCTTTTAAGCTAAGGAAATGGTCATTTATTGTTATCATCATTTATCTCTGTTTTAATGATCTATTTTGAAGGTCTTACAATTTCTATTGCCTTCTTTACAGATTCATGTTTTCCAATGAAAATTGGTTCAAAGAGGAACTTCAATCAACACACAAGATCTAATTTCTTTAATTAGTCCATTCTAATTTCCTATTTAAAAATAACTTCAGAAAATATAAAATACTGGGAGTCTACCTGCCAAGACAGACTCAGAAACTCAATGAAAACAATTCTAAAACACTTTTCATATAAAGAAAATCATGTTTAAATAAATGGGCAAGTTCTCATGGATAGACCAAGCTAATATAATAAAAATAACAATTCCATTAAATTAAACTCCTTATTTAGTGTCATACAAATCACACTTCCAAAAAAATTTGTAACTAAATTCATATAGAGAAACAAAACCTCAAGAATGTGAAGGGAAGTAATGGAAAAAATTGCAAAAGAAATAGAATGGTGAATCAGTGCAATAGACTAGGTGCAAAAGAAATAGCAGGAAATGATTATAATAATCTTCTGTTTGATAAACACAAAGAGCCCAGCTTCTGGGATAGGAACTCTCTTTAATAAAACTGCTGGGAAAATTGGAAGTTAGTAGGACAAAAACTCAGATTAGACCAACATCTCATATCCTATACCAAGATAAAATCAAAATGGTGCAAGATTTTAGACATAAAAGACTATTATAAGCAAATTTAGAGAACAAGGAATAGTTTACCTGTCAGATCTATGGAAAGTTTATGAACAAGAAAGACATGGAGAACATCATTAAAAACAAACTGGATAATTTTGATTTCATTAAATTAAATTAAAAAGTCCTTGCACAAACAAAATAACTGTAACAAAGATCAAAAGAAATATAGTAAATTGGGAAACAATTTTTACACTTAGTGTTTCTGACAAAGGACTATTCTCTAAAATATATAGAGAAACATCAAATTCATCAAATTTATCAAAATGTATCAAATTTATTACAATTTGAAGTCAACTTTATCAAAAATAAGCCATTCCAAACTGAAAGTCAAAGGATATGCAAAGATAATTTGCAGATGCAGAATCAGAGCTATCCAGTGTCATAAGAAAAATTGTTCTAAATCATTATGGATTAGAGAAATGCAAACTAAAGCATCTTTAAGGTACCACCTCATACCTCTCATTGGCCAATATCAGCAGAAAGGACAATGATCAATTCTGGAAGGGATGTGGAAAATCTGGGGCACTAATGCATTGTTTGTGGAACTGTGAACTGAATTCAACCTTTCTGGAGAGCAATCTGGAATTAGGCCAAAGGGCAATAAAAATGTTCATACCCTTCGATCCAGCAATACTACTACTGGTGGTATTGAGATCATGAAAGAGATCATTAAAAAGGTAAAAGAGATCTTGAAAAAGGATAAAAGTATCACCTGTACAAAAATATTCATAGCAAAACCTTTTGTAGTAACTAAGAATTGGAAATCAGAATTTCCATCAGTTAGAGAATGGCTGAACAATTTTAAGTTCCTAATTGTTTCTATTACTTTTTAGATGATTTTTTAGGGTTCTCTAAGTATAACATCATGTCATATTTTCCAATTTTAGTTCCTTCAATTTATTTTTCTTTTCTTATTGCTGAAGCTAACAATTCTAATACAATATTGAATAGTAGAGTTGATAATTGACATCCTTCTTTCAAACCTGATCTTATTGGGAATGACTCTAGCTTATCCCCATTGCATATAATGCTTGTGGATGGTTTCAGATAGATAGTGTTTATCATTTTAAGGAACAATCCATTTATTCCTATGCTCTCTAGTCTTGTTAGTAGGAATGGGTGCTGTATTTTGTCAAAGACTTTTTCAGGATCCATTGAGATAATCATATGATTTCTGTTAGGTTTGTAATGGAAACAATCTATTATAATGACAGTTTTCCTAATATTGAAAGAACCCTGCATTCCTGGGATAAGTTCTACTTGGTCATAGTGTATTATCCTAATGATAAGTTGCTGTAATAAATTTGTAAAAATTTTATTTAAGATTTTTGCATCCATATTCATTAGGGAAATTGGTCTATAACTTTCCAGCTCTTTTTTGACCCTTTCTGGCTTAGGTATCAGCATCATATTGGTGTCATAGAAGAAGATAGGCAGAGTTCTGTCTTCAATGTTTTTTACTAAACAGTGTATATAGAATTGGAACCAATTGTACTTAAATTTTTGATACAATTAATTTGTGAATCCTTCTGGCCTTGGAGATTTTTTTTAGGGAGATTAGTAATGACTTATTGAGTCACTTTTACTGAGATAATGTTATTTAGGTATTTAATTTCCACTTAAGTTAACCCTGGGCAACATATTATTGTAAATATTCAGACATTTAACTTATATTATCAAATTGATAGGAATATAGTTGGACAAAAGAATTCTGATTTATTACTTTAGTTTCCTCCTCATTGGTGGTACTATTATTTATGATATTCAAAATTTGTTTTTTTTTCTTTTTTAATGAAATTAACCAAAACTTTATCTATTTCATTATTTTTTCATAAAATCTACTGTTAGTTTTACTTATTAGTACAATAGTTTTCTTGCTTTTGATGTTATTAATTTCCCCTTTCAATTTTAGAATTTTTAATTCTATATTTAATTGGGAGGGGTTTAATGAATTCTTCCTCTAATTTTTTAGTTGTGTGCTTAGTTCACTGATTTCCTCTTTCTCTATTTCCTTATATAAGTTTTTAAAATACAATGTATCCCCCAATAACTGCCTTGGTTGTATCCTATAAGTTTTGGTATGCTATTGCCATTGTCTAGACTGAAACCATTAATTTTATGTATAATTTGTTGTTTGATCTACTCATTCTTTAAATTGAGGTTATATAGTTTCCAATTATATAGTTTTAGGCCTATCTCTCATGGCTCATTGTTGCATATCATTTTTACTGCATTGTGATCTGAAAAGGAAGTACTATTTCTGTCTTTCTGCATTATATTATGAAGTTTTATCCCCTAGTACATGGTCAGTTTTTAAGTATGTTCCATGAACTGCAGAAAAAAATGTATTTTCCTTTATATCCCCATTTAATTTTCTCCAGAGGTCTATGCTGGTTCAGTTTTTTAACATTCTTTTTTCCTCTTTAACTTCCTTCCTGTTTATTTTATGGTTAAATTTATCTAATTTTAAGAGAGAGAGGTTGATGTCCCCAAGCAGTACAGTTTTGCTGTCTGTATCTTCCTGTACCTCATTCAGTTTCTCCTCTAAGAATTTAGATGCTATACCACTTGGTGCATGCATATTTAGTATTGAAATTGCTTCATTGTCTATGTTCCCTTTTAGGAGGATATAGATTCCTTCCTTATCTCTCTCTTAATGAGATCTATTTTTGGCAGTTGCTTTGTCTAAGATAAGAAGTGCTACCCTGCCATTTTCACTACAAAAGAAGCATAATACATTCTTCTCTACCTTTTTTGCCTTTTCTCTAAATGTATTTATCTGCTTCAAATGAGTTTCTTGTAAGCAGAATATTGAAGGATTCTGGTTATAAATCCATTCAGCTATTTGCTTATATTTTATGGGAGAGTTTATTCCATTTACATTCAAAGTTATAATTACTAATTCTTTATTGCCCTCCATGCTAGCTTCCCTCTGTTTGTCTTTATCCCCTTTTTGACCTTATCCATATTCCCCAGTATTTTGCTTCTGAATACCATCTCCTTCATTGTATTTGAGCCCTTATATCCAACCCTTCCCAATTCTTTCCCCTTTCCCTTTGCCGCTTCTTCCTCCCCTTCTTTCTGTCAGTTCCTCTTTTCCTTCCCCCTCCCCCTTTTCCTTTTTATACTTGAAAGGTAAGATAAGTTTATTAGTTTAACTAAGTGTAGGTATATTAGCCCTTCTTTGTGCCAAATCTGATGATAGTAACATTCAGGAGGTTCTCACCTCCTCCTTTCTTCCCCTCTATTGTAATAAGTCCTTTGTACCTCTTCATGTAATGTAATTTGCCCCATTCAATCTCCTCTATCCTCCTGTCTCTTTTCTGTCCCACATTTTTTAAGAAGATATTGTTTGTAAATAATTCTATCAGTCATGGACAAGCCATTACTTCTGCCTAAGTATATTCACTCTGAGAGAATTACAGTTCTCAAGAGTCATTTGAATCTTTCTACCAGGTAGGAATATAATCAGTTTTATCTTATTGCACAACAATTTTTCTTTCTTTACCATTTTTACCATTTCAAATATCTCTTGAGTCTCCTGTTTGAAGTCCAAATTTTCTATTTAGCTCTGATCTTTTCATCAGGAAAATCTTCTATTTTTTCAAATGTCCATCTTTTCCCCTGGAAGAGAAGGCTCAATTTTGATGGATAGTGAATTCTTGGTTGTATTCCAAACTCACTTGCTCTGCAGAATATCTTATTCTAGGCCCTTTGATCTGTTCATGTTGTTGCAACCAGGTGGTGAGTAGTCCTTACTGTGGCTCCTTGTTATCTAAATTGTTCCTTTCTGACTGCTTCCAGGACTTTCTCTTTTATCTGGAAATTCTGGAATTTTTCCAAAATATTCTTAGCATTTCCAATTTTGAATCTTTTGGAGGAAGGGATTGATCTTTTCTTTCAGTAACTTTTGTGCCATATGGTTCCATGTGGCAGGGCAATTCTCCTTCACTATTTTCTGAAGGATTGACACCAGATGGTTTTTGTCCTCAATGTTTTCAGGAAGCCCAATGATTTTTAAATTGTCTCTTCTGAATCTATTCTCTAGATCAGTTGTTTTGCCAATGAGATATTTTACATTTTCTTCTATTTTTTCGGTTTTTTTTGGTTTTGTTTAATATATTCTTGTTGTCTCATATAGTCATTAGTTTCCACAGATTCCAATCTTTTTTTTAGAGACTTTTCTTTTATCTTTTGCAACTCTTTTTCTAATTGGTCAAATCTATTTTTGAAGTTGTTTTCCATTTGTCCAATTGTGATTTTTAGAAAAGTATTTCCTTTTTGCAATTGCCCAATCATATTTTCCTTTTCTTGTTGCAAGATGATAATTTTCTCTTGAAAAGTGTTAATTTTCTCTTGAGTTTATTTTTCCAGTTGTTTTTTCTTTCTTTTTAGGTTTCCTTTGCAATGCAAATGGGGTTAAGTGGCTTTCCAGAGACCACACAGCTAGGTAATTATTAAATATCTGAGGTCAGATTTGAAGTCAGGTACCCCTGTCTCCAGGGCCTGTGCTCTACCCAGTGTGCCACCTAGCCACCCCTGTGCCACTTAGCCACCCCTCAATTGTTTTTAAACTCCTTCCTGATGTCTTCTAAGAAGACTTTCTGGGCTTAAGACCAATCTATATTCTCCTCAGAGGTTTGAGATCTCTCTGAGATAGGATTTTTGTCTTCATGACAGTTTTCAATGGACCACTCCCTCTCTCTGCAGGCTTTTCTTCATATTCTTGAAATCATGTGCTGGTGAAGGAACTGATTCATGGATCTTTGGTGTGGAAATCTCTAGATGCTTTGCTCACTGAGCTCAGTAACTCCAAGGGGTCTGACCATTAGGGGATGTTAGACAATTTCTCTGGAGATTCGGTTACCTTGATTTGTGGCCCATTTCTTTGGTCTAAGGGTTGGGGAAAACAGAAGGATATGGAATATCTAGGAACAATGTGGACTGGTCCCTCTGGCTATGTGATTGATCTTATTTACCCCACTCAGCACTGAGGGAGATCTGATGCTCACACCTGAAAGGGCGGGGCTTGTCAGGGAGGGTTGTTACTAGGTTTGTTCTATGAAGAATCATTTTCTCCCATAGGAATGGGAGGGAGGGGACTCAACTGGAAACATGGGGAATCCACTGAATATAGAGAGATTGTAACCCTACTCTTCTAGAGCAAACAAGCTTACAGGATCCATATTTAGCTGTACTCTGAAAATCTCCTGCCTGTTGTCCTGGAACTCTCCCTCCACCCTCACTGGACTCTCCTCCCTGCTCACACAGTCAAAATTTTCATAGCTGTTTATCAGGTTAGTCCCTGGGTCTCACACCGCTGCCCCTGCTCTGGCTCTCTGCTCTCTGTCCCCAACTCATCTGTGCTCCCCTGAGACAGATCTTGTTAGTAGATGTTCTCCTAGGTTCTTTTCTGGATTTTGTCAATCCAAGTTATGTTAAAGAGGTTTGATTCATGTTAGTTCTTTTTTTATTTTTTTTTAGTTTTGTTTATTTTGCAAGGCAAATGGGGTTAAGTGGCTTGCCCAAGACTACTCAGCTAGGTAATTATTTAGTGTATGAGGCCAGATTTGAACTCAGGCACTCCTGACTCCAGGCTGGGTGCTATATCCACTGTGCCACCTAGCCACCCCAAATTCATGTTAGTTCTGAGGAAATGCCAGGAGAGCTTAGGACAGTGCCTGCCTTCTCCCTGCCATTTTTGCCAGAAGTCAGGAATGCTAATAATGACAGCTGTAACTTGACATGATACACTCATATACACACACATACACACACCCATGATATACTCACACACACACACACACACACACACACACACAAACACACACACACATACTTACATTCATGATGGAAATAAAGAACTTGAATTCATGATTTAGGTTAAAAAGTATAACTTTGAAGGATTGAAGTAGGCATTTTTTACCAAAGCACTGTGAATTTGTTTAAATCATGTAAAATATTGATTGGAAATTTGTTCCCCTGTTCATTATACATTGCCTCTGTAGATACAAAAATAGTGAATGTCTTTTATTTATTTTATAGCCTGTTGCTATTCTCTCCATTTGTTAATATTTCAGGATATATGATGTTTTTCTGTGTTCTCTGGGAGTTTTATATGAAAGACCGAGAAGAGAGAATACATTAACTACTATTAATGCATTTAGGTAGGTTTGAAAAAAGAAAATATTAAGTCAAATAACAGATTACTTTGATGCAAATTAATTATATTTTTTCTGAAAAATCAGCCTTGTATGCATCACATGAGCTCTACTACAGGAAAAGTACTTTTCCATAGAAAATAATTGTACTTAAAAAAATGTTCTCAGTGATCAGTTGTTTACCCTAAAGTCAAGTAGGGAAGAGAGGGAAAGAGCAAGGATAAGAACATTTAGACTGTGAATCCCAATCTTTCAGATTGGATGTTTGACCTAAAAAGATGCTTAAAATTATATTGAAAGAAGCAGAATACAAATTTTAGTAGAAAGAATCAATGTTGTCTTATCAATACTTTTGGAATTTATACTATCTAGAGATAATGTAATCTAGCACCTCTATTTTGCAAATGAGAATACTTAAGTCCTGGAGCAGGGTTGGATTCTTACCCTTATATCAATAACAATTAAAAAACAAACAAACTAGATAACTATTTCAAGACAATTATTTTTTTTTACATGCTAACTAGCCACAAATATCAAAACCATTCAATTTAATTCTGTATATGTTATGTATTTAAGATATTATTCTGAGAAGCAGTCCAGCAGTTTCACTAAACTTTCAGTGGAATATACAGCATACAATAAAGGATTAAGAATTCTTGATTTTGAAGTACCAAGTTATATGTTGTATAAGATCTCTTGGAGAGCAAATGATTGAGAGGGTTTGTATCTGATCCTATGAGTAAAAATCCAGTAGAGGCACGCATTTGAGATACTTGTAAAAACAATTTCATGAGGATGTATAGTGCACGTGGGTATTAGTAATTGGTAACTGCTTCTCAGGGTGAATTGGAAGATGATAAGACTGTATAAAACTTCTTTTGGATTTGATTACTTTCTATTTTTTTTGACTTCTGCAGAATCATCTCTGCACTTGGAAAGGATAAATACAAAAGAATAATTTAGAGTAGATGCTCCAGTTTCACATGTGAATGACTTAACATGCCTACTGAAAGAAGTAAACAATTTGATTTCCAAGTACTTTCAAAAGTCACCCAGAATAAGAGGCATTTAGAGAAGGATAAATGTGTTGGTTTAAAAAAAATGAAGAGTAAACTATGTAAAAGATAGATCAGTTATATTTTTGAATGGTTTATGAAATTTGTAGCTAGTTAAAATGTAAAAAAAATCACAAAGAATCATCATGACTTGATCAAGATGCTCTCAGAATAAATTCATTTTCTGTTTAAAAAGGTATAACAGACAAATTGATTAGGCAAATTATGTATGCATGTATATCTGTATATATGTACATTCATAAATGTTATCCAGATATTAATAAAGTGCTTCAGAAACTCATCCATATTAGTTCTTAAAGTGAAAAATATACAAGGTTCAATATAACAGTGATGTACATTTGGAACTGATTAAATATCCAAAGTAGTCATTAAAGATTCAAGGTCAAGTTTGAAAGTGATTTCTGGTCAAATGATCTACAGAAATATAATAATTTTAGATTAAGATATATGTATTGTATACTTATTCTTAATAATTATAGATAGCAAAAAACTAAGAAGAGTTATTCACTAAAAGATGAAGTCAGGGTCTAAATATATTTTGATAGTCTAGAAAGCTAGTTGAAGATGAAAATCAATAGAAATAGTTATGAAGTCAGAAAATTAGGTATAAAAACATTCCCTTCAAATATACAAGATGTAGTGTTACAGATACATATCAGCTTATCTAAAAGACTGGAAGATTTAATGAACTATATTCGCAACAGGAATCATATGATTTGACAGTCAAAGGATGGTAAATAGAATGGATAAAAATCTTTAAATGATACAATATACAGATTGGCTGAAGGAATTGCTAGTCTTTAGCCTGGTGAAGAAAAGACTTATGGGAAATACTGTCTGAAGGATCATCAAGAAAGATTCATTTAATTCAAGTATCTATAAAATAAGAGTTTATGTTTTATATACTAGGTATAAAGAATAACATATGCATAGGAAATATTGACAGGTATGTATTCTAGGCACTGATTGTCTTGCTTTATTTTATACTGGTCAGACCACAGGTGAAATATTAGGTTCAACTCCAGATATCATAGGGCACTGATAATCTGAAAAAATAATTAGATAGGAAGGATATTGTTTTTATAAATTTGTATTGAGGAAGTAGGGATATTTAACCATTCAATAGAAGAGGTACAAGAGACATAGCCTCTGCCTTGACTTTCCTCTACACTTTCAGGTAGATGATGTCTGCATTTCTGAATTCATTTTGTTATGATATATATGTTTTAAATGACCACCAGGGGCAGAATTAGAGTCAATGGGTAGAAGTTATTAAGTGAGAGATTTAAGTTTAATGTGAAAGAAAGAAAAAACAAAAAAAAAACACCAAGGAAAACAAAATAAATTCAAATTCATCATAATAAGATCAGTTTAAAAATGTAATGTACTACCTCATCATGACTTACTTAGTTCTCTCTCATAGGATTTTTAAACAAAGATGTGACGATTTCTCACACAGAGGGAAAAATTGTTTTTTTTTTTCCAAATTAGGAGTTAATCTATAGAGTCCTTTTCATCTTAGAATCCTGTATTCAACTTACAAATAAAATAATTTTGCTAATATTATATGATCCTAAACAAGCAATTAATGTCAAACCAGAATATAAACTACATTTTGTAGCAAATAAATTAAATATAATTGCAAAAATCTTTCAAAACTTTTTTCTAAACCTTCCCAAACCCATCCTGCCCCCCACATACACACACCAACCCACTCCCCAAAAACACTCTTAATACTAATATGTGCCACTTTCTAATATATTAAGAATAAAGTGACTGACAAACTCAGAAACAACTCCCAACTATCCAATTTTTATTTGCATCTACTTCTAAACTACTTCTGAACTTTTATTTAAGAGGAAATCAGTTTTTTATTTTATAATTTACATGGAATTCAATGTATATCTGAATTTAGAATCAAGGAGATCCTAGATATTTTATTTGGAATATGGTTTTTCCTTTAGAGTAAAGAATATATATTAATCCCTTATAGTTTCCAACTAATAGTTCCATGCTTTTGTGATTTGATTAATTTGACTGATTATTTCAATTTAAGACACTGCAGGTGGATATTTTTATAACTTATCCAGATCTCTTTTCCTTGTACAAATATTTTCTCTATTATTCTATTTCTAAATAACTTGAACACTTTCTTCAAAGACTCTGTCCATCAGTTACCTTTTACTCTTATTTTACCTTCTTATCCAGTCATACTAATTATATGGATTACATATAGCTTACTTATATCTTTCATATGACCTATTTGAATTATATGTTGCTATAATTCTTTGAGATCAGTGGTATTACATGATTTATAACTATTCATCACATCTTAATGAAAGACAGGTTAACCAAATAGGTCTTCAGTTCATGGGAAAATAAAAACTTAGAGACATTAAAGTAAAAATCCAAAATACTTTTGGTCATACTTTTATGTCAAATGCTAAGCATTGTGAATGAAGAAAGAGAAAGACAAACAAAAAAGTTTCTGACTACAAAGAATTTTCATTCTTTTGAGAGAGTAAGAAGTATAATATACAAGTAAAAACAATAAGGCCAGAATGGATTGTAAAATATATGAAGGGGGATAAATGACAAGAAGAATGAAAAGTTTAGAAGGGATCAGATTATGAAGCCATTTGAGTGCAAAATGAAGAGTCATAAGGAAAAAGCATGCTTTAAATATCTGCTATGACAGATACTATAAGCACACTAGAAACATCATCTCCTTTGGTTCTCTCAAAACAAGTCTAAGAATTTCAATAACATCCTCATTTTGCAGTTGAGGATACTGAGGAAGGCAGAAGTTAAGTGATTTGCTCAGTTCACATAGCTAATAAGTGTGTGACATCCTCCTGATTTAGTATCAATTATTTACACATTGTGCGGTGGCACAACTGACTTTATATTTGATCCAGAACCATTAATGAGGAGCTAGTAGGGTTTGTTGAAGAAAAAGATGACATGGTCAGATGAGAATTTGAGGAACAAAACACTTTCACAGACGTGTGGAGTATAGATCAGAATGAAAAAAGATGTGAGGTAGAGAAACATTAAAAGACTTTTGTAACAGATCACTTGGGAGGTGATAATTACTTGATTTATAGTTACAGAGATACGAATGGAGAGAAGGGAATAAAAATGGGACATTATAAAAGTAAAAATATGATGTGTTCTTTCATTAGATTCATGAAGTGAGAGTCATGAGTTGATGATGATGGTGGTGCGTTTAAGATCAATAAAAATTTTCGGAAATTAAGAAAACATTTGGAGAAAGATAATATGCTCTTTTAGGGGAATGTATAGCCTAAAATTCCTAAAGGAAATCTAATAGAAATCAATGATGCAGCAGTCTAATTGAGGAGAGAGATGAGGGTTATCTATATAGAGCTATAAATGATATGCATAGATATGTGAGCCAATGGTAGCTTTGGACTTCCTTGAGAGATAGTATATAAAGAAAAGAGGAGATCTTTCATTATAGATTTTTGAGGACACTCAATGTAACTTGGTTGTATATAGGATCTAGCAAAGACATTATGGAGAGAATCGTAAGCTCAGACAAATCAAAAGGAAAAAATAAGCTAATTAAAAGAGATAAAGATGGAAAATACATTTTAATAATGGTACCATAGACAGTGAAGGAATATCAGTAATAAACTTATGAGCACCAAATAGGAAGGCATCTTAATTCTTAGAGAAATTTAGTGAATCACACAAAGAAAAAGACTGCAAAACTATGAATAGGGGACTTTAATCTCCCTATATCACAGTTAGATAAATCTAATCACAAAAATCAACAAAAAGAAGTTAAGAAGGTGAATTGATTTTTAGAAATGTTAGTTATAATAGACCTTTGAAGAAATTGAAAGGGAATAGAAAAGAATATGCCTTTTTAATAAGTGTTATATGACAGCTTCATAACAATTCATTATGTTTCAGGAATTAAAAGTACTTCACAATCAAATGCATAAAGTCACAAATGTTAAATGCATCCTTTGCAGATCATGATTCAATAAAATTATGTATAGTGAAGAATCACTGAAATATAGTCTAGAGGACTTCTGGCCAAGATGGTGGAAAGAAGACAGATACTGTGCTAAGGTCTCCTGGCTTATGCTCAGAAATAATATGAAATAAACCTCTTAAGAAAAATTCAATCAACAAAACCCAGAGAAAGATGCTAGGAGAAGAACCAGGTCAGTCCCAGGGGAGCATAGGTGAGCCAGGGACAGAGAGAAAAGAGCCAGCTCAGGGGCAGTGAGGTGAAGTCGGAGGGTCAACCTTAGCCATGGAGGCTTTAATTGTGAGAGTGGTGGTCTGGGGAGGCCCAGTGGGGCTGGAGTGGGAGGTCCAGAACAGAGTGCTGCACAGTGCAGCTGGACATTTATCTGCTTGACTTGGGGCCATGGGTTCTGAACTTTCAGTGGACTTTGCTTCCCAGAACAAACACAGTAACAACAACCCCACACATCACACACACACACACACACACACACACACACACACTCCACCAGGCTTAGACAGGGGGAGTAAAGGTCACTCAGATGAATAAGGAGATTAACTATCTCACCTCTGAGCACAGCCAACATTGTTGAAGGATAACGGTATTCAGCTGTGCCCCCCCCACTCCCTCCAGACCTAGGAAGAGGGCTTCAAATCAAGGTCTCAGAGACTCCAGAGAAAGCAACCAGCACCTGTACTGGCCAACCCATATGTAGTTAGTAAGCCAGTGAGCAAAACCTCAAGGATTTTCAACAGCAAAGATCTGTGAATCAGCCCCCCCCAAACACAAGATTTTAGGACAATGATGAAAAGACAGCAAAAAAGGTTGTCCATTGAACATTACATTAAGACAAAGATCCTAACCCACAGGGATCTAGAACTTCTGAGTAGAATATGAGTTAGTCTCAGAAAGACTTCCAAGAAGAACTCAGGAAGGAGATTAAAAATCAATTTGAAAATTTGGATAAAAAGAAATTTAAGAGAAAATTAATGCCTTGAAAGAAAAAAATTGATATCTTGCAACAAGGAAAACAATCCTTGATAAGTGCAATAGGTTGAATGAAAAAGAAAATAATTCTCTCAAAACTTCAATTGAGCAAATGGAAAACTCCTTCAAAAATAGAAATGACCAACTGGAAAAGGAGTTGCAAAAGGTAAATGAAGAAATTCTTCTCTAAAATAGAAAGGAATGGAGTCTCTGGAGACTAATGGCTTCATAAGACAAAAAGAAGAACCTGTTAAACAACCCCCCCCCCAAAAAAAAAAAACAAAAACAAAAAAAAGAAGAAAATATAAAATACCTCCTAGGCAAAACTACTGACCTAGAGAATAGATCCATAAGAGACAACTTAAGAATCATTGGACTCCCTGAAAACATGGAATAGAAAAACCTGGCCAATATTACAGCATTTAGTGATGGAAAATTGCCCTGATATCATGGAACCAGAGGGAAAAAAAGTTATTAAGAGAATAAGTTGATCCCATCCAGAAAGGGATCCCAAAATGAAAACACTGAGTAATATTGTGAGCAAATTCCAGAACTATCAGATAAAAGAGAAAATACTGCAAGTGTCTAGAAAGAAACAATTTAGATACAAAGAATCCACAGCAAGGATTACACATGACCTGGCTGCATCAACATTAAGGGAATGAAGGGCCTGGAATGCAATATTCCAAAGAGCAAGGGAGTTTGGGATACAGTCAAGAATTCACTGTTTGGGAAAACTGAGCCTTGTCTTCCAGGGGAAAAGATGGACATTTAACAAAATAGCAGGCTTCCATCTTTTCATGAAGTAATGACCAGAACTAAATAGAAAATTTTTAATTCAAACATGAAACTCAAAAGACACATGAAAAGTTTAAAAAAAGAGTAAAGAAAAAAACCCCTGCTATCCAATAAGATAAAAGTGGCTATATCCTCACCTGGCAGAAATATTCTCATAACTCTTTATAGTTGTAACTCTATTAGAGAGAATATAATTAGCAAGAAGTAATATTCACTCATGAAATATCCATGACTCTGATAGAATGATTTAAAAACAATATCTCCTTTAAAAATGGGACAGTACCTCCTACAGTGATGGAGAATACCATCTGTATCCAAAGAAAGAATTGTGGAGTTTAAACAAAGACCAATGACTATTGCCTTTAATTTTTTTTAAAAAAGTTGTCATTATGCAATTTAGCTATCTCTTATATTCCATTTTTTCCCCAAGGATTTGATTTATCTCTAAATACATTCAATTTTGATAAATGTATAACAAGGAAACAAAGGAAAAACTGTCAGACTGCCTTCTGTGGGGGATGCGTGGAGGGAAGTGAGATTGGGGGAAAAATTATAACATTCAAAAAAATATTCTGGTCAAGATGGCAGAGAGAAGACAGACACTGTGTTAAGTGCTCCTGGTCCCCCCTAAAACAACATGAAAGAAACCTCTTAGGAGAAATTTGATTGACAAAACCGAGAACGAGAAGTTGAAGAAGAATACCTAACAACAAGTTCTGTCTCAGGAGACTGTGGGTGAACTGGCAGCAGAGAGCAGAGGGAAAACACATGGGCAGCAGCTGGGGGAAAGCCAGAATAGATGCCTGAGCTGCAGAGGCTTTGGTGAGTGGTGGTTCCAAGAACCAACTTTAGCCATTGAATATTTGGCCAGGGGGAGAGGAGCTCCAGTGAGTGCCAGTCATGGAAGGGTGAATTCCAAAACAGAGAATCATAGAGCATGACTGAAAAATGACCAGCTGGGCCAGGTTTCTGAGTTCCACACTTTTGGCTGAGCCCTCTTCCCAGTAAGAATGCTAATACTCCTCCCCACCCACTCAGAAATAGGTGTGGGCAACAGAGTTCACTCAACTGAAAGGGACATTAAATCCTTCCTCCAGGGCCCAGTTGATCCTTCAAGGTCAACTCAGACCCTGATGTTGAGGGCCTCAAACACTCCAGAGAAAAAATCAGTGCCCCCTGCTGGTCAGGCCTTGGAATTAATAAGCCAAATGAACAAAACAGTTTACAAATGCAAGCCTCTGAGAGCCAGTTCCCCTCCACCGCCCATCACAAGATCCCAGGAAGATGGAGAACCAGAAGTTAGGGAGAAATTCTTAGAATAGATTTCAATGCAGAGACATCTAGCACTTCTGAGGAGAATATGAATTAGTCTCCACCCCAGAATGACTTGCTTGGAAAAATCAGGAAAGAGTCTAAAAATTAAATGGAATAATTGGGAAAAGAAACTCAAAAGAAAATTAATATGTTACAAGAGAAAATATCTCAAAACAAGAATACAAATCCTTGAAAAATATAATTGGACAAATTCAAAACGAGAATATTCTCTCAGATCCTCATTTGGGCAAATGCAAAACGAAAATAATTCTCTCAAAACTACACTGGAGCAAATGGAAAACTCCTTCAATTATAGAACTGATGAACTAGAAAAGGAGTTGCAAAAGGTAAATGAAGAAAATTTTTCTCTTAAAAAAAAAGAATGACATCAGTGGAAACTACTGACTTCATGAGACAACAAGATTTTGTTAAACAAACACAAAAGATCTAAAAAATAGAAGAAAATGTAACATATCCCATCAGCAAAAGTAATGGCCTCTAGGACTGATCAAGAAGGGACTACCAGAGAATTATAGGTCTTCCTGAAAACATTGAAGAGAAAAACATTCTGGACATATTACAGAAATTATTGATGGAAAATTGCCATGGTATCATAGAAGCAGAGGGCAAAATAGTTATTGAAAGAATACATATATCCCCTCCTGAAACAGATCCTAATGAAAATCCCAAGGGATGAAGCTTGTGACCAAATTCCAGAACTATCAGATGAAAGAGAGAATCATGCAAGCAAACAGAAAGAAACAATTTAAATACCAAGGAGGCACAGTAAGGATTACGCAGGACCTGGAAGCATCAACCTTAAGGGATCAAAGGGCATGAAATGAGATATTCCCAAGAACAAGTTAGCTTGGAATGCAGGAAAGAATCCACTATACAGCAAAACTGAGCCTTCTCTTCCAGGGGAAAAGAGGGGCATTTACCAAAATGGGAGATTTCCCACATTTCCGGATGAAAAGACCAGAGATAAATAGAAAACTTGGACATCAAACAGGATGCTCAAGAGATCCATGTAAAGGCTAAAAAAAGGGTAAAAGAAAAAAATGGCTATCCAATAAGATGAAACTGGCTATATCCCCAACTGGTAAAATATTCTCATAACTCTGGAGAATTGTATCTCTATTAGAGAGAATATACTTAACCAGAAGTAATGGTCACTGATGACTTAACTGTGAGACTATAATACAATAATATGAAACTGGCTCTATACTTATTTGGGAGAAAGACTATAATAACTCTCAGGAATTGTAAATCTATTAGATAGAATATACTTAGACAAAAGTATGACTTTTTTGTGACTCAGAATCATTAAAAACATTACCTCCTTTAAAAGGGGGACAGTAAGGAGATACAAGGATGGAGGAGATGGAATGGGGTAAATCTCTTTATTAAGAGGTACAAAGTGCTTAATGAAATTGAAGGGAAGAAAGGAGGAGGTGAGAATAACCTGAATCTTCATCTCATCAGATATGACTTAAAGTTAACTTAGACACACTCAGTTAAGTTAAGAAACTTAACTTACCTTTCAAGTATTAAAAGGGGGAAAGGGCAGGGGGTACAGGGAGGGAGGATTAAAAAGGGGAACTAACAGGAGGAAGGGAAAGAAGTAGTGGAAAAGGGCAAAGGGAAAGAAATGGGGGGAGGGGGCTGATATAGGAGGGCAGAAATACTGAAGATGGTGGTATTCAGAAACCACACACTGAGAAATAGGGGATAAAGAGAAAAAGGGAAAAATAGAAACAGAGAGAGAAGATAGAATGGAGGGCAATAAAAAGTTAGTAATTATAACTTTCAAAGTGAATGGGATGAACTCTCTCTTAAAATGTGGGCAAATAGCAGAGTAGATTAAAAACCAGAATCCTACAATATGCTGCTTACAAGAAACTCATTTGAAGCAGAGAGATAAATATAGAGTAAAGGTAAAAGGTTGAAGTTGAATATATTTTGTTTCAGCTGAAGTGAAAAAAGCTGGGGTAGCAATTCTTATCTCAGACAAAGCAGCTGCAAAAAGAGATAGCACTAAAAGAGCTAAAGAAGAAAACTATATCCTCCTAAAATGTGTCATAGCCAATAAAGAAATTTTAATACTAAATATGCTTGCACCCAATCATATAGATTCCAAATTCTTAGAGGAGAACTTGAAAGAGATACAGAAGACATAGACAGCAAAGTTCTACTAGTGGGAGACCTCAATCTCCTGCTCTCAGATTTAGATAAATCTAATCACAAAATAAACAAGAAGGAAGTTAGGGGGTAAAGAGATTATTGCAAAACCAAGATATGATAGACTTAGAGAGGAAATTGAATGGGGATAGAAAGGAATTATTTTTCTATAGCACATCACATGTACACAAAAATTGACCATGTACTAAGGTATAAAAACCTAATGATCAATTGCAGAAAGGCAGAAATAGAGAATACATCTTTCTGAGATAATAATGCAATAAAAATCATATTCAATATTAGGCCAGAAATATATAGACCCAAAACTGATTGAAAAAAATAAACTAAGTTTAAGGAATGAGTGGATCAAGCAACCAAAAAAAGAAGAATTAAATATTTCATCCTAGATAATGACAATAATGAAACGACATACCAAAATCTATGGGATAAACACAAGGTACTTGACAGGGGATACATTATATCTTTAAATACATACATGAATTAATTAGAGAAATAGGAAATCAATAAACTAAATATGCAACAAAAAAATTAGAGAATGAACAAATTAAAACTCCCCAATTAAATACCAAAACAGAAATTCTAAAAATGACAGAAGAAATTAATAAATACTGAAAGTAAGAAAGCTATTGAACTAAAAAATAAAACAAAGAGCTTGTTTTATGAGTAGGAAATTAAAGTAATAATTCATAATTATTTTATCCAACTCTATGCCAATAAATTTGACAATCTAAGTGAATTAAATGAATATTTACAAAAATATAAGTTGCCCAGATTAAATAATTAAATAATTAAAAATTAAAGATCTATATTACCCTATCTGAGAAAAAGCAATTCAACAAGCCATTACTGACCTTCCTAAAAAAAATCACCAGAGCCAGATTGATTCACAAGTGAATTCTATCAAACATTTAAGGAACAAATTGTTCCAATTTTATATAAACTCTTTGGAACAATACGTGAAGACAGAACAATGCCAAACTCATTCTATGACTTCAGTGTGGTGCTGATACCTAAACCAGGAAGAGTTAACATAGAGAAAGAAAATCATAGCCCTATCTCCCTGATAAATATAGATTCAAAAATCTTATATAAAATATTAGCAATATGATTACAACAAGTTTTCACTAGGATAATACATTATGATCAAGTAGGACTTATTCCAGGAATGCAGGCTTGTTTCAATATGAAGGAAACTGTTAGTATAATTAATTAATTATATCAGTAAGAAACCTATGATAAATCATATGATTATAACAATAGATGCTGAAAAAGCTTTTGAAAAAATGCAGCAATCATTCCTACTAAAGCCCTAGAGAGTGTAGGAATGAATGGATCATTCCTTAGAATAGTAAGCAGTATCTATCTGAAATCATCAACAAGCATTATATTCAATGGGGATAGGCTAGAGGCATTCTTAATATGATCAGGGGTGAAACAAGGATGCCCATTATCACCACTGCTATTAAATATTATATTAGACATGTTAGCTTCAGTAATAAGAGAAGAAAAAAAAAATTGAAGGAATTAGAATTAGAAAGAAAGAGGCAAAACTCTCACTTTGCAGATGACATGATGGTATACCTAGAGAATCCCCCAAAAATCATCTAAAAAAACTACTAATTATCAACTTTAGCAAACTAATAATTAGGAAATTTAGCAAAGTCACAGGATATAAAATAAACCCTCATAAATCCTCAATATTTCTATATATGACTAGCAAGATACAGGAGAAAGAACTAGAAAGATAAATCTCATTCAAAGTAACTTCAGACAATGTAAAATACCTGAGAGTGTATCTGCCAGGGCAGACTCAAAAACTTTTTGAAAGCAATTACAAAACAATTCTCACACAAATAAAATAAAATTTAAATAACTGGAAAAATATCAACTGCTCATGATTAGGTCTAGCAAATATAATAAAAATGACAATTCTACCAAACGGAACTACTTTTTTAGTGCCCTACAATCAAAATTCCAAAAAATTACTTTAATGAGTTAGAAAAATTTGTAACTCAATTCATATGAAGAAGCAAAAAGTCAAGCATTTCAAGGGACTTAATGAAAATAAAGTGCAAAAGAGGGAGGTTTAGCCTTATCAGATCTAAAATTATATTATAAAGCATCAGTCATTAAAACAGCCTTTTATTGACTAAGAAATAATGGTTGTCCAGTGGAAAAGACTAGGTGTAATAGCACGAAATGATTATATGAATCTGCTGTTTGATACACCCAAAGAGTCCAGCTATTGGGATAAAAGCTCTCTCTTTGATAAAATATGTTGGGAAAATTGGAAGTTACTAGGGAAGAAATTTGTATTAGACTAACACCTTATACCATATAGCAATATAAAGTCAAAATAGATACTGGAATTAGACATACAAAACAATATTATAAGCAAACTAGGAGATCAAGGAATAGTTTAACTGTCAGCTCTATGGAAAGGGAAGCAGTTTATGACCAAGGGAGAGATGGAGACCATCTTTAAAAACTAGAAAATTTTAATTACATTAACTTAAAAAGATTTAGCACAGATGAACCCAGTGTAACCAAGATTAAAAGAAATCTAGTAAATTGGGAAACAATTTTTCTAACTAGTATTCATTGTTTTTATTAAAGATTTCATTTATTTTGAGTTGTATAACTTTCCTCCATCTTATTCCCTCCACACACACCAACAGAAATCAAATTGTCAGTCTTCACATTGTTTCCATATTGTACATTGATCCAAATTGAGTGTGATGAGAGAGAAATCATACTTAATGAAGAAATATAAAGTATAAGAGATAACAAGATCAGAAAATAAGATATTTGTTTTTTTCTAAATTAAAGGGAATAGACCTTGGACTTTGTTCAAACTCCACATTTCTTTATCTAGATAAAAGATGGTATCCAGATACATTGCAGACAGCCCAAAATTGTCCCTTATTGTTGCAATGATGAAACGAGCATGTCCATCAAGGTTGATCATCACCCCCATGTTGCTGTTAGGATGTACAGTGTTTTTCTGGTTCTGCTCATCTCACTCAGCATCAGTTCATGCAAATCCCTCCAGGCTTCCCTGAATTCCCATCCTTCCTGGTTTCTAATAGAGCAATGGTGTTCCATGACATACATATACCATAGTTTGCTGAGCCATTCCCCAATTGATGGGCATTTAATTGATTTCCAATTCTTTACCACCACAAAAAGGATTGCTATGAAAAATTTTGTACAAGTGATGTTTTTACCCTTTTTCATCATCTCTTCAGGGTATAGACCCAGTAGTCTTATTGCTGGATCAAAGGGTATGCACATTTTTGTTGCCCTTTGGGCATAGTTCCAAATTTCTCTCCAGAAAGGTTGGATGAGTTCACAGTTCCACAAACAATGTAATGGTGTCCCAGATTTTCCACAACCCTTCCAACAATGATCATTATGCTTTTTGGTCATATTGGTCAGTCTGAGAGCTGCGAGGTGGTACCTCAGAGAAGCTTTAATTTGTATTTCTTTCAAAAGTAATGATTTAGAGCAACTTTTCATATAACTATGGATTGCTTTGATCTCCCCATCTTTAAATTGCTTTTGCATATCCTTTGACCATTTGTCAATTGAAGAAATATGATTCAGTTCTCTGTATAGTTTAGAAATGAATCCTTTCTCAGAAAAATTAATTGTAAATATTGTTTCCCAGTTTCCTACTTTTTTTGATCTTGGTTGCAGTGGTTTTATCTGTGCAAAAGCTTTTTAATTTCATGTAATTGAAACAATCTAGTTTGTTTTTAGTAATGTTCTCCACCTCATCCTTAGTCACAAACTGCTTCCCTTTCCATAGATCTGACAGGTAAGCTAGGACTTGATCATCTGATTTACTTATAGTATTGTTTGTTTTATGTCTGAGTCCTGTATCCATTTGGATCTTCTCTTGGTATAGGGTGTGATGTGCTGATCTAATCTAAGTTTCTTCCATGCTAACCTCCAATTTTCCCAGCAGTTTTTATCAAAGAGACAGTTTTTATTGCAATAGCTGGACTCTTTGGGTGTATCAAACAGCAGATTCCTCTAATCATTTCCTGCTATTACACCTAGTCTATTCCACTGGTCTACAGCTCTATTTTTTAGCCAATACCAGACAATTTTGATGACTGATGCTTTATAATAAAATTTTAGTTCAGGTAGAGCTAAACCACCTTCTTTTGCACATTTTTCATGAAATCCCTGGAAATTCATGACTTTTTATTTCTCCATATGGATTTACTTACAAGTTTTTCTAATCATTGAAGTAAATTTTTGGAATTTTGATTGGTAGGGCACTAAACAGGTAGGTTAAGTATGGTAGAATTGTCATTTTTATTATATTATCTCAACCTATTCATGAGCAGTTGATATTTGCACAGTTATTTAAATCTGATCTAATTGGTAAGAGAATTGTTTTATATTTGCTTTCAAAAATTTTCTGAGTCTGCATTGGCAAATACATTCCCAGGTATTTTATATTGTCTGAGGTTACTTTGAATGGATTTCTCTTTCTAGCTTTTCTTGCAGTATCTTCTTAGCCATATATAGAAAAGTTGAGGATTCATGAGTCTTTATTTTATATCCTGCAACTTTGCTAAAATTGCCAATTTTTTCCAGTAGTTTTTTGTATGATTTCTTGGGAACCATCATGTCATTTGCAAAAAGTGAGAGCTTTATCTCTTCCTTTCAAATTCTAATTCTTTCAATTTCTTTTTCTTCTCTAATTGCTGAAGCTAACATTTCTAGTAGATATTGAATAGTAGTGGTGATAATTGGCATCCTTGTTTCACCCCTGATCTTATTGGGAATGCCTCTTGCCTCTCCCCATTGAATATAATGCTTGTTGATGATTTCAGATAGATACTGCTAATTATTCCAAGGAACAGTCCATTTATTCCTATACTATCTAGTGTTTTTAGTAGGAATGGGTGCTGTATTTTGTCAAAAGCTTTTTCATCAGCTATTGATATAATCATATAATTTCTGATAGGTTTGTTGTTGATATAATTTATTATACTGACAATTTTCCTAATATTGAACAAACCCTGCATTCCTGAGATGAATCCTACTTGGTCAAACTGTATTATCTCAGTGATAATTTGTTGTAATTGTTTTGCTAAAATTTTATTTAAGATTTTTGCATCTATATTCATTGGTGTGATAGGTCTATAATTTTCTTTTTTCTGTTTTAACTCTACTGTTTTAGGTATCAGCACCATATTAGTTTCATAGAAAGAGTGAGGCAGAGTTCCATCTTCCCCTATTTTTCCAAAGAGTTTATATATAATTGGAACCAACTGTTCCTTAAATGTTTGGTAGAATTCATTTGTAAATCCATCAGGCCCTGGAAATTTTTTATTAGGGAGTTCAATAATAGCTTGTTGAATTTTTTCTGAGATAGGGCTGTTTTGGTATTTAATCTCCTCTTCATTTACCCTGGGCAACTTACAGTTTTGCAAATATTCATCTATTTCACTTAGATTGTCAAATTTATTGGCATAGAGTTGGGAAAAATAATTTCGAATTATTACTTTAATTTACTCCTCATTGGTGGTGAGTTCACCTATTTCATTTATGATACTAACAATTTGGTTTTCTTATTTCTTTTTTTAATCAAATTGACCAGAGTTTTATCAAATTTATTGGTTTTTTCATAAAACCAAATTTGGTTTTATTTATTAATTAAATAATTTTTTTTGCTTTCACTTTTATTAATTTCTCCTTTAATTTTTAGAACTTCTATTTTGGTATTTAATTGGGTATTTTTAATTTGCTCTTCCTCTAATTTTTTAGTTGCATATTTAGTCCATTGATTTCTTCTTTTTCTCTAATTTATTCATGTAAGCATTTAAAGATATAATATATCCCCTGAGAGTCACTTTGAGTGAATCCCATAGGTTTGGGTATGTGGCTTCATTATTGTCATTATCTAGGATAAAATAATTAATTCTTTTTATACTTTGTTTTTTGATCCACTCTTTCTTAAAATGAGGTTATTCAGTTTACAATTAGTTCTGGGTCTATATCTCCCTGAGCCAATATTGCATATGACTTTTATTGCATTGTGATCTGAGAAAGATGTATTCACTACTTCTTCCTTTCTGCAGTTGATCATTAGGTTTTCATACCCTTATACATGGTCAATTTTTGTATAAGTGCCATGTACTGCCAAGAAAAAGGTATATTCCTTTCTATTCCCATACAATTTCCTCCATAAGTCCACCATATGTAGTTTTTCTATCAATCTATTTACCTCCTTGACTTCTTGTTTATTTTATGATTCAATTTATCTAGATCTGAAAGCAGAATATTCAGTTCTCCCACTAGTAGAGTTTTGCAGTCTATGGCTTCCTGTAGTTAATTCAGTTTCTCCTCTAAGAATTTGGATGCTATCCCATTGGGTGCATATATTCTGTATTGCAATAACTTTGTTGTCTATGGCATCTTTTAGGAGGATATAGTTACCTTCCTTATCTCTTTTAAAGTTATCTATTTTTGCAGCTGCTTTGTCTGAGATAAGGATTGCTACCCCTGATTTTTT
Organism: Macrotis lagotis; assembly: GCF_037893015.1. Classification (NCBI taxonomy): domain Eukaryota; kingdom Metazoa; phylum Chordata; class Mammalia; order Peramelemorphia; family Peramelidae; genus Macrotis; species Macrotis lagotis. The sequence continues at coordinate 188,517,681 of NC_133660.1, forward strand.
CACTTCAGCTGAAGCAAAACACATTTAGTTCCAACCTTTTAACTTTACTTTGTATGTATCTCTCTGCCTCAAATGAGTTTCTTGTAAGCAGTATATTGTAGGAGTCTGGTTATTAGTCCACTCTGCTATTCACTTACATTTTAAGGAAGAGTTCATCCCATTCACATTCAAAGTTATAATTACTAATTCTTTATTGCCCTCCATGCTATCTTCCCTCTGTTTATATTTTTCCCCTTTTCCTCCCCCCAACTAGTATTTCTGACAAATGACTCATTCCTAAAATATACAGAGAACTGTGTCAATTTTTTTTAGTTTTTGCAAGGCAATGGGGGTTAAGTGGCTTGCCCAAGGCCACATAGTTAGGTAATTATTAAGTGTCTGAGGCTGGATTTGAACTCAGGTCCTCCTGACTCCAGGGCCAGTACTTTATCCATCTATCTGCCCATCAAATTTTTTTTATAAAAAAAAGTAAGCCATTCCCTAACTGATACAAGGTCAGAGGATATGAAAAGGCAATTCACAGATTTGGAAATCAAAGCAATCCATAGTTATATGAAAAATTTCTCTAAATTACTACTTATTAGAGATATACAAATTAAAGCATGTCTGAGGTACCACTTCACACCTCTAAGACTGGCCAAAATGACCAGAAAGGACAATGATCATTGTTGTAAGATGTGTGAGAAATCTGGGACACTAACATATTGTTGATGGAGCTGTGAACTCATCCAACATTTCTGGAAAGCTATTTGCTACCATGCCCAAAGGGCAAAAAAAATGTGTATACTCTTTTATCCAGCAATCCCACTACTGGGTCTATACCATGAAGAAATCCTGAAAAAGTTTAAACACATCCCTTGTACAAAATTATTGATAACAACCATGTTTTGGCCGCAAAGAATTGGAAATTGAGTGAATGATAATCTATTGGGGAATAGCTGAACAAACTCTGGTATATTTATATTATGGAACACTATTGTTCTATTAGAAACCAAGAGGAATGAGAATTCAAGGAAGCCTGGAATGATATGAATGAACTGATGCTGAGTGAGATGAGCTTAACCAAAAGAACCCTGGATATCCTAACAGCAATATGAAGATGATGGTCAAACTTAATGGGCTTGCTCATTCCATCAGTGCAATGATTGGACTATTTGGGGGCATCTGTGATGGAGAATATCATCTGTACAGAAAGAATGAATTGTAGAGTTAGAATAAAGACCAAAGATGATTGCATTTAATTTTAAAAAATAACATTATTTTATTATGTAATTTTGCTGCCTCTTTTACTTTCTTTTCTTTTCCTTAAGGATATGATTACTCCCTCATCACATTCAAATTAGATCAATGTGTAGCATGGAAACAATGTAAAAACTCACAGACTGCCTTCTGTAGGGGGTGGGGGAGGTAAACTAGATTAAGGGAATAATTATAAAATCCAAAGTAAATAAATCTCCTTAAAAGAATAAAAAAGAAATAGCAATTATCCATATATAAAATATCACATTGAAGTTTCCCTACAAGCCCTCAAACTGCATATGCCAGGAAATTCTTGTACCTCTTTCAAAATGAAGAGATATAAAACTCAAAGATAATTTGGCATAGATCAAAGAGGAGAATTTCAGAAAATTTGTGGATTATAGAATAGCAAATAACTTTGGGTTATATAAGAAAACCTCTACATATGATCTAGCCAATCCAGATTCTACTAAGATCTTTTATGTAGAAATGCAAAGAGAAAAGTAAATAAATATGAAATGGAAGCCCTCAGTCTACATTTATATATCATATATATTTAATTGAACAGCAAGAGTAAACTGCCTCATACAGAATTGCAGTCATAAAATTGTATTCTATAAAGAGAAAAAAATTATTATCAATTATGGTAGTGAATAAAACAACTAATCTTATCAAAGATTAAAAGAAAAGCTTGCTGAAGATAACTATCCTAAAGACACTCACTTGGGCAACACATATTGAATTCCCTCATAAGAGGAAAAATTTCAAGAAAGTAGAGTATTACCAAGAAGATAAGAACCACTATATGCCTAGTTACTAATCTACACACTCTTAATATGTGCTTAATGTCAACAACAACAAATAGAGTCTCTATAGAATTTAAGATTTTGCCAAACATTTTACACATTCCTCACTTAATCTTCACAATAATAAATGGTTATGGATACTATTATCCTCATTGTGTAAGTGAGAATACTGAGGCAGAGAAAAGTGAGTCATTTTTCTGGAAGTCATATAGCTAACTCATGGTTTAGGTCAAATTCAAATCCAGATGTCTCCTGAAGTGAAAGAGAGAGAGAGAGAGAGACAGCGAAACAGAGAGAGACAGAGAAAGAGAGATAGAGAGCGGTAGAAAGAGAGAGAGACAGAAAAAGAGAGACAGGGACTGAGAGACAAAGGAGAGACACACAGAGTCATAGAGAGATGCAGAGTGTCAGAGAGAGAATTTTCCCACCTAATTACATCATGAAAATAGCCTGTTTTCCAGGAGCGTCACTAATATTGTCTTTTATCTTTTTGACCAATTTATTGCATTTTACTACTATAACCAATTTAAACTCTTAGATTCTTGCTCTAAGATTCTATGCCACCTTGCTGAATCATTAGAATGTCCTGATCCCAAGAATCTTTTATAGGTATTCATTTTATCTCTTTACATAACCATTGTCATTGATTTCATCAGTTTTCATGAGTATCATCATTTCTAAATCTATTATATATATATATTTATGTGTGTATATATATATATACATATATATATATATATATATCTTTTCTTATGTTCTTTATCCTATGTTCCAGCTTGACATCATCAACTCTATATTTTATATATTTAACTATATTGGATTTAACCTATCCAAAAAGTCTTAATTTTTGCAACCAGTAGAAATGGCTATTCTCTTAAAATGTCTTATTGTTGTTCCTATTTCTGTCAAATGATTTATTGTCCTTCTAGTTACCTAGATTTCAAACTATGGGACCATTTTCAACTCTCTCTTTTCTGCATATATTCTTAGTCTGTAAAATATTAATTTTATTTCCATTGTTGCCTGTTCTACCCTTATTCCCAAATATCATGATTCATTCTCTCATCATGTCACCTAAACTATTCCAGTCATTTGCTGATTCATCTTCCTCTTTCAAGTTGGTATTTTCTATAGTCTCTCCCATGAAATTCTAAAAGCACAAATGTAATCATATCATTTTTCTACTAAATTTGCCTAAGGGGGTGGCTAGGTGGCATAGTGGATAAATCACTGGCCCTGGAGTCAGGAGCACCTGGGTTCAAATCTGGCCTCAGACACTTAATAATGACCTAGCTATGTGGCCTTGGGCAAGCCACTTAATCCTGTTTGCCTTGCAAAAAAAATAAAAATAAAAAATAAAAAAAAATAAAATTGACTAAGGATATTAGTATATAATACAAACTCCTCTGTTTGACATGTAATACACTTAAGATATTTCTAACACATTAATATGATATGTAACAAACTACTCCAGTCCTCCTTCATCCTAACCAAACTGGCTCACTTGTTTCATAGGTAATATATCATTTCCCAACCCATGATTTTACTCAAAGTGATCCAATTCACAGAATATTCTTCTTACTCTTCTATATCTTTTATTTATAGCAAGTTTTTGTTAGGTTTCTTCAAGGCAATGGGGTTAAGTGGCTTGCCCAAGGATACACAGCTAGGTCATTATTAAGTGTCTGAGGCCAGATTTGAACTCAGGCACTCCTGACTCCAGGGCCAGTGCTCCTACCACACTGCGCCGCCTAACCACCCCTTCTACATCTTTTAGATTTGAACATTCCTCTAATATTTAATCTAGATTGTTCTCTTTCCTCACATATTAGAATACATAGCTCCCTTAAGCCTCAACCTCAGAGGTGCCAAGAAATAATAGTCCCTCAATTTACTTTATATATATATATATATATATATATATATATATATATACATATATATATGTACATATATATATAGTACATTTATTTGTATTTATACTTCCCAAGGGAATACATTATTCTTCATCGTGTCATCCTCATTCTCTTCCTCCACATCCTCATATTCTTCCTGTTCTCTACCTCCTTTTATAGTATTTCATTTTTCCCTTATTACATATAATTTTAGCATTCATTTTTATAAGATTTTTCTCCTTCATCCCCTCTCACTTCCCTTCCCTCTTCTGAAAATGGCAGATAGGTCAAAATAGTTTCTACATGTGTTTTCATTCACATACACATTTATAATTTCTCACTCTTTATTATTCTACATTCTATCTTCCTTCCATTTGTACTATTCTTTCTCCTTTTAACTTTTCCTTTCTCATCATTGTTTTGTTTCTGAACACCACCTCTCTCTATCTAATCCCATTCTGTCTCCCTCTCTTTTCTTTCCCCTTTCCACTTTTAATTTTACCCTCCTTTCTTTCCTCTCAGTTTCTCCTTTCCTTCTTTCCCTTTTCCTTTCTTATTTCCTTTAGGTAAAATAAATTTCTAAATTCAACTAAGTGTATGTTTTTCCTTCTTTGAGAAAAATTTGATGAAAATAAAATTCAAGGAATTCTCATTTTCTCCTTTCTTTTCCCTCTACCAAATAGGTATTTTGCACCTCTTTATGTGATGTAATTTATGCCATTCTGCCTCCCCTTTATCGTGTTTCAGTACAATCCCCCTTTTTTAATGTTTTAATTTTTTAATCAGATCATCAAAATAGACTTATGCCCATACTTTATTTCTAAGAATACTCACTCTAATAGAGATATTAGTCTTGAGAAACCTGGGATAGTTTGAGGGAGTTCCTGGCTTTTCTCCACCATCTTAGTTCTTATAAAAGCACTTTCTTGTCTCTTTTATATACAATAATTTACCCAATTCTACCTCTCCTCTTTCTCCCCACCCCCCAGTACATTCATCGCTCAAACTTTAATTTCTTTTATTTTTAAGGTAACATACTTCCATATTCAACTCATATATTTGCCCACTGTTTATGTGTACTTCTAAGTGCCCAAATATTGAGAAGGTACTTATGAGTTACAAGCATCATCTTCCCATGTAGGAATGTAAACTTATTTATTCCCTTATGGTTTTCCTTTCCTCTTTAACTTCTATCAAGTTTTGTGTTTGAAAGACGTGCTTTTTTTTGGTCAACTCTGGTCTTTCCATCAGGAAAGTTTGCAAACTCCCCATTTCAATAGATGTTCATCTTTTTTTTTTTTTTTTTACTGAAAGAGTATGTTAAATTTTTCTGGGTTGTTGATTCTTTTTTTGTAACCCACATTCTTTTACCTTCTAGAATATCATATCCCAAGTCATTGATGGAATCTGGAATATTCCATCCAATAGTTTCCTATCACATTCATATGGCACAATTTGAGTCTTTTCAATGTATTAGCTGCTAAATTTTATGCTATATTAATCATGGCTCCATAATGCTTCAATGTTTCTTACTGACTGCATGCACTCTTTTCATCTTGACCTGGGATCTCTGGAATTTGGCTATAATATTCCTGGGAGTTTTCATTTGGGATGTTGTTCAGGAGATGATTGGTGGATTTCTTAATTTCTCTTTTACTCTTTCATTCCATGCTATCAAGTTAGTTTTCTTCAATAATTTTTGACTATTTTTTTATTATGGCTTTCAGGTAATCCAATAATTTTTTAAGTTTTCTCTCCTGCACTATATTCCAGTTCAGTTCTTTTTTTTCCAAAAAGATATTTCCCATTTTCTCATTTATTATTCTTTTGATTTTGTGGTATTATTTCTTGATTTCTCATAAAGTCATTAGGTTCCATTTACTCAAATATAATTTTAAAATTTTTATTTTCTTCAATGCATTTTGTGCCTCTTTTCCCATTTTTCCAATTCTGCTTTTTAAGGCATAACTTTTGATACCTCTTTTACCTTTTGACCTAACCTGTTTTATAAGATGTTATTTTTTGTCAGTATTGTATGTGTTTTTGTGTGTGTGCACACATGCACATGTGCATGCCTGTGTATGTGTCATTTCATTGCCTATGGTACTTTTTAGCAAGATGTAGTTTCCTTCCTTATCTCTTTTAATTAAGTTTACTTTTGCTTTTACTTTGTCCCAGATCAGAATTTTTAACTCTGCATTTTTTTAACTTTTGCTGAAGCATAATATATTCTGCTCCGGCCTCTTACCTTTTACTCTGTATGTCTTTTTGTTTCAAGTGTTTTTAAACAATATATTCCCCAATTCTGTTTTTTGATACTGATACACTCTGCTCTCTGCTTCCATGTTATGGGAAAATTTACCCCATTTATTCTCACAGTTATGATTACTACCTGCTTATTTCCCTCGATCCTAATCTTCCTCTACTTTATCTGGACAAAGATACTGGCATCTTCAGCCTTTCCCTCCTTTCTAGCATTTAGCTTCTGTCTACCATATCCCTTGATCTGCCCTTCCTTCTGCCTGTCAATCACTTTCCCCTTCCTTTATTTATTCTCTCCCCCTTCTAATACCCTGTAGGTTAAGATAGATTTCTATATTCAACAAATTGTATAGTATTCCTTCTTTAAGTCAATATTGATGAAAGTGATGCTTATTGCCTACCATCCCATCTTCTCCTTCACTTTAATAAGTCTTTCAAGTCTCATCATGTGAAATAATTTATTCTATCTTTCCATTCCTCCTATATCCATTGTACTCCTCTTTCACACCTTTTAATTTTTTGTTAATCCCTCAAATTCGTTTTAGTCCTATAATCTTTGTCTATGTGTATTCTCTCTGGCTGTATTAATTAGTAACACAATTTTTAAGAATTACAAGTACCAATGCCTTGTTGGTAGAATTTGTGAACAGATCCAACCTTTCTAGAGAATAATTTGGAATTATACCCAGTGGACAATAAAACTGTGCATATCAATCCAACAATACTACTAGTTCTTTATACCAAAGAAAACATAAAAAGGGTAAAAAGCCCAGATGTACATAAATATTTATAGCAGCTCTTTTATGGTGGCAAAGAATAAAAAAAATTGCAAGATTGACCATCAATTGGGGAATGAATGTAAAAATTGTGTTATATGAATGTGATAGGAGAATATTGTTCTATAAGACATCACAGGATTTCATAATAATCTGAATAGACTTATATAAATTTATGCTGAGTGAAGTGAGCAGAAATAGAAGAACATTATACACACTATCAACAACATTGGGTGATGATCAGCTGTGATGGACTTATTTCAGCAGTAAAATAATCAAAGACAATTCTAAAAGACTTGTGATGGAGAATGCCTTTCACATCCAGAGAAGGAATTAAAAAAAAGACCAAAGCTTAATATCTTTAATTTTTAAGTTGTCTTCTGTATTATATTTTTCTTTCTAATTTTTTCCTGTTTTGATTTGATTCTTCTTTCACAACATAATCAGTATTGAATGCATAGCCTACATTAAATTGTTTTGTGATGGGGGGGAGAGAGGGAAGAAGAAGAATCTAAAACCCAAAACCTTGTCACAAAATGATTGCTGAAAAACCTGCATTGCATGTGGTTGGAAAAATAAATGAACATGACAATTTTTAAAAGAATCTAAAAAAAGATAATTACAAGTATCATCTTCCCTTGTAGAAATGGAAATACTTTAATTCTATTGAATAGTTTATGTTTTCTTTCCCCTTTTCAGTTGTTCATGCTAGGATCTTTATTTTGGAGGTGAAAATTGTAATTTAATTCTTGTATTCTTATAAAAATGCAAAATTATTCTATTCCATTAAATGACCAATTTTCTGAACACTTTGATGCTTTACATCCTCACATTTATATTGAAAATTGACATACAAATGAAAATGGAACAAAAACTTATCAGTATCTGATTTTGTCTCCAATTTTCCTTTCATAGTCATATACCTTGACCCAATGGGAAAAAAAAATTACCTTACATTCAGAACTACCAATACCAGGAAGAAGCGATTTTTTTTCTGTTTTGAGTTTGAAAAATGTTTCCTATCATAGTGGAATTTAAGCACCTTCTTCACATATGAGTGTGTAGATGGATATCTTTTGGCATGATTGTGACAGATTTTGGCATGTATAGCATATAGGTTGGTATCCTCAAACAGGCCAACCAGATAAGCTTCCCTTGCTGCCACCTTGGAAGTACAGCTCTATTTTGAGCAATTTCATGCACCAGACCACTGGAAGGGGAGTCGACCAATCAGAATTTCTGTAGACTTCTGATAATAGCATAGAGATGAGGTTTCTTAAACCCTCCAGTAGAAGATGCACTCTTGTAAGCATCTTTTGTAGTGAGCTGCTTCCTTGGGGCTTTACCACTGGTGGATTGACAGGCAGTTTGCTTTGTACAAATCATGTTCCTGAAGATTTCTCCTTATACACCCTCCTTCTCGTTCGGCTTGGACTTGGAGAGTCAGAGGCCAATCTAGCCCTGAAGAGCCACGGCAGCTTCGGACACATTGACAATGTTCTTGAAGTCTGTAATCCAAACCTAAAATGTTCAATAGAATGAATGAATTCATGAACCAGTTAGACTTTCACAGATTTTCTACAGCAAACTGCATCATTATAATCATATAACCGTGTATTAACTAAAATTTTATTTTTAGAAGAAAAATGTGAATTTTTTCTCTAAATATTGATTTCATGATAATATTAAAATATGTTATAATGATACAATCACAATGATAATTTTTATTAACATTTAACACAACATTTAAACAATGAGAATTATCTTCAAGGAAAAGAATAAAACTGTTTTGATAATTTTAAAGGGAAAAACTGCATGAATAAATCCTTAGATTATTGTTCCTTCCTTACAGACTCACTTGGATCAAGTCAACAATTAATTTTCTTGACGTTAAAATTAGTTCTATTATCTTGGACAAGTTGTAATCTTTCTCTGGACTTCTTCATCTGTGAAATGCTTTGTTAAAACTTTATCACTCTTTTGCTCTAAAATTTAATGTTATCTTTAAGTCTAAACATAATTATTACTCAAAATGATCCAGTATTATATTTGAGAGGAGGAACCATTCTTAAATTTAACAATGAACAGAATGAAATGCTGCATGGAAGTTTTGGGATGAAAACATATATGAGATTAATAGGAATTTTTTGTTTATATGACTTAGAATAAAAGAAACATAATGCCAAAAGGGGGGAAAAAGAGATCTGGAAAACATATATAAAGATAGAGTCTGAATAGGAAATTAATTTAGAATGTCATAGGGGGGTGGAGCCAAGATGGCGACAAGAGAGCAACAGCTCTTAGGAGCTCTCTCATAAAACTTCGATGCTAAGGACTCTAATTAAACTTTCAAGAGACAGAACCCACAGAGGGACCCAATGAGGTAGTTCTACGCAACGTAACCTGGAAAAGAGCAGAAAGGCTCTGCTCCCCGGGGTTGGAGGGGCGGCCCACCAGAGGGGTGGCCTGCCACAGTAAAAAAGCTTCAGCCTCCAAGGCAGACCCAGGGGGCTGGGAGCTGCTGAGCTGCGTGGGATTCTCCGGAGTTACACCCTGGGCAGCATCAGGCACAAATTGGGGAAATAGCGGGAGACCTCTGCCAGAGGGAGCATGTGAAACCCAGACCTCAGGGCACACAGCCAGCAACATGGTCTTTTCATAGCCCAGATCCAGGGGCAGAAGCAGGCGGAGCCTGTAAGCAGGAGCCCCCAGGACATGAGCCCATTGAACCTAGGGAGCGAAGTGAAGAGAGAGACTACAGAGCTCTGTCCTCTGGCCCTGGAACAGGACTCTGGGGCTCTGATCACATTCAGATCCTGATCGCAGTCCAGGCCCCCCCCCCCATAGAACAGCAGGAGCTCCCTCCACCTCAGCCCCATGGCAGAGGGGGGCGCATATGGTCATTCACAGACAAGGAGGGAGGACAGAGCCTCACACACTGAGATCCTTGTGGGAGTGGCCCAAAAGCTCAGGAAGCACCCCAAAACCAGGCTCAGGCTGGGAAAATGAGCAAGCAGAGAAACAAGAGGAAGACCATTGAGAAATATTTTGCATATGAGCCCAAGAAGGATCAAAATAATCAGTCTGAAGATGAGGAAGCACAAGCTCCTGCATCTAAAGTCTCCAAGAAAAACAGAAATTGGGCTCAGGTTATGACAGAGCTCATAAAAGACTTTGAAAATCAAATGAGGGAGTTAGAAGAAAAACTGGGAAAAGAAAGGTGAGAGATGCAGGGAAAAACATGAAAATGAAGTCAGCAGCTTAGGGAAATCCAAAAAAATGCTGAAGAAAATTGCATGCTAAAAACCAGCTTAGGTCAAATGGATAGAACAGTTCAAAAAAGTTATGGAGGAGAAGAATGCTTTAAAAAGCAAAATTGGCCAGATGGAAAAAGAGATAAGAAAACTCTCTGAGGAGAACAAATCCTTCAGACAAAGAATGGAACTCAGGGAGATTGATGAATTTACAAGAAACCAGGATTCATTATTTCAAAACCCCCAAAAAATGAAGAATTAGGAGAAAATGTGAAATATCTCATTGAAAAAACAACTGATATGGAAAACAGACTTAGGAAAGATAATTTTAAAATTATTGGAATCCCTGAAAGTCATGATCAGGAAAAGAGTCTTGACATCATTTTAAAAAAAATTACTACAGGAAAATTGCCCTGATATTCTAGAAGCAGAGGGCAAAATAGAAATGGAGAGAATCCACTGATCCCCCGAGGAAGAGATCCCAAAACACCAACCCCTAGGAATATTATAGCCAAGTTCCAGCACTCCCAAGTCAAAGAGAAAATATTACAAGCAGCCAGAAGGGCACAGTTCAAATATCGTGGAGCTGCAGTCAGGATCACACGGGACGTAGCAGCAACTACATTATAAGCTCATAGGGCTTGGAACATACTATACCGGAAGGCAAAATTGCTTAGAATGCAACCTAGAATCAACTACCCAGCAAGGCTGAACATCTTCTTTCAGGGAAAAAGATGGACTTTCAATGAACAAGGGAAATTTCAATTGTTCCTGTTAGAATGGCCGGAGCTGAACAAAAGGTTTGATCTTCAGATACAGGACTCAGGTGAAAGATGGAGATTGAAGGAGAGGGGGAAAATATGAGGGACTTGATGATGAACTGCATGTATTCCTGCATAGAAAAATGACAGTGATAATACTCATATGAACCTTCTCAGTTAATAGAGCAGGTAGAGGGAGCTTTTATAGTTGAAACACAGGAGAAAGCTGAATTTGAAGATAAAATATGGTGTAAAAATGGAGTCAATAGGAAAAAAGGGAAATGTAAGTGAGTCCCTATTTTGGGGGGAGGGGATATTCTGTTTACTCTTAAACAAGAATATTTTATTAATGTATAAAAAATTATTTGTAGAAAAAGAGAATAAATAAATATTAAAAAAAATTTTGAATGTCATAGTAATGTTTGGCTTCCCCCCACCCCCTGTATCCTGGGCATCTTCCTCAGTTCTTGAAACAGTGAGAATACTTAAAAATTTTTGATTAACTATTTGATTAACTTTAACAAAAATGCCTATATTTATCTAGTTCAACTAAAAATATATATTCCAAAGAATTTGCGCTGAATCCCTTTGTAAAATCTTTGCCTATAAATTTATTGGATTAGTAAAAATGAAATGATGACTCATTTCATATTTTTGATAGTTTTTTGGGGTAAATTATGCAACTTCTATAATGCCAAATTTATGCAAGGATTTTCATGTTTACTCAAAGGAACAGTAGAACTTAAGCATAGAAATGACACAAATTGCATTAAAATGTTACTAGAACAAAAAAAAGCATGCTTCTGTGTGAATATCTGATTAAAGGAAAAATGTATAGACTCAAATTGTATTTTCTTCTTATTTTCAATACTGAGGAAAAGGATTTCTACACTGGAAAGAACAAACCAAATTTGGCTAAGAGACAATTTATAGGACCATAGATTTAGAGCTAAAGGGAACTTAGAGGTCAATTCCACTTCTTTCCCTATTATATAAATTAGGAAACTAGATCCAGTTGAACCACATCCCTTAAAAAAGCTGGTTGTTATGAATGCTGAGCCATGTATAATCAATGATTTTTGAATGCTCATACAAAGCATAAGTATGGCAGTATTCAGAAAGTGAAATTATCCTGATTTTCAAAAGAGGGAAGGCTTTATTTTGATTACTGGCAAAATTAAAAAAAAAGATATTTTCAAAGTAATAATTGAAAGTCAGCGAAAACAATAATTGAAAGTTAAATAATATCTAACTACCGTTTTTCGTCCTTTATTTAATGGTGATATTAACGGAATTCTCAAGATAGAGTTTACTTCTTTTTTAGCAAAGCATTTAATTTTTGTTCTTCTGGTGTTACATTGTCCCCAACTAATTGTGAACCCATTGGGGGATTTTCTTGGCAAAGAGCTTGAAGTGCATTGCCATTTTTTTTCTCCAGCTCATTTTACAGATGAGAGAACTGAGGCAAATAGAGTTAAGTGAATTACTTAGAGTCACAGAATTAGTATCTGAGACCAGATTTTAATATAAATCTCCTTGACTCCAGGCTCAGAACTATCTATTTATACCACCTAGCTACCTCTAAGCATTTGATAATCTTGCATTTCTCTTTCGGATGGGATATTAGGCAAAGGCGAAGTGAGTTTCATTTGGAACTGATGAAAAAGTTGAATTTGAAGAGTTGTTACTAGCATTTAATGTCAGTTTGGGAGATCTCCATTTGAAATTTCTAGAGATTCATATAAATACTGATTATTTTATTTTTTATTAATTTTAATAAAGGTAATGGGAGGATATTTATTGAATTTTTCGATGACAAAGAGATGTCACAGTGCTAACATACTGGATTATAAAAATCTTTACTGTATAGAAAATTTTTCAATCTAAAAAGATAAAATTAACTAGGGATAGAGTAATATCTTAATCTTGTGTTCAACAATTTAACTTTAGAAGTGCAAAGAAGACATATGTGTAGATAGCAATTTGCTTTAAAAATCTAACGGAATAGATAGTGTAAGTAGTTGATAGCAGTGTAAGCAGTTCAGCACATCAACAATAAAAGCAACAACCAAAAACATTTATAACCTGGCTTTGAACATGCTCATTTTTCCTGACATGGAGCCTGTTCTACTTCCTACAATAGGGTGGTGTTAGCCAAATTGATTGACTTCTTGAATGTTTAAAAGTTTTTTTTTTCTCTTTTGGTCATCATCTTGATGATCAAGCTTATGTGTTCAATGAACATGACTTATGGTTCCCCTGCTCTCTATCTTTTACTCCAGCTCTGAGAAATGGTTTAGGTGTGTTAGTCAGATGTTGTTTGTCCTCAGTGTCTGGTGTTGGAGGTAATCCCCAAAGGTCTGTGAATGTGAGTGATGGAGATTGAAGCCAGGATTGCATGGAAATTGGATATACTGACAATCAACACACAAAGAAGTTCTGAAAAATTGGGGCACCTGGGACTCATGCCCCTCTGAAGATTTTGAACTTGGAAATGGGACTAGGTTTTATGGGAAATGAGCTAAGCTTTGAACCTAATCATTTCCCATCCCTCAGAGACAAAGGCAGTTTAGGGAGGAAAAGTTTTAATCACAAAGATACCTCCCCATCCTATAGAAGCCATATTCTTCCTTCTCCTCTACAGAAACATAGATAGCATAGATAGAAACAAGGATTATATTTTCCATGTTTTGGGGGAGCAAATTTTTCTATTATAACTTTTGAAGTAATTATCTTTTGGTTTAAAAAATCTGTTATGTCATATATCAATGAAATTTTAGAAAACACTGAGAGTCTCTAATATTAAGTGATGATCTTCTGTACTCTGCTTTGCTTACACCCACATATGAATTAAGATGACATCGTGTATTAGGAAGAATGCTGCTTAGTTAGAGAGAATCAGCAGAGTAATCCGTTTAGTAAATGATGATAATGATGAGGAAACTGAGTATGTCTAGCCTGGAGAAGAGAAGATTCTGGGATAGCTAACTTCAAATGTTTGTGTCAGAGGGAGATTGTCATGTAGAAGAGAAATATGATTTCTATTACTTGTCAGTGGTTTTAGAATAGGACTAAATGTGTCTAATGTGTCTGACTATGATTGATCAGAGTAACCTGAGCTCATTCTAGAGGACCAAAGTAGTAGTAAATGGTATATAAGGAACATATCAAAAAAATTAGAGCTAGACAAAAAAAGAGAATACTGCCTGGAAAGGTAGTAAGCTCTCTTTCACTGAAAGCCTTCAGTAAATACATGTTAGGAATGTTTCTGAGGCAGTTATATTCATTTGTAGTGTGGATTGAATGCCTCCAGAGGTTCCAGTAACTTTTGAGTTTCTGGGTTTTCTGAAAACCTTTGTTTCCTGCTATTTCTTCCATGCCAATCATGTAGTTTTGTTCGACTAGTACCATCTGTCCAAAAAAATGACTAAATGGATTCACCTGTTTTTAGGTTGCTGAATTTTCAATCATGAGAAAAGAGTTTGAATGTTAGGAAATGCAACCCACATTCCTCACACCATGCTAATTACTCATTTGTCAGGATAGTGGGAGCTTTTGTTTGTGGCAGTGACTGTAAGTGTAATAATACTTTATTTTTAATACCCTGGTGATTTTCTTTAACTGTTAATTTTTTAATGAAGAGAAAATATTTTCTCTTCTCAAATATTTGGCAACATATCAAGCTCTAGTGCCCAATCCATTTAAAAAGAAAAATTTACACATATACTCATGTTGTCCATGTTCTCAAAGACAAAATGTAAAAGAAGTGATCTGAGTATTTTAGTATGAAAACATTTGTTACTGTATTTTCTATATGGCCTAAAGATAGATTCCTAAAACTGAACATAAATAAATAAACATTTATATTTCTTATAAATGTATACAAAAGTAAGGCTACATGAAATACTTCAAGTTTTAATTTAGGTGGAAACAAAAGTTGAGAAAAATCCAGTGTGGAAAAATGACAATAGGGTGTATAGTGAGCAAATATGTCCTAAATGTCTTCTCTGTTCTGTGATGTTGATTTACTAAACTATTGAACCCAGTAACATATCAGAGAATCACAAAAAAGAATAGGAAATGACTTGTCCAGTAACCTGAGTTCTAGTATCCTCTCAACTACTGACTTTTTGAATAAGTCACACCACCACTCTGTTCTTCAGTTTTATCATCTGTATAATAATATATTTCGGGAGGATGTCTATTAAATACCATTTAGCTTTCAAATTCCATGAATTCTTTTTTGTCAAAAGAATTGGGAAGGGAAAAAATGTCATTTAAAAATCTAATTTTGAGGGACAACTAGGTGGTACAGTGGATAGAGCACTGGCCCTGGAGTCAGGTGGACCTGAGTTCAAATCCAGATTCAGACACTTAATAACTACCTCACTGTGTGACCTTGGGCACATTATTTAAAAATATATATTTTTTTTAAAAATTACATTAAAAAACTCTAATTTTGCATCAAATTAGCAATTAAGTAACTGACTTATTACCTTTTCTGGATGCACTAGGATAGTCATCATACCAGGTAAAAATGGAAGAAAGTGGTTCATAAAAAGGAAATCTGAATTTGTTTTGAAAAATCATTTCCTCACACAAATATGAATTAACAGCTTACTGGAAAACTGGCAAGACAACCCAGACTCTACTTAAAACAAAACCAATATGAAATAAAGCTTCACTGATTGAAGAAAATAAATAAACATGATTATGTCAATATTTTGTTTTATACTGATTTTAGAGAAAATTTTATAATTTTTCCTTCCCATTTACAGTAAAATCACTTGAAATATTGATAAAGAAATCAAAAGTATTATTAAAAATAATAGAATTTTTGCTTGAGTATAGTTTGCTGGATAATTCTTTTTGGACTATTGAATTTATCCTATTCTTAGACAATTTCATCACTTGAAGCTTCCTCCATTGTCAGGGGAAGGTGTCATAGAATCATATGAAGGCATTTTTAAAATCTTAATCTCTAACTATATGAGCACAAGCAAATAAATAAACTTAAGACATGGGTGTCATTAGGAATTGCTTAGATAGAGGTTACATTCCAATTGATGAAAACATGAATACTTGCAGGATCAAAGAAAGTAATTTATTTGGGGGTTGGAGTAGAAGAAATTCTTCATTATCATTTACCTGATTGGTTTGTTATGAGGAAAATACTATGTAAATTCTAAGAACTATTTTTTATTCATTTGAATTTAGCATCATTATCAACCTCTTGAGCTCAGAACATATTTGTGAAGTCAGGTACCAGTGATGAGAGGGCAGCAGGTGAGGCAAAGCTGCACCTCACCTCTTATTGCAAAAGGATTAAGTGTATATTCCAACTTCAAGCAATTTTTCTATTAACATCATGCTTCTTAGGTGTTCTCTCTGTCTCTGTCTCTGTCTCTGTCTCTGTCTCTCTCTGTCTCTGTCTCTGTCTCTCTCATCTTTTATTAAAATTTAAAGTACTTAATTTGCAGTTATCTATTCTTTTAGAAGTTATACCTTCTAAGATGAAATATTATCCATTACTCTTTTAATAGATAACTTTCTGGGATGAGCTATAATTAGGAACTTTACAAGGGCCTTTGACTTGCTATGTGCCAGAGTTTTAGCAACTTCATCATTTAACTCATGGTGGATTTGGAAACAGGTCAACTGTATGACTTATGATTCAATAAAATGTTCTTGTTATTAGTTTTCCTTTGCCTCTCTGTGTTCCCTGCTGATTCAACAGTACTTCCAATTAGAATTTTTAATCCATGATGACTTTAGTATCCACATGTTGCATCTCAGCTTCTTGGTACAGTTAAAATCCAGAGAAATTAGTTATGGAAGGTAGCAATCAATATATAGGAGTGTCTTGCATGACAAACTGGAAAGCATTTTTCTTATCATGTAAGCAATGGGAAATGATATATTAAGACTGATGCTTTTAATGATAGATTTGATATGATATGATAAAAAGAGAAAAAGCAAAAAAATAAAAATTATTTCATTTTCATACTATGAGTCTATGAAAATTCTACTCTCTTTGTCAGAGAAATAGGAACAGAATGTCAACCTGATTCGGGGGTAAAGGTGAGGAGATAGAGTTTAGATTGATGGAGTTTAAAGTAAGAGTTCTTAGAAGTATTTGAAGGGCAACTTAAGGCAATAAACTAAGGTCAGAAAAATTGTTATCATACAAAGGAATTATAATTTGTAATGCAAATAATTTGTAATGTAAACATTTGTTTGCTATTACCCATTTTGATTGTCTTTTGAAAAGATGATTTATCTCCACATTATAGAGGAATATATTGAGACTGAAAGACAAAAATTTTTTGTCTCAAGATCATATATTTAATAAATGTTTGAAGTAGGACCCAAAGTCAGGTCTTTCATCTTCAAAATTATATTTATATAATTTATATAAAATTATATATATGTGTATGAAATTATAAAATTATAATCCAATTGATTATCCCCATAGCATAGAAGAATAACTTGAGACTCAAAGAATAAAATTTCTTGTCCCAAGGTAATATACCAACAGTGAGTGAAAACATCTTTTGAGAAGTTTTTATTCATTCGTTTGGTCAATAGTGTTTCCACCTGCCACAACAATCAAACCAAGATTAATTAAGCAGACGATTTTTGGACACTTTTTTCAAGTCCTTCATCACACCAGGAGATGAGCAATGAAATCCTTAAAATGGTTGCTCAGTCACCCAAGGTGCTGCCAAATGCCTCTGTTGCTTCCAATGAGGAGATGACCTTATGGTTGAAACCCCTGAGTTCCATCTAAACCTATTTTTCCAAAGAGTTTATATAGAATTGGAACCAATTGTTTCTTAAATGTTTGATAGAATTCACTTGTGAATCCATGTGGTCCTGTTGATTTTTTTCTTGGGGAGTTTAATAATGGCTTGCTGAATTTTTTCCTTCAGAGATGGTGTTATTTGGGTATGTAATTTCCTCTTCATTTGACCTGGCAATTTATAGTCTTGTAAGTATTCATCCATTTCACTTAGATTATCAAATTTATTGGCATAGAGTTGGGCAAAAATAATTCTGAATCAGTACTTTAATTTCTTCTTCTTTGGTGGTGAGTTCATCTTTTTTATTTATATTAGAAATTTTATTTTCTTCTTTCTTTTTTAAGTTAAATTAACCAGAGGTTTATCAATTTTTTTCATAAAACCAACACTTGGTTTTATTTATTAATACAATAGTTTTCTTGCTTTCAATTTTTTCATTTCTCCTTTTGTTTTTAGATTTTTCTAATTTGGTATTTCATTGAGGGTTTGTAATTTGCTCTTTCTCTAATTTTTATAGTTGCATGTTTAGTTCATTGACTTCCTTGTTCTCTAATTGTAAGGATTTAAAGATTTAATAAATCCCCTGACAACTAGCTTCACTGTATCGCATAACTTTTGGTATGTCAGCATGTTATTGCCATTTTCAAGGATGAAATAATTAATTCTTTCTATAATTTGTTCCTTGATCCACTCATTCCTTAAAATGAGATTATTTAGTTTCCAATTAGTTTTAGATATGTCTCCCTGGTCCATTTTTCCATGTGATATTTTTCTTTAGAAAGATTTTATTAATTTTCTTTTACAATTTTCCCCATTCTTGCTTCCCTTCCCCACCCCTCACAGAAGGCAATCTGTTACTCTTTATATGTTTCCATGTTATACACTGATCTCAGTTGAATGTGATAAGAGAGAAATCATATCCATGAGGAAGAAAATTAAAATATAAGTGATAGCAAAATTACATTATAAAATAAAGTGGTTATTCTTCTAAATCAAAAGTAAAAGTCTTTGGTCTTTGTTCAAACTCCACAATACCCTCTTTGGATACAAATGGTATTCTCCATCACAGATAGCCCAAAATTGCCCCTGGTTGTTGCTCTGAAGGAATGAGCAAGTCCATCAATGTTGATCATCACTCCCATGTTGATGTTAGTGTGTACAATGTTTGCCTGGTTTTGTTCATCTTGCTCAGCATCAGTTTATTGCATGTGATTTTTATTGCATTTTGTCTGAGGTTGTGTTCACTATTAGTTTAGGATTCTGATTTTTAATCCACTCTGCTATTAATTTACATTTTAAGGGCATGTTCATCCCATTCACATTCAAAGTTTCAATTACTCTTTATTACCCTTCATGTTATCTTCCCTCCATTTGCATTTTCCCCCTTATTTTCACCTTATCCATATTCTATATTATTTTGGTTCTGAATACCATCACATTCAATGCTTTTGCTCCCATATATACAATACCAATGATTTTTAAGCTGTCTCTCCTAGTTCTATTGTTTGAGGTCACTGGTTTTGCTAATTTGGTATTTTACATTATCTTCTATTTTTTCCAATTCTTTGGTTGTTTTTTTTTTTAACAGATTCTTGTTGTCTCATGAAGCCATTAGTTTCCAGAGACTCCATTCTTTTTGTTAGAGAAGAACTTTTTTCATTTACCTTTTTACAACTCCTTTCCTATTTGGTCAATTCTATTTTTGAAAGAGTTTTCCATTTGCCTAATTCAGGTTTTGAGAGAATTATTTTCTTTTTGCATTGCCCTAATTGTATTTTCCAAGGATTTGTTTTCTTGTTGCAAGGTGTTAATTTTCTCTCCAAAATTTTCCAATTGATTTTCCTGATTTCTTCAAGGAAGTCTTTTTGGATTGGAGGCCAAATCATATTCTCCTCAGAGGTTCTAGATATCTCTGAGTTAGGGTTTTTGCCTTCTAGATATTTTTCTTTGGCCAACCCTTTCTGCTGTCCTTTCTTCATTTTCCTAAGATCTTTTGTTGGGGGAGATACTGGTTTACAGAGTTTTAGTGTTGGTATCCCTAGAGCCTTTACTTGCTTAGATTAGTAGCTATAAGTAGGCTGGTCAGTTAGTGTTACTAGCAGTTTTGCTCACTGGGCTTAGTAACTCCAAGTGGGCGAGTCAGTAGTGGGTACTGATTCCTTTCTCTGTAGTGTCTGTGACTTTGAATTGTGGCCCTTTCCCTTGACCTGGAGGGGGTGGGCAGTGCTGTTAAATACTTTTTATCCTTGTACAATATGGGCTTTGCCCTGGGGCAAGGTGATTACTCTCTATATTCAGCTGAGGAAGCTCTGCTGCCCACACCTGAGCCTGAGGAGGAGGGGGTTACTGTTACTGTGTTTGTGCTAGGAAGAGGGTTCAGCTGAAATGAATTTATGGAGTCTGATGACCTCCAGGCTAGAGGAGCCCAGCAGATGGATGTCTGCAACTCTCTGAGCTGGAATTTACTCTCCCACCTTGCCCAATACTGTCTATCCAACAGCCAAAGCCTCCATGCCCCACTTGGCTCTTTGAACTAGGCTCCCACAGTCAATTCCTCAATTGCTGATCCTAGGTTAGTCCAGCTTTCACCCCTTCCCTAGGCTGACTCTCTGCTCTCTGCCCTGACTCACCCATAATCCTGGAAAACAAACATTGAGTTAGATGTTCTTTTCCTAGCTTCTTTTTCTGGGTTTTGTCAATCAAATTTCTGTTAGGAGGTCTGTTTCCTATATATATGAGGGAAGATCAAGAGACCTTAGCACAGTGCCTGTAGTTTCTCTACCATCTTGGCTGGAAGTCTGGCAATCACTATTTAAAATGATATTTTGGATTATGTATGATATTCAGATATTCAAAATCATATATGTACCTTTATATACTTAGAAACTAACAATTCAATACTCTTCAATACTAGAATAAAATTTCCTTTTTGGTTTGACAAAAAGGTTCTAACAAGAGTAGTTTGTTGCTGTTTGGAGTGTAAAATTTTAACTGCACCAATAATATATCAATTTTGTCAAACTTTACATCCATAAACTCAGGATTTCTTTCTTCTCTGTCTTCAAATGGCTCACATTTACCACAGACCCTACAAAGCACTGGATAGCTTTTCTTTTTTTTCCAATTCTTTTGTTGGTAGAATTCAGAGTGAAACTGACAAAATATCTTTTTTTAGGGAGAAGATGGGTACATGTATCTATTCACAGAGCTCTGATATGGAAACTGATTGGCGCTCCCCTAGAAGATGCAGATGATACCTTCTGCTGCACACAAAGCAGAGGTTATATATCTGCACCCATATACTGCTGTCTCTGTTTTAATACTTTAGACCCATCAGCAGTATTATTATTCAAGGAAAGTTGGAAATATTCAAATGCCTCAGAAGGGCATTGAATTCCTTCCATTTCTCTTCCCTAAAATATTGAGTTTGTCTACTCATGGGTCAGGTGTATCAGTTTAAAAAAATCCCAAACAAGCAAACAAATACAACCACATTCTATGAGGTGACCGAGGTCAACTTCTCATTCCACAGTACAAACAAAAGTCCTTAATCAACTTTCAGACAAGTATTAATGTGTTGTTGGGCACAACACAAAAATCCCTACAGACACATAGTATCCTGAGACAAGTCTGTTATAGAGTGATGGTGAAAAATCAACCTAGGAATTAAGAAACCTTTGAGGTGATCCTGGTGACTAGGACTGAGATAGTGCCTTTAAGAATATGTACACAGACACACACACACACATATATATATATATACACATATAATCATTAACATATATACAAAACCACACATTTGTGCTCACATAACAGACATACATATGTGCATGCATGCACCTATCCTCTACAGGTGAGCACTGAAACTGAGCAGCATCCCTTTTTCAAAAACAAGCTAAGGTTGGGGCCACTTGCAGAAGAGTCTGAAACTGTAAGTCAAAGGTGCCAAAGTATGAATATTTACAGTAGGAAAATACCTTGATTCCTCTACCACTACAATGATCAGACCTCGACCACCAGCCTCCCTTCACCCCTGGCAAAGCTCCTGTACCACACACTGAATACAGAAAAATATGAAAGACAAGCAGGAAGAAGACAAAAAAGAAGAGGTAACATTCTTTTGAGTTATGTCTCTGTAGTGTAGTTATTGCATGCTAGTGATGATTGGGTCAAAAAGCTATTTCACCACCTCTTGCTGGGCTTGTGCTGAGGTAGTCTGCTTGAACTTTCTCTTTGTCAGAATGATTTTGGCTTCTTCTGCATCCTTCAAAGCCTTTTCTCCATACTCCTCTTTTAGTCATTACCAATATTGCTGAATTTTATTCTTTTCAAACTCCTGCAGTTGCTTCTGGAAGCCCAAGTTGGATTGGCACAAGACCTACCTGCCTGAACCATGTGTGGTGTATCTTCCCAGCCAAAAATCAGTAAATATCATAATATAAGAAACCACCAAGGTCATACTTCTGCAAACACAAACAGGCAGTATACAAGACAGCCCTCAGCTCTAAGCCAGCATTTGTGAATGAATCTGATACTCTCTTTAAAAATGTCTTGTCAAATTCTGGGAGGATAGATCTTTCAACAGGAATATATAGGTACTTAATTTCCTGGAGCCCAGGCCTGGTCCTATCATGGATAGTGACAATGTGTGTAATCTTATTATTTTTTAGTTGCTCAGCATCTTTATTAAAAGTTACCAAAGTAAAGGTCAGGCAGAACCTTGTTCATCCCATTCTCCATGATGGTTAGAAGGGAAATGAATTGCATCAATGGAAAAACAGCTGCAGAATCACTAATTGGATGCTGCAACAGGAAGAGAAGCAGGAAAGGGATGACGAATGGATCACATGCAAGATAAATAATAATAATAATAATAATGATAATAGAGAGATCTTCTATACTTTACTTTCCCCCCTTATTTTGCTTTTCTTCTGGCCCTGGAGATCCGCTGCCTAGGGATTTTCCTATACAGAGAATAAACTAAAATCTTGATAATTTCTAGAAAGATGATGTTTAAGCTCTTTTTTTAAAATCATGGCTTTCAGGTAGTCTATTAATTTTCAAATCATCTCTCCACATTTATTCCTCAGGTGTTTTTTTTTCCCAATGAGCTATTTCACATTGTCTCATTTTTTATTCTTTTGGTTTGTTTTGTGTTTTTTTTTTCCTTTCAGATTTTAGTTTAGTTTATTTTTTTACTTTTATATTTTTTTCCCATAGCTACATGCAAAAACAATTATCAGCATTTACTTCCAAAACCTCGAATTCCAAATTCTCTCCCTTCCTTGGACCTTACCCCCCCATTGAGAAAGCAAACTAGTCAATTATATAAAAGATTGAATTTATCTATCTATATAGATAATAGATAGATAAAGCCCCATCATTTGCAACTCAGACCTTTCAATGTTAATTCCTATATCCATTAAATCAACAAATATATATTTACTAATTAATATTTGTACAGCACTTAGAGGAGCTGAAAAATTAACTGCTTACTTTACTGACAGGGATTTATCCCCTGATTTTCATTTAAAAGTTGGAAAAGTAGACATCTATAAATTTAGGGTTGAATAGTAGAGAAAAACCTCCTCTGATTCCTTTTGTTTTTATCCAGTTCTCCAGTTTTAAAGAGTTCTTTCAATTAAATGAGAAAAATATTTCTTTCTGTTTCTATTAATAAATAGAATTTATGAATCATTTTTTCAGATGCTGCATATTTTTTCATATAATATGAGCAAACTCCTATTTTTAAAGAAAAGAGTATGAATGCAGATATTGTAATTATCACAAGTAGTTAAGGAGTACATAGATGTGAAAGTAACTGGAGAAATAAGCCAACTGAGATTGAATTCTACATTGAGATTCTAGATAAAGACAGAAAGGAGATATGAACAAAGTCCATAAAACTACAAAGGAAAAGAAGAGCTACCATATTCATTTACCAAAATCTAAGAATCTTGGAAGTGCTGGCTACTTTTGAATTTAAAAACTATTAATTTAAATAAGGTTATTTATGCTAAGGGAATGAAACAATTTCTCTGTCTCAAATACACATGTACCAAAAAAAAAAAAAATCAAGGAAATGATAAAGACTAAAGATACTAAAAAAAATGTAAAACTTTTTAAATAAATCTCTTAAATGGTAGATAAAATTAGTCTATAAAAACAAGTCTGTTTGCAATTTGGTAAAATTCAGTTCAAGAGGCTAGGTGACATAGTGGATAAAGCATCAGCCCTGGAGTCAGGAGTACCTGGGTTCAAATCTGGTCTCAGACACTTAACAATTACCTAGCTGTGTAGCCTTGGGCAAGCCACTTAATCCAGTTTGCTTTGCAAAACCTAAAAAAAAATCAAGAACATAATTATTTTTTAAATGGATTAACTATCCAGAACACTTTCTAAATTTGGAAGAAGTTATAATATCAACCTTGCTTTATAAAAGTTTACAATCTGATATAGATAAGATTTTAATGCAGAAAAGCACAATATTAGCAGATTAAAAAGCTTGGTGATATCTAAAAAATAAGACCTTGTTTATCAAAACAGATGTAGGTGCTATCAAATACATAAAAATATGAATAATCCTTAAATGTTTTCATTTTTAGAACTGTTTTCCTTTTCTGATTTATACTTTTTATTAAATATTTTATTTATTTTGAGATTTAGTCTTAAATAGCCCTGAGAGATCTGGTTGTTTGGTTGTTTGGTTGTTACCTTTTGGAACATGTTATAAACTCTTAAATTTGTCCTTCCACTTGAAACTGTCATGGACAATAAGTGGGAAAAGCTTATTTAAATGAAGGAATAAAATTAATAATACTCAAAGAATACTAAAATATTGTACTTTCCTTCCTATTCTATTTCAAATAATTTTTACATTATCATCCATATGATACTAGTTATTTGACACCAAAAACATTTAAAAACTCTATTAATTATCTGTCTCCCAAAGTAACTATATACTTATATCACATAGGTAAAATATATAGCTGATAAACTGAGATTTTTCTTGGATCAACATTATTTTTTGCTATGTGGTTTTAGCTACTCTTGTTTTTTTATTAACAAATCTTTTTTAAAAATCTGTAAATATCATATGAATGTGTTTCAAGATGTAGGCAGCAAATATGATTATTCTTATTTATTCAGGAGAGGAAAAACTGTTAGGAGGTTAAGTTATGCACACATACACATACAACCACCCCCCCCAAAAAAAAACATACCTTGCAACATTCTCGCAGCACTTTCACCAGTAAAATAATCTGTCTCGAACTTTAATCATTAGGTCATTGGTCTTCCGAAAAAGATATTTACTTTGTCCTCTAAGTCAAAGAATAGTGCAATTAGAGAAATGAGAGTTGATTTGAGCAGGGAAAATAAATGAGAATCTAATGACATTTTCAATGGCACAAGGTATAATAGGGAAACCATAAGGACCTTCTGTTATATATCTTTGAAGTTTTCTTTTCTTCTCTCTCTCTCTCTCTCTCTCTCTCTCTCTCATATTATTTATTCTCCTAAGAAAATATAATTTCAGCAAAAATTTGCTTCAAATGGGAAACAAACTAGTGAGAAGGGGAAAAAAAAACATCTGTTTTGTCTCCTAACCTGTAGTTTAACATGAACCTCTGCATGCCAATCATCAGCAATAATTTCAGTAACTATTATGTCAATGAATGAGTAACCTCAGAATTTAGTAGAAATAAAGATAATGATCTGCCAACCCAAATTAAAACTTCAGTGATAGAAACAGAATTGCAAAAAAAGAAGAAAAGACACTGTGATGTAGCACCATAAATTTAGAAAATTTAGAACAGTATTTAATTTTGCCAACTCAAATTGGTGGGGAAGTCTTATGTTGCCTAAAAATCTTCCTTCCCCTTTGTACCTTCTGGGAAGTTGGCAAAAGAGAGAATTCTGTAAACCAGGATTCATAAACAGGAAAACTATCTTTCTAGTATTCCTTATTTCTCACAGAAGATAAATAGTTTATGGCAACTGACAAAGACGACATTTGGCAATTTGTCTAGGAGTGCCAAGTGACGAAAAGCTGCCAGCCGGAGCGTAGATTTTTGTGCTGAATGAATACTTAATTATACAACAGGAAATTGGGATGAGTGAGCACTTCAAAACTCAAGACATTCATGAAGCTATAAAAGAAGGGAAGATGAGAATGAAAGAGATTAGATTAGAATCTGTGTACTTGACATTCTGGGAGAAAACAAATGCTTTTTATAAAGTATTATAGTTAGAAACAAATATGCTTAAACCTTTGCTTTTCTCTCATTGAATGTTTCAATGTGTTCTATGGTCCTGCCTTAACAAGCAAAAAAAAAAAATCTGCCTCAATTTCAAATAGAATCTCCTCAATATCCACTGTTTCCTGTGCAGAGAGACCTTTCATTGTTTCCAGTGAATTAACTCCAGGCAATGACTTTTTTTTTTGTTGAGTGATGATATCTTTATTAAATTATCTCTTTAATTTTCAGCTTTAAGATGGGGAAAACTTGTTTATATTCTAGATTCTTAGGACAGAGGGAATAGTATTTATGCAGTTTGTGACATTTTTTTCAAGGAATTCAGTTTTTCATTTTGAATCCTGGACACAGAAATTCTGTCTTTTTTTCCCCCTCTCTAATATATAATACAGTCTTGAATTTAAGAAAAGATTATTTTTATAAAGTTGAATTATGGAAATCACATCAATTAAATTCCCATTTCATTTTTACTGCTTATTTTAATACTGATAGTCATAATTACTTGTTGTATATTGAGAATTTGGTGGGAAGTTTCTAACTTGAGAAGAGTAATATGTTTCCCTTCCTTTGAAGGTAGTCAGGGAAAGTAACCTTTATTTGTTCTGAACCATTTTTCATATTCCTAGAATAAAATATTCAGTACACAGTAGGTAGCTATAATTCTAACTTGATACCTATCACGGAAAAAAAAGAATAAAAGAGATATTATTTAGTCCCCGTGGTCCAGGTTACTACCAGATTTATTCCCAGTATCTTGGTGATTCTAGTACAACCCTCTTAATTCTCTCAAAATGGGGAAATCACTCATTCTTCTTTGTATGTAGAATGGGTTAGATCTCAATATATATATATATATATATATATATATATATATATATATATATATATATATATGCATGTCTCCTTGTAATAGAACATTACCTAGAATATTCCATCTCCCACTACTATAAATTTATATACACTGTCTCTATACTTCTATTATTTTCATTTATAAATCTGCTTCTTAGAACTGCTAGCTCTCTTCATGATGCAGTTCAATTGACATTTCTTCATGAACAATTTTCTTGCCTTTTTAGCCTTCTACCTCAGATACCTTTGTAACATATACATGCTTGTTTTTATTTGATATGTAATATATGTATATAGTTTACTCAAATTTATAAATGCAATAATAATATATATCATTTCTTATGTTCCAGGTATTTAACCAGGGTGGTTAATATTTTCCAGAGTACGTGGGATTCAAATACAGAACATCAAGACAATCTTTGCCTTCATGGACCTTGAATTCTAATGGTGAGGAGTAAGAATATAACAGTGAACTAAAAGAGAAAAAAATATTCAAACTTGGTGGCATGGTTTGAAAATGGTAAAGTGATATGGAATAGTAGTATCAGTCTAGACTATTCAAATATCAGGGTGGTTTTAGAGATCAATTCCAAAGTTCAGATGTGAAGGCTGAGATGATGAAAGCAATGAGTGAAGTATATGAAGTGTAGGTTATATAATTTAGAAATGACTTGAAAGTACTTTGAAGATCTGGTTCATATAAAGATAAGACAAATTTCACCCATCATAGTAGAGAATAGTCCTGTGAGCTTATATAAATTTCAAAAATGAACATGTTTGGCAGTGGTAGAATGCAAGCATCTTGAGTCAGGAGTTGTCTCTCATTTGTGTTCCAGCACAGTGCCAGGAAATTGACTGATGCTACATAGACATTTATTGATATATCATTTATGTTCCTTTAGGGCTTAATAGTAAATCTTCATTAAATTTTGTATGAAGTGGGCATGCGATTATGGATGTTTGTAGGCCAAGTAAATATTATAGTATTTATTTTCCACAAAGTCATAGGTATTGAGAAATCAAATCACTCAGAGGATTAATAGTAACTTTGAAAATGAAAGATCTCCACCTGAGAACTTTCACTGATGGGGAACAATGGAGTTATTATATCATGAAGGTCTTTTATATATTTCTTCAAAATTTAAGCATCTTTTCTTACATTACTTTTTACTATGTCCTTAAATATAGATATTATTAAATGTCTATGAAATATAATGTACACAATTTTCTCTACATACATAATCTATAGAATGTTAATAGAATATAGATGACAAATTCTGCTGAGATATGGTTAATGATTAAAGAAAAATAACTTGTAGAAAGATTTGGAAGAATAGGAGGAAATATTTTTAGTATATCATAGTACAGTAGTTTTAAGCGTTTTTCTTTTTTTTTTACTGACCTTACTACTTTTGACTAGTCACTTAAACTCCATGGATCTCAATTTCCAACAAAATAAGATGGATTTAATAAATGACTTTTAAGGTTCCTTTCATCTTTAGATCAAGGATCTTCTGTATCTGAGGATAATGAATGACAAACAAAAGATACATTATAAGTTTATAAAAACTTCAACAGACTTTGCAAAAACTGCATATTCTTGACACTCAAAGGTCTGAGGGGAAATAATGAATTCAGATCAGTGTAGCAATGTATTTGGTTCTATGGATTCTTAAAAGTTTCTGTAATACAAGATGAAAAATCTTAAGTCAGAACTTTGGAAACATGAATCACAAATCACCTATGGATTCATAAACTGGTTACAATTCTTTGTAAAATTTTAACCTTAATAAACATATAACTGAAGACTCAACTAATGTCCAAATTATTTGCCTAACTTCAACACTCACTAAAATGAACATTAAAGCATAATAAGAAAGAAATATCTGATATATCAACCGGAAATGGGTAATTTGTTACCCTTTATGCCAGTAGCTGCAATCTTTTAGCAATCTTATATAATAATATGCAAACTTTAGCATCTGAATTGTTAAGTGCTTACTGGTTTATGTTTGATTATTAGAGCTCTGATTCTTAGGCACTTCTTGTAATATTTGAAAGCTAACATCACAAAACCAGTCATTGCAAATCAGAAAAGTAAATAATGTTGCTTTTATGATCAATTGGATATCAAATTTCCTTATACAGATCAAATTAAATCATCCCTGTATTTGCAGATGAGACATGTTCACATAATCAAAACACTCTATGTGAGGCATTATTCTAGGCAGTTATGATGAGATGAAGTAGACACTATCCCATCTCTCAATGAACTTAGAACTATTAGCAGTACTTTCAATATATCAAATAATTTGAATGGAAAGAGCAATAATACCAAGATCTTTGATGATAAGATGTCATTTTCTTTTTTGTGGCTTCAGTTTTTTTTTTGACTACTGAAAAGAAAAGTAACATTCCCTGGGCTATTCTATTATATTAATCCATTCTAATAAAGCAAAATGCGTTTTAATAAATACAGAACACTTGGTTTCCATTATTCACAACTTATAGGGTCCCAATTATTTAGGCATTTGATGTTTTAAAATATAA
The DNA here is from genome assembly GCF_037893015.1 of Macrotis lagotis. NCBI lineage: Eukaryota > Metazoa > Chordata > Mammalia > Peramelemorphia > Peramelidae > Macrotis > Macrotis lagotis. The sequence goes on from NC_133660.1 coordinate 188,547,134, forward strand.
AGAGTTTCTTTCCTCTCTGCTAGATCCTACAAAAACCCACTGAAACAAATCATTTTGAACTGTTGGGATTTTGTTAGTGCAAGTGATTAAACTGTGTAAATTTATATAAATTTAATCTATAATGTTTCAGGCTCCCAAATATGCCATTCAACAAAATCAATGAATTTCTTTTCTTATCTGAAGAGAAATGTATAATAATAAAATCTCCTGATTATATATCAGTAATCATTAATTTCTCAATGTCTTAGTAAGGTGTTTCTCCAAAATCTTTCAAATGAATTTTTAGACAGTTTGAGATAAATGCCTTCCTTCCCAACTTTTAATCTTTAGTTTATTTTTTTTTTGCTATAAAGCATTTCCCTCCATCCTAAATTTTTGTCAGCTTTTTTTCTTTAAACGTTCTTTTGTTAAAAATTTTAAGTTAGGGGTGGCTATGTGGCTCAGTGGATAGAGCACTGGCCCTGGAGTCAGGAGTACCTGTGATCAAATCTGGCCTCAGACACTTAATAATTACATAGCTGTGTGACCTTGGGCAAGCCACTTAACCCCTTAACCCCGGTTGCCTTGCAAAAATCTAAAAAAAAAATGTTTAAGTTAGTTTTTTTCCCATAATTTTCCTTTTTTCAGATGAAGGTTTTTTGCTTTCTCTTTATTTTTTTTCTTTAACTTGTGTGATATTAAGGTTTCTTACATTTATTTTAGGAATAGACTTTTTATCTTAAAGGTGCCAGTGAAATAAGCAAAATCAAAAATCATTGCAAATTCTCATCTCCCATAGTTGTAGAGGTTGACTCTAAAATATGCTTTAAGTTAACAAGTTGATAGATAACATACCAACTCTGAACCACTCATTCCAGACTTGAAAGAACCAGAATATTAACTGAAGGCCAATAAAAAGAGAATTGAATTAACCCAATAAATAAGTTTCAGGTAAGTACAGAGGTAGAGTATGTACAAAAATAAATATGGAAATTTAGCAATAAAGATATAAAATCAGATTGTTCTACCTTTTTGTGGTGAGAGCAAGGAATCCTGAAATTAGCATTTCTCTTTTCTTCACCAATAAAGTTATATTTTTTAAAGGTAAGATTTGATTGAGAAGAAAATTTTACTTCCAATCCTATCCTATGGTTAATTTTTCTGTTTTCATGCTATATAAGTCTAAATAAATAAAAAATTATATACGGCATGAGAGAGAATAGGATCAAGAGCATAGTAAGATGGTTAAATGTTGGCAAAGAGGAGGATCACGTTTCTATTTAACTGAGAGTTACAGCTGACCTAGTTAACTTCTTTCATTTGGGTACCCACATGAATCACATAAAAATAAATTAAGAGGTTTTCTTTAAACCTATCATGAAAAATCATCTCATCAATGATCTTTTGTGCTTCCTATGTGAATGAAAATAAGAAAGGGAAAAAAATAAAATATTGGTTTCATTTTGTACCTTAATACTTTGGTCCAAAGTATACTCCACCCTGTAAGTGTAGTTAGGAAATAGTTTTCCCTACCTTTAATCACTCAAGATTGTTAATTTTTTCTTGCAAAACTTCCATTAGTTTTTTTTCTCTTTCCCACAAAATAAAACACTACCTCCTTAATGTGTCATTCAAGGACTTCCATTTTCTATCCTAAATTACCTGTCCAAGTTTATGTCCCATTACTCTTTTGCACCTGACTCATATTTAAATATATGCATATTTGTGATTAAAGGGATATGCTTGCTCTCCCCTTGGCTACAGATCCCAGCTCACAAAAAGTTTATTTTCATCCTGGGTGTCATTTGTCTCTATTCTCCCTTGTATCCTTCAATTAAGGCCCTTCCTGCTTACTTGGGTTCTTTTTCTTAATCTTTTATTATAGCATAGGATACATGGACTAGACGTCTTATTAGAAAAAATGTATCTTATATATCCTATGTTCTCACTAAATCTCTTTCGCTTTCTTTTCAGAGAATATATATATATATATATATATATATATCTGATATCATACTTTGCATAGTTTAACCATCCAATTCATTTTTAAATGTTTTTGAAGTATCATGAGTAATTTATAATCTGTAGCACATAACTTCAAATCCCAAATTTCAAATGTTTGCCATTGTCCAACTGTTCTTTTAATCTCAATATTCACAAATTTGGATATGTTATTATTTCCACCTGGATTTTTATTCCTTCCTATCTGCCTGTAGATATCCTACCATGTCTTAATCTTATCTGAAGTCTAACCATCAATCAATAAATTGAAGACTTTCCCAATAACTTTATCACTCTTGTCTTATTATTTCAGAATTTGTGCCTTAGTATTTTTCTAAGCAAATATTATGATTTACCCTTCTCAAATAGGGGCTTCCAATTGTTGTAAAATCTTTAGGGAGAAGAATTGGATCTTCTATCTTATGCCTCATGTAATTTTATCAGATTTAAGAACATAGGAGATAATTGCTAAATCTAGACTGAGTGATTCATTGTCCATTCTCAAATTAGGGCAATACAGATCCTATCTCCCAAAGGGACATTAAAAAGGGGAAAGACCCCACATGTACAAAAATATATATAGCAACTCTTTTTGTTGTAGTAAAAAATTGGAAATTGGGGGGATGTCCATCAATTGGAGGATGGCTAAACAAATTGTGGTATATAGATGCTATGGAATATTATTGTTCTTTAAGAAATTATGAGAGGACTGACATCAGAAAACCATGGAAAATGCATCAATTGAGACTGAGTGAAGTGAGCTGAGCCAGGAGAACATTACATACACTAACAGCAATATTTTGAGATGAACAGCTATGATTATGAAACTCTTCTCAGCAATTCAGTGATCAAGGACAATCCTGAGAAACATGTTGTGGAAACTGCCATCCAAATGTAGAGAGAAAAAAAAAAAACTGAAAGCTATGCTTTCTGATTGTAGAACAAAGAACATTATCTCTCTAAAAAAACTTTTAATGATTTTTTCCCTTTAATTTGTCATGTTTTTCCTATTAGTTATAGTTCTTCCTTCACAATTTGACTAGAACAGAATTACATTAAATGAAATTTTACAAGTACAAATTTTATCAGATTGTTTACTGCCATCAGGAAGGGATTGGAAGGGAGGGTAGTGGAAAATTATGGAAACCAAAAACTTGCAAAAGGATGAATGTTAAATATTCCCTTTTTTGTGTAATGTCAAAATAAATAAATAAGTAAAAAATTTAAAAAGCATGATGAGTAATGTATTCATTGAAAGTTAAAATAAAATTTTGGAAATTTCTCAGTTTATTGGTTGTTGCACAACCAACTACCACCGGTAAATATGCCCATTTATAATATATGTCTAATATATACATATATATATATAATTATTTTGTTCTCATCAAGTACAATATATACCAATTATTTCCTTGAATGTATTCATTGCATGTGAGTGTAATGCATTTTATTGGACACAGTTATTACTTTTAAAGTATCAAGAACTAAATTAATATTTATGGACTTTCCAAAAATCGTGAGAGTCACAAAAGATCTGAGTTAAAATCTTTATACTTCCATTAATACCCTTATGTCATTGAATAATTAAAATAATTAAATTGTGGTTCATGTTGGTTTTTTTCGACTACACCCTACTGTACCACAATTGCTTTACTTATCTTTAAATGACAAAAGACACAGTCCTCTCAAAAAACATATCTCACATAATGCTGGTGATTCTTATTGTATTTCAGTACACTTGAATAACTCTTTTGTATAACTCTTTCATGACTATTCTTTCACCATTGTGAAATTATGTAGTTTTAAAATTAAATGCACATTTATATCTTTATTGATATAAATTATGTATTATTACATCTAATCTTTAGTTCTACTCTGTGGAATACATATAAACTCTTAAACTGACTATCACTCAGTAAGTTAAGAATTCCCCCCAGTAGCTTAATTTCAGGCCTGGTGAAGATAACATCTATACTGCCATCCCAATTATTAATTAACAGTACAATATCATGAAAAATTCCTAGCACAAAGATGACTTATCTAAGTTGAAATTGATTTATTAATGAGTCCTATTTAAATCATGTTATTCAACCAAATTTGTATTCAGCAGAATACACTAGAAAATAGACTCCATTATGATAACCAATATAAAATATTGAGACTATATATATAATATATATATATATATATATATGAACTACAATATAAAATGAGAAATTTTCAAATCAGGTAAATCATGCTTGTATATTATATCTGAAATATCAATCTATTAAACTTTCAAAGAAAGGAAATGCAGTTAGTCTGATATATATACATATATATATATATACTATATATATATATATATATATATATATATATATATACCTGGTTAATGAAAGCATGCTGTCTCTAATTAAATTCAATTTAAATATTGACTATTCCATAAGAGATAATTGCTTTAAATTAGATTCTTTAAGTAATCACAAAACAACTGTTTAATATTTTATAAAATATTTTACAGAAGTCAAATTTCAGAAATTAAAAAAACTTTCAATATGCAAAAAATTAATGCCTTTTCCATTTGATTTATTATTGAAACATTAACCATTTTTTATCCACATAGACATTTATTTGACAATCCTATTGACTCCATTTCTAAATTTTTCTCTCTTCATTCCTTGTTTTCAGTATAGTCAAATGAAAGAGAAGGAACTAAAAATAGAGGTTTGATTGAAGCAGTACATGTAGAAACTTTGAAGATTTGGATTATATAATAGGAAGATATGACCAATGGTATTTAAAAATTTGAAGATTGAGTCATTAGAACGTGATTATTAGAATATTAATGGTAACCTTGGGACCAGGGTTTCAGGAAACTATAGCTATATTTTTCTGAATCTGTCCATAGCTTTCTGCTAATTTCTTAAAATAAAAATTTATAGAACAAATTAATATTCCATGCTATCTAATGTTGCCATTATGACCATTTAAAAAAAATTTCTTGTGTCCCAATCAGTTGAACTACCTAAGAAGAAAATTAAATTTCTGTAGTTTTGTATTTCACAAATCTATAATTAACCTTTTTTCTTAAAAAAATAAATATTTAAAATTTGTTTTTTAATAAAGACTTCTGACACATTTTCATCCAGACAAATTAATGAATCATATAAACAATTAATAATTATGTAAAAGAAAATTATGATGATAGAATAATCTAGCAATATTTCTGGAAAGCAGCTTATGTCATTCTCAGGAGAAAAAAACATACTACTACAAACATATATTAAAATATGAAATAAGAAATTAATTTTTGCTAAAAAATGAAGAACCAATAAATGCACAACTGAAGATAAGCATAAAAGATCTACTTAAAATTAGAGAAATAAATTGGAAATAAAAAATCAATAGGACTTATAAAAAAGCTTAAAAAGCTGGTTATTTGGCAAGAATAATATGTGACAAACTTTTTAGTTAATCTGATGAAAGAAGAGAATAAATTAAGTCAATAAATCCATAAATAAACAAAAAAAATCAAGGTAATCACAGAAAAATTTAAAAAATACATTATACACCATTATATGCTAATAAATCTGAAAACACAAAATAGAATGTTTTCAAATATAAGATACTCTAAGTACAGCAATAGAAGACTGAAATAATAAGCAACTCAATATAATAAAAGTAAATTTAGCAGGATTTAAAGGGGCAACCAAGAAGGAGGGAGAACAAAAAAGCCTCCTAGTTCTTAACCACACATAGGATATTACTAACAATCATTTAAAGTTTATACCTATAATTCATAAACTGTTATCAAAAATAGAGAAAGATAACAAAATCCTTTAATGATACAAATATACATGTAAAATCTTAATCAGGAAATATAAGAAACTGAAAGAAAACCATGGACCAACATGTTGACTCAAAGATTTCATAAAGGTGAAAAGAGTAATGAATTAAATTATTGATTATGAGCAAATGTGATTTTTAACAGGGATAAAAAATATTTCAACATTAAGTGAAAAATAAGCATAATTATATAATAAAAATGTGCATAACCATATGATTTTCTAAGTGGGTACAGAAAAAAAATGTTTTGGCAAAATTCAGCACTCATTTATAATAACTTTAGTGCTTTGTACAGCCAAAGAGGAAAACTTTTTAATATGATATAATCAAGATACCTAGCACAAAAAGAAAGCATCATTTACAATATATAAAACTAATATTTTTCCAATTAATATGGGAACCAAGCCAGGATTCCATAAAATTATTTCCATTTGTCAATGGGAAATGCTTGGAAAATGATGAGAAAGCAGCAAAAATCAAGAGAATTTCTATAGTAACAAAAGAAGTTTCATTTCTTAACCTATGTCTCTACCAAAAGCTATTCAGTTTCATGCAATAAAAAACATCTAAGCTTTTATAATTGATTCTATCTTGTTTGATTTAGAATATATATTCTAAGGGGCAACTAGGTAGTGCAGTGGATAGAGCATCAGCCCTAGAGTCAGGAGTACCTGAGTTCAAATCAGGACTAAGACTCTTAATTACCTAGCTGTGTGACCTCAGGCAAGTCACTTAACCCCATTGCCATGCAAAAGCCAAAAAAAATAGAATATTTATTCTAATTATAAAAGTGGCAATCATTAAAAAATCTAGTTCTGGCTATGAAATGGAGTATGTGTGTGTGTGGGGGGGGAATCTGTGAAATAGATCAGGTACACAATACATGGTAATAAGGGACTATAATAATCTTCTTTCTATTAGATAAATGCAAAGATCCAAGTTTTGAGAGTAGAAACATATTATTTGATAATTGGGGGGGGGAGAAAAAAAGATTACACTTTGGCAGAAACTAGGTGTAGGCCAGTTTCTCATGTTGTATACTAGAACAATTTCAAACTGGGAATATGATTTAGACTTGGAGAGTTATATAAACAAATTAGGGAAACATGGACAAATCTTACCTGACTGGTCTGTGGATAGGACAAAAATGTATTAACAAATAAAAGACAGTAAGAATCAGAGAAAATAAAATGGTTAATTTATATTACACTAAATTAATTTTTCATTTAATTATATTAATATTGATTATATTAACTTAAAAATGTTCTGTACAAAGAAAACCAAGGCAGCCAAGATTAAAAGGAAAACAGGAAACAGTAAAATTTTGTAGTAAGTTTCTCCATTTCTCAAATACATAGGGAACTGAGTCAAATTTATGAAAATAAAACTCCATTCTGGAGTGATAGGACTCTCAAAAAGAAAGAATGAAGCAATTATCATTGAAAGAATCCACTCATCACCTCCTGAAAATGATTCCAAAATGGAGACTCCAAGAAATACTGCAGTGAAATTCCAGAATTATGTGAAGTAGCATGTATCATAGGCAGACAAAAAGAAATAATTCAAATACCAAAGAACAATAGTCAGGATTACACAGGACTTAGCAACTTCAATACTAAAGGATTTTAGGGCCTGGAATATGATATTCCAGAGGGTAAGAGAAACTTGAATTAAAACCAAGAATCAGCTACCCAGAAAATTAAGCATATTCTTTCAGAGGAAAAGATGAATATTCAAGAAAATAGGATTTTTTCAGTCTTTCCAGATGAAAAGGTTAGAAACTGAAAAATTAGAACTGAACACAAAATTTGATGTTCAAATATAAAACTCAAGAAATATATAAAATATAAAATATATAAAAAGATCAATAGGAAAGAAAGTATGTTATTGAATAAGATTAAACTGTTTACATTGCAATCAGGGAAGATGATACACATTTCTTGAATACTGTATCCTTGTTAGGAGTATACATAGACTGAGTTATAGGCATAAGATTTTTGATGATATAAAAAAATTAATGCAAAAATGTATTGTACTGGAAGGAGAGTATACAAGGAAACTATTACAATAGAGGGAAACAAGAAGGGGGTGAGCATTACAGGAATCTTACTCTCATCGGATTTAGCTCAAAAAAGGAATCCTATACAAACTTGATTGGGTTTAGAAATTTATCTTACCCTATATGGAATTGGGAGGGGGGAAGGAGGAAGGATAAGAGAAGGAGGGGTAATAGAAGGGAGGGTCAAAGGGTGGTTAGAAATAGGGGGGGAAATAGGAAAGAAATGGAGGGGAACTGAGAAAAAGTGGGGATTAAAAGAAGTAGGAATCAGAAATAAAACACTAGTGGAGAGGAATAAGGTGAAAGGAGAAAGAAAAGTATAAATAGGAGGAAAATAGGATGGCAGGTAATAGAATTAACAATTATAACTCTGAATGTGAATGGAATAAATTTTCCCATAAAATGGAAGCAGATGCAGAATTCTACAATATGTTGCTTAAAGAAACATATTTGAAGTAGAGAGATACCCAAAGAGTAAAGGTAGATGACAGAGTAGAATATTTTATACTTCAACTGAATTAAAAAAGCAGCAGTAGCAAAATGGTTGGTCCAGTTAACCACCAATAGTGCATCAGTGGCCCAGCACTTACAGTATTACTAGTAATAGGTCTGCATTCCAATGATATCAAAGAAAGGTAAAAGGGTTTATATGTACAAAATTATTTGCAGTAATTCTTTTTGTGGTCATTAAGAATTATTATGATATATGATTTTAATGAAATACCATTGTGCTATAAGAAATGATGAGCAGGATATTTTCAGAAAACTATGGGAAAAGTTACATGAGCTGATGCACAGAAATGTGAGCAGAACTAAATACATGGTAATAGCAAAACTGCATGGTGTTCAACTATAAATTACTTAACTATTTTAAGCAATGCAAAGATCCTAGTCATTTCTGAAAGACTTATAGATAAAAATGAAGACTCCCTTAGATAGAGGCCTGATGAAGTCTACTGTAGATTAAAGTCAATATTTTCACTTTTTAATTTTTCTTTCCATTTTTGCAACATGGTAATATGGAAATATTTTACATGATTTCATAAATGTATTAAAGCCCATTTCTTGCCCTTTCAATTGGTGTAGGAAGGCAGAGAAAGAAAAGAATTTGAAACTCAAAATTTTAAGTACACATAGTAACAGTCATTTCCCAGGTGATAAGTGGTCAAAGTCATAAACTCACAGTTATGAAAATAAATTCAAAACTCATCAAAACAATCCTGAAATTAAGCAAATTATGACAAAAATAGCCATGATCAATTTTGCAATGATTTTATAATGATAGACACACAAATACCTTGTTGATTGAATTGTGGAATTGTATAATTATTTTGAAAAAGAAATTTAGGATCATAGGGAGATTAATATGATTGTGTTATTGAACCAGAGTCACCTTTTGCTGACTTTATACCCTAAGAAAGTCTTTAAACAGAAAAAAAATAAGTCCCAACATACACTAAAAACAAAGAATTAGGAACACGGTAGAAGTTTATCAACTGGGAGAATGACTAAACAAAATCTAGTAAATGAAAATTTTATAGTATTATTGGGTTGTAAGAAATAACGCATTTAATAAATTCATTGAAACAAAAATCTATGTGAATTGAAATAAGGTAAAATAAGTAAAGCAGGGAAAACAATAAGAACAGTTAGACATCAAGAAATCATGAGTTAATGCAAAAGATAACTATAAAGGTTAATCTGAATTCATGTGAAGTGATATGAGGACACTTCCAACTTATACCTTTCTGGATATGGGGGATTTAGAGGTTTTGCACATTGCTCCTGTTTGCAGATGAGAGAGAGAGAGAAAAAAAAAACTGTCTCCAAAACAATTCTCCAAAGAGAAATCTCTCATTTCATTTAGGAATCTTCAGATAGACATGTGATTGAGATATCAATTCCACCACAAACTTCAGGGAACTCTTCAAATAATATAGTCATGTGAATTTATTCTCAAAGTGGGAAATCAAAAGATAAGGATCTCTCTGGCTTTTTTTTCTCCTCTCTTTTAATAAGCTCTGGACAACTCTACCTCTTGTTAAGACTTAGAGTATCAGAAAATCAGTATATATCCTAATAAGGAAAGTCTTATGCAAATAGGTGTGATGTCCTTGTTACACTAGGAACACTGTGAGTAAAAATAGATGCAGTTTTCTTTATTATGTTTGATAACTGATACTTTCTTTACACCAATGGGTGACATAGGGATATAACTGTGTGTTCACTTAAAAATATTATTCCTCGAGTACAAGGCAAATCTATTGACATCTGTGTAAGCTGTCCTCAAAGTATTTATATATATATATATATATATATATATATATATATATATACATATATATACATATATATACATATATATATATATATGTAGATTTTTCAAGAAGTGAGGGAAGCTAACCAAGGTGAATAAGATTTACTCTACATCATATTATATTTCCATTCTATTGCATTTCTTGTAATCAGAAGTGATAAAGAGGAAGGAATGATGAATAATCAACAGATCCAATCAGATAAGAGGTCTAAGGACAGCATGCATGTACCGTGGCCCAGATAGATAGTATTAAGAGTTGGGTTAGGGAGTCACCAAGAATGACACCAACAGGAACTAATTGAAATTTAAAAAGAAATTATTTGCCCTTGGTACTATTGTATAATTATTGTTGAATATGGGTAGTCCTTAATCCACAAGTTAATCATGGATATAAGGAAGTCAAAACTTCAAAGATTTCTGAAATGAAAATTCTAGGATGACATTATATGAAAATGAAAACTTAAGATATAAAACATTGATATGTGACTATCAATATTATAATATAATTCAAAATTAATTTCAATAAAGCTAAAATAATTAGGGATGAATGTATAAATGTTTATAAGTACTGATATAGTTCCACAAAAGGTCACTGAATGGGTGGGCTAATTGTTTTTTATCTTGATAATATAATATTATTTTTTTGTAATTACATGCTAAAAGGGCTAGGTCAATCTAGGATTGTCAAGGAATATATATCAAATTCAGCAAATTAAGTCTAATTCATTATTTTTCTTAATTTAAATACATGCAATAAGTATGTAACAAGACTAAGTATAAATGTCATTTTGATTATTTGTACATGTGTATGAAGGTAGGTATGTGTCTTCCTAGAATATGTAGTTCTATTTAGAATGAATCAGCCTGGTTTGCTAATGTAAAACTGATTCTTAGATGTATATTTCCGAGAATGATACCATTTATAGTCTATTTTATATTGTTTTAATGTAATACAGTTTTCAATAATATACTTGTCAAAAATAGTTTCTCATAAGTGGATATATAAGTCATTCAGTGTTAATATTAATGTGTGAGTATTCACATGAGAATGTAGGTGTGAAAATTTCTGAAAACTTAATTAGAATAAGTCTCAGTAAAGGCTTCTTTAGGGAAAAGTTGTGAAAGGAGAATTTATCATTTTATTGTTTTTATCTTTGTTATTGTTTTTTCTCTCTAGAATCATTTGGTATATCTTGTTTGTTTACACTTTTTCACTTTAAATTCATTAAATTTACTGACATTTATACATATATATATATATATATATATATATATATATATATATATATATATATATTACAAACTACATATGTTCCCTAAATCTTTGAACACATGCCCCTGAAGGTGTAAAGATTTAAGCAGGCATCTTGTTCAAAAAAAAAAATTTTATAATGTCCAAGGCTTCATGAAGCTATTTGGGGTTATCTAGGCAAAGATAATAGGATGATTTGCCATTTCCTTCTCTATCTTATTTTTAAGATGAGAAAACTGGGGTAAACAGGATTCAATGGTGTGCACAGGGTCATAGAACTAGTAAATGTCTTGAGACCTATTTGAATTCAGGAAGGTAAATCTTTCTTACTACAGGTCCAGTAATCTATCTTCCATTCTACTATACCACCTAGTTTCCCCCAAACATACAAAGTGTCCTAAATTCAGTCTTTTTTCTTTCTTCAGTAAGGTTAATTTTTCAACAGTAGAGATATGGATGGTATAGATCTACAAAAGATATATATATATATATATATATATATATATATATATATATATATATATATGAATATAGATTTAAATGTGGAAATTGGAGAGAACTATGGATATATGGACCAGATAAGTCATTTTATTGGTATAGGGGATTCCTGGGAGAAATTTCATCCAATAATGCTTGCCTACAACAATTCAATAACAGCAGGTATTTATTATGAATCTATTGTAATCCATGCAATATGCTAAGTATTAGTGGTATATGACAAAATTGAAAGATTGCATGACTTTCCAAAGTTTAAATTCTACTATTGGGGGATAGGAAGGAAAAATGTGCATGGATAGTGAATGCTTAATATATGTGTACATATATATACATATATATATATATGTGTGTGTGTATACATATATATATATATATATGAAATATAAAATTATTTAGGAAAGGAGAGGTTTAAAGTCCTGAATGATGCAGAACAACCTCTTTTAGTAAGTGGGCGTGGGAAAAATCTTCATATATGCTAAGAATTCAATGAGGTGGATTTAAGCAAGAGGTGTACTCATTCTGGAGATATAGCTTATTCCACAAAATGGAATTGAGAAGAATAGAAATTTTGGCATTTAACTGGATAGGGCCGAACTGGAGTCAGAAATATCTGAGCTCAAAGTTGATCTTAGATAGTTGTGTAACCTCACAGAAGTCATTTAATCTCTGTTTCAGTTTTCTCATCTGTAAAATAGGAATAATAATAATAATAATACATAAATACTTCCTAGCATGGTCTTGAGGATAAAATAGAATAATATTTGTAAGGTTCTTTGAAAAAATTAGACAGCCATATAAATACATAGAAATCTCTGCAAATGATAAACAAAGAAATAAACAGTAATCAATGGATATTTTTGAATAGGTTAATATTATGATCAAATCTGTGCTTCAGAAATAATAATGTGGTAAATTTGTTGAGGAGGGAACAGAAAGGGGAGAGGTTGAATGACAAAATGGGAATTTATTACAATAGGCTAGGCAATTGGTAGAGTAAAGGAAAGAAGGAAGATTTCAATGATTTCAAAGTCATTGATTTTTTTTTGTATGTTGCAAGGCATTGGGGTTAAGTGACTTGCCCAAAGTCACACAGCTGGTTAATTATTATGAGTCTGAAGTTGGATTTGGATGCAGGTTCTCCTGACTCCAGAGTTGGTACTCCCCCTAACTGTCCCATTCAAACTTATTGATGATTCTTTTGTCTCACTCTTCTTTAAGTGGCACAGTGGATATAGCATTGACATTGGAGTCATCATAATGAGAGTTTGAATCCTGCCTCAGAGACTTGACTTACTGGTTGTATGAGCTTGTGCAAGTCATTTAACCTTGATTACCTCACATCCAGGGCCATGTCCAGTAATCCTGATCCATTCATATCTGACCACTGAATTCAGATGACTCTGGAGAAGAAAGTGAGACTGGTGACTTAGCACAGCCCCTCCCCTCACTCAAATTGAATTCAAATTCATGTGCTTGTCATGACATCACATCCTAGACATCATGGTTTTCTTTAAGAATGAAGGACAGGGGGCAGCTAAGGTGGTGCAGTGGATAAAGCACTGGCCCTGGAGTCAGGAGTACCTAGGTTCAAATCCGGTCTCAGACACTTAATAATTACCTAGCTATGTGGCCCTGGGCAAGACACTTAACCCCATTTGCCTTGCAAAAACCTAAAGAAAAAGAATGAAGGATAAATATCATCTTCACATATATATGGGTATAAATTCATACATATGTATATATGCATTAACTGTCATCTCTCTATCTATCTTTGAAATTGCAAAAATATAGTAATTATGCATATCCCAGCAAGGCAAAGATAGACAGGTGATTTGATTTGAGCCAAAAAAAGACCTTACTGACTGGTAACTTTCCAGGCATTCCTTGTGGAGTAAGTTGTTTGTCCTCTGGCCTTGCTATTGCACTGTATAGAAATGGCTTCTGTTGTTATACTCTGACTTTCAGTATCTTGTTATAGATTTGGAGAGAGGGATCCCTAACCCTGAAATGTTAAGAGACTCTACATTCCTAAAACTACCATGAATACAAGGTAGAAATTGAACTTGGGTCTTCCTGAATACAAAGTCTGACCTTTATCCCCCATGTGACACGAATTCCCCTCTTTGAAAATGTTATTTTCTTCAAGGAAATGCCTCTCCCCCCCATTTACATTTTACTTTGTAATGAATTATCCACTAATCAAAAGGATAATGCTATTATAGGCCCATAAACCTACCATATATCATTTAGCTCTGCAGTACATTTTATGCACAAGGACTATTATAAAGTTAGATTTTTAATGTACTCTTTTAATTTCTTTTATATTAAAGTTATTCCCTAATTCAATTCACTATATATTTTTTGGTATCACAGCTATGCATCATGAAATCTGATATGGCAGCCAATAGGGAATTTTTATTGGTTAGTTAATCACACAAAGAATTCAAGTTGCCTATACTCACATATATGATCCAAATTCAGATTGTTGAATTCAGATTGGTATTCACAATCAATCATCTCAGTTGACAATATGCCAATATGACCTAACCCAAATGTTTTATGATTCTACTCTCATAGTATTTAATTATAAAATAACATTATATGCTCCTTTGATCATACATATCTAAAATTTTGGTGAGTGTTCAAAAGTAGTCAGTGAGAAAAGTGCTTTTATATATAAATATATATATATGCAAATAACAGAGGACAGGACATATAAAAATTAAAATTTTGAAGTTTCTAGAGAACTGAGAAAAGAAATGAAAATTGCAAAAGACACAACTTTAAAAAAAATCCCTATTGCATATTTATGTTCTAGTTCCTTTATTGAATCTGAGTTGTAAGATTGCTAAGATAAAGCTATAACTGTACAAGAATCTTCTCTAAAGTAGGTTTTACCAATGGTCAAACAGTATTTAGTTGAACATCCCTACAGAGGAGGAATGAGTCACTATCTCAATAAAACAAACTATTCCACTTTTAGCTAATTCTAATGGTAAGGATTTTTCTTTATATCTTTGAAATCTTATTGTTTCTATTACTTCCTAATCTCACTCCCATACATTGGGATAAATCCAATCCCTTTTTATTTAATAACAATTCAAATTCTCCATGATACCTCTCAAGGATTGGATTATTTTCAGGGAGGGGGAAAATCTTTCCATAACCAACTGGAGGGGGAGGGGTGGAACAGTGGAAAGAATGACAGGTCTAAAGTTAGATTTTCCAACCTAAATTCAACTTATAGCTGACCCTAGTCGAGTCATTTAAATTTTTTGCCCTCTAATCCTTTTCTGTAAAGTGCAGCTGGAGAAGGAAATGATAAATTTCTACAATATCTCTGCAAAGAAAATCTCAAATGGGGTCATGAAAAATCTGACACAAATGGAATGATTCAACAACCAAAAAATAGTCTGGTTTAGGCAAAGTAGAAGACTAGCACTAGCACTAGAAGTGTAACTATAAGCAAATCCCTTAATTTTTTTGATAACTAGGAAAAAGTCAATGAGTTATCTATTGAATGACCGTTGAGTTGTCCCCATACTTCCCAATATCGTAACTCCTCAAAATTCGAAAGAAAAAGAAAAAAATAATCAAATTCACCCCTTTGAAGACATGATTTTTTTTTGCTAAATAAAAGTCATAATGAAATTCTATCATTTAAGTTCTTAATATGTGGTGCTATAGTGTCTTCCCCACTATAGAAAAATTTATATACTGAGATGTTGATTAAGGGTGCAGTTTGTCAGCTGCCATAAGACAGATTCTAGATGGAATACGCTTTACTGTAAACTAAATTGTCATATGAATGACAAGTGTATACATTTTCTGAGGTGAAAAAATTACTCAAAGAAATAACCAACCCACCCACCAAACAAATAAAAATCTAAATGTACAAAAATCCAAAATAAGAAGATGTAAGAAATATATTCTTTAGGTCAAAATGACAAAAATTCTTGAATAAATCTGTACTGATTTTTTAAAAGAAGCTTTCTTATATCTTGTTAAATGTAGCATTCCAGTTTGAATTTAGCTTCAAATAGTTTTTAACCTCACTTTAGTTTCTCTACAATTTAGCTGTAAATCTAACAACAGGCCTAAAAATAATGAAATCTTTGCTAGACAATGGGTTATTGTACACTGAAAAATTTCTAGGAACTTGCAAATCCCAAATAGATTGGAATGTGTATCGGGTACTATCTTTTCAACTCATGCAAAATATTTCTAGCATTTGTTCAGGCATTTTCAATATGTTTCAATTCCAGATGGTAAAGGCAGGATGTGTTTAAAAATTAGATGCTATTAATTTTTTGTTATACTATATTTGTGAAACAGAATTGGCCATATTTCCAATCAATGTTCATCACTAAAAAATTTCAATAATTATTGAATGACAATCATGCTGATTTGTTAGAAAAAAATGGAAGAGCTATACACAGCTCCATTTCAGGGAATTAAAACTATAATCATGTGGTTTCTGCAGAAGACCACTTCCAGAGGTGGATGAGAATGGGATTTCAAAAAAGAACATCTTGATGTTTGAATTCCTCTTTGTCCATGCAGTATAATAAATAATAAATAATAAATAAATAACACTTTCAAAATTAGAAAAAAAAGATCTTCTCATGTACAGCTTTAAAAACTTCAAGGAGTAAAATAGCCTCCATTTTCATCATCTGATTTATTTTTGGAAAGGGTAGGATGTTTCTACATTCACATGTATATGTGCATATGTGTGTGTGTGTTTGTGTGTGTGTGTGTGTGTGTGTGTGTGTGTGAGAGAGAGAGAGAGAGAAAGAGAGAAAGAGAAAGAGAAAGAATGCACAGTATACTGATAGTATTTTGCATGAGACATATCTCATATTTAATAGCATAAATGATTATTCTACATAGAGGTTATTAGAGATTATCTGACTTGTGAATATTTTTTAAATCTACTAGAATAGAGTTGTATTTTAGGTGTCATACCAGAAGAAAAAATAGTCAGCAAAAGAACAAAAATAATGCTTTCACAATTTACTATAATGAAAACCTTTCTAAATAATGTTTCTCCCACTCTTAAAAAAACTCCAAAGTTGCTTTTCAACAATTGTTTGTTTTTAACATCATCTAAAGCTCTGAGATATTTTAAAATAGGTCCCATTTTTGTTTATTTACTCAATTAGTTATAATTATCAAGTATTTATTGAGTCTCTATTATAGTTTGCACAATTATATTTACTTTGGGAAACTAGCTAGAACTGGATAGAGTACCAGTCTTGGAATCATGAGGACATAAGTTCAAATGAAACTTCAGACAATTGATACTTGCTCTTTGATCTTGGGCAAGTCACTTAACTCTGATTATCCTGCATCCAGGACTAGCTCCTGTTGTCTTGATTCATTCACTATTAATATTGTTTCTATATTCATTCCTAATAATATACTAGTTACATTGCTCATCATTTATCCTTCATGTTAGTTATATATGTAATTCTTGAAACTGTGAGCTTTAAATACTATAATGACAATTCCTATTATTGAAAATATATTGCAAAATGGAACTAAAAGAAGCTGATGGCTTTGCAAAAAATCAGGAAAAAATAATACTCTTCCAAAAAAAGTCAAAAATTAAAAGAAAATGTGAAATATCTCATTGGAAAAACAACCAACCTTGAAAACAGATTCAGAAGAAATAATTTAAAAATCATTGGGGTATCTGAAAGCCACAACTAGGAAAAGAGCCTAGACTTCATTTTTCAAAAAATAATACAAAAAAAATTTCCCTGAGATCCTAGAAGCTGAGGGTAAAATAGAAATCAAGAGAATTCAGTGGTCACCCCCTGAATGAAATCTCAAGAGAAAAAGTTCCATGAATATTATAGCCAAATTCCAAAACTCCCAAATCAGAGAAAATTCTAAAAGCTGCCAGAAATAAACATTTCAACTACAGAGGCTCTATATTCAGGATTACACAGGATCTAGCAACATCTGCATTATGGACTCATAGGGACTGGAATATAGTATTCTGTAAAGCAAAAGATCTTGGTTTACTACTGAGAATCAACTACCTACCAAAACTGAACATCCTCTTTCAAGGGAAAAGATGGACTTTCAATGAAACAGGGGACTTTCAAACTTCCCTATTGAAACAACCAGAGCTGAACAGAAAGTTTGATCTCCAAATACAGGACTCTGGTGAACCATAGAGGGAGTAGAAGAGGACTAAGTATGAGGATCTTAATGATACTGAACTGTTTGCATTCCTGCATGCGAAGAAGATATTGATAACTCATAAGAACTTTCTCATTTATAAGAGCTGTTTGAAGGAATGTATAAAGACAGGACATAGGAAAGAGTGGAATATAATTGTATAATATAGTAAAAAGATGGAGTCAATGGGTGATAAAGGAAAGTACTGGGAGAAAGGAAAAGGAGATGAAGAAGCTAAGAAATTTCATGTAAGAGTCAAGGAAAAGATTTTTCAATGGAGTGGAAGGGGGGAAGGCAAGGGGGAATGAGTGAGACTTCATTCTCATCAGAAATGGCTGAGACGAAATCATATACACTTAATAGAGTGAGGAATTCTATCTTGCCCTAGACAAAAATAACAAGAAAGGTACAGGATAAGGGGGGAAGGAGAGAATAGGTGATAGAAGAGAGGGAGGATCAAGGGAGAGCTTACTCGGATTCAACACACTTTTTGGACAGGGCTAGGATGAAAAGAGAGAGAGATTAGAAAAAATAAGAGTGGGGAGAAATAGAATGGAGGTACAGCTAGTAATAGCAACTATGGGGAAAATATTCAAGCAACTTCTCTGGTGTACTTATGATAAAGAAAGCAACTCACCCCTGAGACAGTCATTGAAATCTGAACACAGTCTGAAGTACAATGTTTCTTTTCTCTCTCCCTATTCTTGAAGTTTCTCATCTTCTGGGGGAGGGATTTATGTTTATTCTTATGTTTACTCTTATAACACATTCATTTTACATCAATGTATGACATGGAAACAATGTAGAGACTATTAGACAACCTTCTATGGGGGGGAGGAAGGGGTGAAATTGTAGATTTCAGAGCCTTGCAAAAAATGTTGGGTACATATTACTTTTGTATATAATTTGAAAACAAATAAAATGTTAAAATCTCAAAAAAAGAAAATATATTGGAAGCTACACAGACCCATCATACATCCTTCCATTGCCATTCATATCAACTTGTTATAAATTTGTTATATTCTCTGATATATTAATGTATAGAATTCCTACAAATATAACAACATAAAAAAAGATTAATTTGGAAAAGTAGAGAAAATCTTCTATTGTAGAATGAGATATAATTTTCCAATCAATTCAGTTAGAACTAAACTCATCCCTTTCAAAAATGTGAAAAAGACAGACTGATGGACCAGTCCATGAAATTGTCTATCTGACTGCTTCATAATCTCTTCACTGTCCATTAAATACATAGGACTTCATAATCTTAAAACTAGACAGTCATGGAAGTCAGTCATCTTTTTATACGTGAAGTAATAGATCATATAGTCAGTA
Organism: Macrotis lagotis; assembly: GCF_037893015.1. Lineage (NCBI taxonomy): Eukaryota > Metazoa > Chordata > Mammalia > Peramelemorphia > Peramelidae > Macrotis > Macrotis lagotis. The sequence goes on from NC_133660.1 coordinate 188,566,595, forward strand.
CTTAGTAGAATCGGACCTCAACTCACTTTTTTAACTCCAAGAAGAATGTTCTTTTCAGTGTACAACATTGCTTTTCAATTCCTCTACTTGATAGAACTTGGCTGGAACATCCATTTAATACCTTTTGAGTGGTCATAGATCACATTTAGGGGGTGTTATTTTAGGCCTGAATATAACTAGCACAATGCCATCCACAATAAAGAATATCTTACAAATTTTACAGTCCATGATTCACTCTTCTATGAGTCATGTATATAGTTATAATGTTGTAAAACCACTTAGATTAATTCATGACTACTTAATATATGCCTCAGTGGAAACTGATCTGTCAATCAATGAACTATCAATTATTAAGTGCTTACTATGCACTAAGTGCTAAGTACTCTGGTAAGTATGATAACAGAAAAATGAGGAAAAATCCAAACAAACATAAACCACTCCCAAACCTTATGAATCTCATATTTTAATGGGGGGAAAATATATAAACTATACACCTAAATGTATGTATGGACATGTCAAAATTATGATAAACTTGAGGATAATTTCTGAGGAAAGGTTCTAAGATCAAATAGGACTTAGAAAAATTTTAGAATGAATAATTTTAGTTGAGACATATCTTGAAGGAAACCAGAGAAGCTAAGAGGCAGGTATGAGGATTAAGAGCATTCAAAGCATGAAACATAGCTAGTTAAATGCTTGGAGCTGTGAGATTAAATGTAGTATGTAAAGAATAGCAAAGACTTGGGCATTGTTTTTTCACAGTATATAAAAAGGAATAGGGTATGAGAAGATGGAAAATTTCCAAAAAAGATCAGGTTGTTAAGGGCTTCTGAAACACAGAGGATTTTTATATTGAATCTCAGAAGGAATAAAGAGCTACTAAAGTTTAGTGGGGTTTGCAGATGGTGATATGATGCCTGTATTTAGGAATATTGATTTGACACTTGAAATGGAGAGGGGGAGACTTCAATCTTGGAGATCAACCAGCGGCTTTTTCAATTACAGGGATGAGGTTGTAAAAGTATGATTTATAGTTGCCAGAGGTGAGGAGGCCTATGCCATAGGAATTAACCAGTCACTGATATTGAAGATTCAGTAAGATAAAGTGAAGAATCAAGTATGACATTTAGGTTGTGAGCCTATGTGACTGAGAGGATGATTTTGCCTCCCAAAATAATGAGGAATTTAAAAAGGCAGGCAGTGGGGTAGGGAGATTGGAGAAAGAAAAGTTCGATTTTAAGCATGCTAAATTTAAATTTTCTATGGAATATTCAGTATAAGATGATTAAAAGGCATTTGGAAATGCAAGACTTGTTAGGATTGGACAAATGGATTTGAGAAATAAATGAATAGAAATGATACTTGAAAATTATGGATCTCAAAAAAGCCTTTAAGTAAAGGAATATCGAGGAAAATTAGGTTATCAGTAGTGTCAGTGGCTGCCAAGAGGTCCAGAAACTTAAGAATCCAGAAATCCTTAAAAAGCAAAAGAATAAAGTCAAATCTGTGGTTATAGATGTCAAATCATGCTATTTGATTTTAACATACATGGGAAATGCCTTCTGTGAGGAGAATCATTGTCTTCGTTTTTTCTAATGAATATTTTTGGCAATAAACAGAAACAAAAGAATTTATCTTATATTCCCTGTACCTCACCATGAGTCATTTGATTGGGGGCATATGATCTGTTATTGAAAACTCACTTCCCTTGTTAAATATTCATTAATATCAGCAACATAAATTATTTTCATTAAAAATTTTATAGATGAGAAAGTGGTCCAGTTGATTGGTGAATGATATTATCTACTATGTATTCTTTTTTGAATAGTACCATTCATTTTTTATCATTCATAGATTTAATTTCTTCCATAATCTCCCATTTTAGATTAATGTGTGATGTCCAGTATAAATTTCCTTTTTTGTTGTGTCATACCTACTAAATACTACTAAGTATTTCTTGCTTTATTTATTTAACAATAATTTCCTCCCTATAGTCATATTAGTAAATAAAGAACACTGAGTCTAAATATAATGGACATGTAATTAAATATTAGACCAAAAAATCCCTTATTTTGAAAAATGCAAATAGACTATTCCATTTCTTTTTTTTTGTTTCTTTTCTTTTTTTTTAGGTTTTTGCAAGGCAAATGGGGTTAAGTGGCTTGCCCAAGGCCACACAGCTAGGTTATTATTAAGTGTGTGAGACTGGATTTGAACTCAGGTACTCCTGACTCCAAGGCAGGTGCTTTATCCACTACGCCACCTAGCCTCCCCTGACCATTCCATTTCAAATCTATATTTTTTAATTCTTTCTTCATTGATCTTAAAATCATTCACAAAATTGTTTCATAAATAACTCTCATATTTGTAAAATTGTTCAATTAATTCCAGTACATAGAAGATATGTACTTGATACTGAGAATAAATGCAAGATTCAAGCATTTCCTGTCTTCAAAGAAGCTATTTTACCATTTGAAAAGAAATTTAATTTTTTCATTTTTGTGCTTCCTCAGGCATATTATCTTCCCACATTGTTCATGAAGAAAATATACCTTGCCAAATATGGTCTTTGGTAATCCAATAACTCTAATATCTTTGGCTTCATCCTGAACCATATATATTATCATCATTGATCCCTTTACCAATTTTTTTAAAAGTATTATGGTATACATTGACAATAATGGGGAGACATAAATCATGTTAAATGAAACTATCAAATTTCACAAAAAAATTCTTTACACGTGATGAAATCAGCTTCACAGCACCTTTATTTGCCTTTTTAGTAACTTACACATCTTACTTCCATTTAGAAACAAAATATCCTGAGGTGTTAGTGTAATGAGAATGTCAATATTGATGTGTTACCAGTTCCTCCAGGAAAACATCAATTTGTTAGTTGGTGGACAAATATCTTTCATTTTGAATATGAGATTAAAATAAGAAATATTTATCTATTTTCATAGTAAAATAACTAAATATAATACGACTAGGAATCAAAAGATATTGCAAAATGTGGTTTGTACCTGGAAAACAGATAGAAATGGATCATTAGTGTACCATTTGAATTAGGAAAGTAAAAATGTGAGAATTTTATCTACAGTCATTAGTCTGTGGCTATGTTATTAGGGGTAGTCCTTAAAATGAAATGTAGTTTTCCATGACCTCAACACATTTCAATGGTGAATTTTGTCCTGAAGGTATTTGGTATATATTATACATTAATTTAACCTCCAGCATACACTAGCCTGGATTTGGTAAATGGAACAAGAGACAAATGTCCATATTCTCAATTCATTCTACAATTTAAATCCTTTATATATAGATCATTGCATGGTTAAGACAATAGGGAGATATAAATTTTCAAGCTAACAGAAATACCAGGAGATTATGTACAATGATCTCAGATCCACTGCCTGCTTGTTAATAACTAATAATGTATGAACATGCATGCGTGTATATGCATTTTCCTGTATGTATGTGCATGCATATTTCTATATGTATATGTTTATGCATACACAGACACATATATGTGCCTACATGTATATGTGCATGCTAGAAAATAATTCTATTGCCACATTGATTTATTTACTAGATTCCAATGTGATGATATAGTATTTTTGTGTTTTATGGCATGTCTTAGAATGGTAATTTGAAAATGATAAAATATTTAAAACATTCTGTCTTTCATTTACATGTGATCTGGGGTAGAAATGAAGAACGAGAAGGAATAAAGAAATTACAAGGTAAATTACAAAAATAGAAAAAATTAAAATTAGTTTTGAAGCAGCTTTCATTAGTTTGATTGCTAATATCATACCTTATAAATAGAGCTTAGGAAGGAAAAAAGGATCACGTATTATCTGCTAGCGAAGGACAAAAATATGCTCCAACATTTTGAACTTTGAGCATTTAGGAAATAGTAATGTATGCAAAATGAATCTCATATTTTAGACCCAAATATGATTGATTTAATTATCTTGGTGATCTTAAAGATAAATGTAGAGCATTTGCACAATGGATTTGGATAAAGTGATAGATATTGATTATATAAAAAAGGTTAGAATATTGATTATTCATGACATAGTCCACTGGGTAGACATAGTTAAAAGTACAAGCATGAGTTAATAATACATCTTTAAATATATTCTTAAGAAAGATCTCTTTTCAACAGTTTAGTCTCATAAAAATTTTTGGAAATGTTTATAGATGTTCATATCTCTAGTTAAAGTATATTGGATTGTAGGGAAAATGACTTACATAGAAAAAGAAGAAGTTAGTTGTATTCCTTGACAGAAAAACCAGCAAATAATCAAATTGGATCTTTAAAGCTGTCATAGAAATGGTTATTTTTCACTTTCAAGGATATTTTTATTAAATATAATGTTATTTATACTATACACAAAATATTAGAAATATTTTCCTTAAATTTTATTGATATATTTCTTTAATACAGTGCAAACCTTTTAGTGATTATCTCCATTGTTTGACATATTTATTGGAACAATGAAAAATTATTAAGCAAAATAATAGTGACCTCATTTGAAAGTTCTTGTAAACATTCTAAATATAGACCTCATCTACATTTTTATATTAAAATACAAAATTAATAGGAATGTATTTCACATTTCTTTTACAGCCCAATGAAAGAAAATAAGAAAAAATATACAAATTTTTTCACAAGTATGCATATACACAATAAGCCAATATTTGACTATACATATATATGTACATATGTATAAATACATTTACACATATTGATACATGTGTGTTTATATAATGGTAGTTTGTATGTATGAATATGTGTATTTGTATATGCATGTATAGTCTCATTTTGCTCTTAGTCAAAACTCTGTAAACCTATCTTTTAATAGGCAGTAGATTTTATCATCTATCCTTTGAAATAAAGGATATTTATTGTCCTAATTATCATACACATAGCTTTCAAAGTTGTTGATCTTTACCATATATTTATTATTGTAAAAAATTATTCTCTCCATTCTTCTCATTTCATTCTTCATTAGTTTTGCAAAAGTTTTCAAATGGTTCATTTTTTGTAATAATGATGATATTGCTCTTTTCAATCATACTTCAATCTTTATCAGTTCTTAAGTCTTTTCACCTTTTCTTCACCTTTTCTTATATGATTTCTTTGAAATCATCTTTTTCATTTCAATTAGAAAAATATATTTATACAATTAGTTTATTTATACAATACATTTATACAATTATATTACAATTAGTAAATAGGTAAAATGCAAGTAGTAAAATAATATTCCATCAAAACCACATACCACAATTTATTCAATCATTGCTCAAGAAATGAGCATCTCTTTTGTTTCCATGATTTTTTTTTGCTACAACAAAAAGAGATGCGATTAATATTGTTTTTGACATCATTGACATGTTTTGACATCATTTTCTTATTTCTTTGCTCCCTTTTGAAGAGATTCAAAAAGTGACAAAACTTTTTATGGTTGCCAATAAGTTTAAGGAAATATTACATCCATGCACAAGTTAACCAATAATACACCAGTATGCCTGTTTTCCTAAAACCCCTCTAATATTTATCATTTTTCTTTTTCTGTCATCTTTGATAAATTAATGGACTATTCATGGACTATTTTTACCAGCAATTATTTATTATACATAGTGGGTAAAGCACCAGCCCTGGAGTCAGGAGCACCTAGCTTCAAATTCAGTCTCAGACACTTAATAATTACCTAGCTGTGTGGCCTTGGGCAAGCCACTTAACCTCATTTGCCTTGCAAAAACCTAAAAAAACTTAAAAAATAAAATTATTTATTATAAAAATCATTGCAAAAAAGCAACCATAGATTCTTAAAAACTAAATTAGCAGAAAAAAATTTCCTACAGAGTCCAATATGAAGGTACAAAAACTTTGGGCCCAGGAATGGATAATTTGCTGTCTGAGGACCAATCTAAGTTATGTAGCATATCAGTAGATTACTCATAGAAAACTAGATAATATTGTATAATGCAGTACAGTACTTTTTAAAAACAAATTTATTTAAGGCAATGGGATTAAGTGACATGCCCGAAGTCTCACAGGTAGGCAATTCTTAATTTGAAATGAGGTCCTCCTGACTCTGGTGGTCTATACACTGCACCACCTAGGATCCCCCAATACAATACTTCTTAATCTTAACTATCTTTGAGAGTTGTCTGTAGTAGAGAAATTAAGGTACTTCTTCTGGATCACACAGTCCACATGAATGAAAGGTCTGAATCCAAATATTTCTAAGCTGTATGCTTGCTTTGTGTTTGTTATTATGTTAAATTTGACCAAGAATGGTCCATTGTTATTGTCACAATAACTGTGAAGGAAGAGTGTTGGTTGGATGTTCAGGAATGCCTTAATTTTCATTTTTAAAATTAGTGATCTGGAGAAATTTTCATATCATTATCCACACAGCCTGGTTTACAAAATGAGACCTTTAAAAGAGAATTTCTTGCAACTATTTTTCTTGGTGGATTTCCTTTTAATTTTTATATTATCAAATTTATTTTGTAAAATCATTTTATATAATCAAATTTATCCATTTCATCTTTTATGCTCTTTTCTATTTTTGTCTTTGTTGTATTTTACTCCTAATCTCAGATAGAACAGGATATTTTTTCCAGATTTCTCTAACTTGTTTTTGAACTGATCATTTATATTTCAATCAGGTATCCTTTTTTGAGCCTATCTTTGTATAGGTTGTGAGATATTTTATTAGTAAATGTGATTAGTTTTTATTAAAAAGATGTTATATAGTCTCCTCCTAAATATTCCCTCATAGGCATTCTAAAAATCTTTTTGTTGCCATTAAATTTACTGGAAATTTTGTACCTCTTCAATGAATTATTTTTGACCCATCTATTTTTTTTCAGATGGTTATATAGTCTTCAGTTGATTAATATTTTTCAACAATCCTTTTACTGAAATTTTTTTGCATTATCTTCATTAGAAGAGGTGTATAATATTTTTTCTTCATTTGTTTGAGATTTTTTTTTTAGATTTTTTGAGATGTTTTTTGAGATATTAATATCTGAAGACATGAGAATTTTATTTGTATAAGTACAAATAATAACAGAAATATTCATATATTCCTTTTTATTTTCCTTTAATAATCTCCAGAAATTTGTCATATTTACTTATTCTAAAATTATATTCAGGTACTTAAGTTTTTCTTGACACTTTTTAAATTTTGTCAAAATTGTTTAGTTGATGTTCTTTAATATTACAATTATATTGTAACATTTTTATTGTAATTTGCTGATAAATATTAGAGGGGTTTTAGGAAAACAGGCATACTGGTGTATTATTTTTATGTCTAAATCCAGTATCCATTTTGATCTCATCTTGGAATAGGGCATGAGGTGTTGGTCTAATCCAAGTTTCTGCCATACTGACTTCCAATTTTTGAAAAATTATTTATGAAAGAGAGATTTTTTTCCCATTCATTATAATTATAATTGAAAAATCTTGATTTTTTTTGTGTTTCTTCAATATTTGGATTTGCTTTTTTCCTTGAATGTCTTTTCCCCTTCTCTTTGAAAGTTCTGAACTTTGGCAATGATATCCCCTGAGATCTCAATTTGGGAGAATTTTAGGCAGATATTCAGTGAATACCTTATTTGTTTTCAGATTGTGAATATGTTTTAATATTTTCTGGCAATTTCATTTAATAATCTGTTGAAATATTATTTTACAATTATGCATTTCATACAAACCAATAAGCTTTCATTGATCTATCCTCAGTTTTTTAAATCTCAATTATTGATTAATATATGATAGCTTATTCTTTCATCGAAATTTATTTTTCATTTGACATTTTAGTTAAGAAAAGAAGAGGAACATACATTTATAAGAATCAATTATATGCCAGGCACTAAATTTTCCCAATATGACATCATTTGTATCAACCAACCACACTGAAAGATAGATTCTATTATTAAATTGACTTATATAAAATTTATAAAACCATGACAAATATTGTGACTTATCCAGGATCTGATGCCTAAATTGAATATGGCTTTTTGATTCCAAATAAAGCAAGTCTATATATTGAACCACATTTTTTAAATTTTATGAATTTTTGATGTTTCCTACATTTTAAAATTCCATTTTTGGTCCATTCTATTCATTTATTTTTTTAAAGTAGGGTTAGTTAAGTGGCTATTACTTTTTTTTCACTCAGAAGTGCTTTTTTGAAATAACTATATTGAAAAAAAATTCACTTTTTTTCCTCTAATAGTTTTTCCTGATACTTTCCCAATTTTTATTGATAAGACATTTAACACCGAAGTATTTTGTTTTCAATTCAAGACATCCAATGTTGTCTTCCCCAATACTTCTTTCTTACTGAATGCCTTTCACGTTGAATTCTTAGGGGATCTGGGAAATATATAATTTTTCTAAAAGGTGAACTGTTAGATAATCAAGTTTTTTTAATTGGGGGGGGGCTGGTGCTAATCTTTTCCTCTTTACTTTTGCTCTGCTATAATTTTCTCCAGAAAAAAAAATGATCTTTTTCACTGAGATTACCAGAGAGTAAACTGAATCTCAGTGAAATTTTATTTTGCCTATCTAGTAAGCACCAATAATGAGGTTTAGAACAAGGTTTAGAACATTTAAGTTCATCTTAATATGTTAAGAGCCTGTTTAATCTATTTGAGCAGAGCTTCTAAGTGGTCTACATTATCTTCTCTAATATATTTGCAAATTTCTTCCATAGTTATTGTAAGTTAATTGAATGGTCCATTTTATTTTTAAACTATTGTCTGTAAAGAGGGAGAAAGCTGGTCAAATTATATAAAGTAGTTTGTAATTTTTGTTTGCTTATGAACATATCACATGTAAAATATAATTGCAATTAAAGAATTTTATTAGTTGATAATATTTTTATTCTATTTAATTAACTAAACATATTTGTGTATTGATATTTTATGTTTGTTAGTCTTTGGGTTTAAAATCACAATTTCTTTGAGAGTAGTAATAATATGTATTCTATTTCAATTTACCCATATCTTCTTTGAAAACCTGTATCTGAATATCATAGACTCAGTAAATACTTGCTAAATAGTTGATCAACTATAGGTATGTTATAATTCATTTTGTCTTCCTGGAATATGTTTTCTGATTGTTTCAAAAATAAACTCCCCCTTGGTGCCATAATTTATGGGGGGTGGGGTATGTGCAGAGAAATAATAATGAAATAAAATATACTATTCAAATCTTGGATGATAAAAAATAAAAATATAAAAAACTATCAAATCATTACAAATGGATCTCTAAGTATTTATTCTAATTTCCAATATGTTAACAGAAAGAAAATAATGTAATAATTGAAATGATAACAATATTAATGAAATTTAAATTTAAACATATTGCTATTATTGAAGGAAGGAAAATTCCTAATACATGAAGGAAAATACAAACACACATGGGAGGTTTTCATATCATTTCCTATTATAATGTTTGCTAGGGGAAACATGTGGTCTTTAAATTTTTGATACTATAGAGACTAGTTTTTTTTTTTAACTAATGTAAGATGTCAAATTCTACAGTCAATCTTTTTTCAAAGAAAGGATTCTTTTGTGAACTATTAATAATTTCAAACTTTTCCCCTTAGTCTTTATTGTGTAATGTAATTTTGCTCTTTAATCACCAGGAAAGCATTCCACAAAGTTAAGCAAAGTCACAGAATATAAAACACAACCAGAAAAGTCATCAGCATTTCTATAAATTACCAATAAAGTGCAGGAGCAAGAGGTAGAATGAGAAATTGATTTCAAAAATTGTAGATAATATGAAATAATGAATTATAAATTATTATAAATATTGCCATTATATGAAAGATGTGTCATATATATATATATATATATATATATATATGAGATACATCAAGACAAAACCTTGAACTATATTAACACAATTACAAAACACTTTTCTCACAAATAAAATCAGATCTAAATAATTTGAAGCATATCAGTTGCTTATGGATAGGGAGAGTTAATATATTAAAAATTACAATTCTATCTAAAGTAATCTACTTATTTAGAACCACATCAATTATACTACCAAAAATTATTAAATATAGAACAAGGAAAAAAATGACAATTCATCTGGAAAAGCAAAAGGTCAAGAATATCATGGAAATTAATGAAAATAGATTTGAAGGAAAGTGGTCTAGTTAAACTAGATCTAAAATTATATTATAAAGCAGCAATTATCAAAATTATTTTGTACTGTTAATAAATAGAGTGGTGGATCAGTGGAATAGATTAGATATAAAAAATAGTAGTAAAAATAATTTTTATAATAATAATAATAAATAGTAATAAATAATTACAGAAATCTTCTGTTTGAGCCATCCAAAGATTCCAGCTTTTGGAAGAGGAATTCCTTATTTAACAAAAACTGTGAGGAAATCTGGAACAAACTAGGCATAGATGATCATCTCACACCCTATGGGAAGATAAGGTCCAAAATGGGTACTCAATGTTGAAATGAACAATATGTCAATTAGGAGAAGGAATAGTTCACCAGTAATATCTATAGAGAAACTTATGACTAAGCAAGAGATAAAGAACATTGTGAAAATGTATAATTTTGTTTGCATTAAAATAAAAAGTGCTTCACAAAGGAAGTACAACCAATGTTATGAGGAAAGCAGAAAGATATAAAATAATTTTTAAAGAAAATAGTTCTGATAAATGTTTCATTCCTCAACTAGTGAACTGAGTCACACTTTTATCACTAAAAGTCATTTCCCAATTACTAGCTAGTCAAAGGACATGAGGAGACTTTTTTCAGATGAAGACATTAATATTATATATAGTCATATGAAAAATGCTGTCACTGATTAGAGAAATGCAAATTAAGGCAATCCTGAGGTACCACCCACAACTATCAGATTGACTAATATGAAAGAAAAAGAAATTGATAAATATTTGAGAAGATAAGGGAAAATGGGAACATCAATGTTTTTCTAATGAAGATGGGAATGTATCCAAGCATTTTGAAGAGCAATTTGGAACCATGCTCAAAAAGCAATCATATTATTCATATCCTTGAATCCATCAATACCACCACTGTACCCCAAAGAGACCACAAAAAACGGGAAAAGAATGTTCAAGTACAAACATACTTACTGAAGCTCTTTTTGTGGTAGTAAAGAATTGGAAATTGAGGAAAACAAGCTGTGATATATGCTTTTTTTTTTTTTAGTTTTTCCAAGACAATGGGGTTAAGTGGCTTGCCCAAGGTCACACTACTAGGTAATTATTAAGTGTCTGACGGCAGATTTGAACTCCGGTACTCTTGACTCCAGGGCCGGTGCTCTATCCACTGTGCCACCTAGCCACCCTTTGTGGTATATGAATTTAACGGAATACTACTGTGCAAAAGAAAGTATGAACAGGTGAATTTCAGAAAAATCCTTAAAAGACTTACATGAACTGATATTTAATAAAGGGAGCAGAACCAAGAAAATGTTGTTACTTTAACAGCAATATTATGTGTGATCAACTATTATTGATTTACCTCTTCTCAGCAATCCAATGATCCAAGACAATTCCAAAAAACTCATGATGGAAAATTAAATATACACTCAGGGAAAGATATATGGAGTTTGTATGCAGATTTTGTGTGTGTGTGTGTGTGTGTGTGTGTGTGTGTGTGTTCTCTCTTTTGTTGTTTCTTCTTTCACAACATGACTGATGCAGAAAATTTGTTTACATGTGTGCAAATGTATAACCTATATCATATTTCTTGCTATCTTAAGAACAAAGGATGGGAAGGGGGAAAAGCCTCAAAGATTTCTTAACAAGATATTGGAATACTATGCCATTCCTTTCTCAGGTTCAGCTTTTTTTAACAGGTGAGGGAACTGAGAGAAACAGTGTTAAGAGACTCACTGAGAAACTTAGTTATCCCAAGATATAAATACTCATCTTTTTTGATAACCTTACTACCAAAAATTGCAGTGACAATATATTAATTTGTATTCTGGATACCCTCATTTATCAAAATTATTTTTGCCACTGGGTGGCAGAGTGGACAGAGCACTGATCTTGGTGTTAGGAAGTTGGGAGTTTGAATCTAGTCTCAGACACTTGATACTTCCTAATTCTGAGGCCTAGGCAAGTCACTTACCACTGATTGCCTAACATCCACAGCCATCTCCATATTTGGTTCATATTGATTCGTATTTGGTCACTTGACCCCAGATGACTCTGGAAGGTAAAGGGAGGTTGGTGACTTAGCACAAAACACTCCCCACACTCAAATCCAATGCTTGTCATGACATCACCTCTTTGATTTCAGAGTTTTCTTCAAGAATGGAGGACACACATCACCATTATCATAATTATAATTTCATAATACCATTTATAATCACCATATCCTCTATAAAAGAGAGAGACAAAGGGCAAGTATGACAGTCAACTTCAAGAAACTGAAAGGCTATCAATTTTTTTTATCCATACTTCTAGGTTCAAGATGTAGGAACTCGTGGGAACTGAAGATAAGCAGAATACAGATAAGATATACTAAAGTCAAATGGACTTTGTTTTGGTTTTGGTTTTGTTTTTGGAGAGAGGAGTTAGTACAAAAATAATACCTCTATCAGAGGAAGCAATCAAGTAAAACCTAGATGACTGATTTGTAATAAAGAAAATTTATGGTCTGGTTGAAACTGTATTAGAAAATCACTGAGACATCTTCTAGTATTAAACAGGCACACAGAAAGAGATGAATTTTAAATGTCTCTGGCTAATGAGTTCACCTGATTAGAGAGAATGTCTAATGAAGCTAAGGTTTTGGGACTGATTCATGAATCAATAGATTGATTTCACTCTGTTCAAAAATTGTAGAATGCACTTGAATGTGTCTCTATCTTTCATACAAAATCTTGTTGTTCTAACTCCATTCATGTCAAAAAGAAAGAAAGATCTGAAAACATTTGGGATGGGAACTTTACATAGAGTGCAAGAAATTGTACATATATTTCACAAAAGTCATATCATTCAAAATATTGGATGAAAAGTTGAATAATTTGCAGGAAGAAATTGTAAAATTATTCTAGTGGGTGACCTAGGTAATTTGACCATAAAATAGTAATGAAAAAAAATTTCAAATGAATCAAATTTTAGAAAATTATGGTATGACATTCCTTTGAAGAATAATAAATTGGGGGACAGCATCTAGGTAGCACAGTGGATAGAACACTGACCCTGGACTCAGAAACACCTGAATTCAAATACAGTTTCAGACACTTAATAATTGCCTAGCTGTGTGATCTTGAGCAATAAACTTAACTCCACTGCCTTAAATAAAAAAAAAAAATTAAAGAATAATGAATGGGAATAGAAAGGAGTGTACCTTTTTTCTCAATGGTAATTGGTTCCTTCTAAAATGATGTTAAGGACTAAAATCCTCAAAAACAAATGCAGAATTTTTTGGAAGATAATGTATTAAAATTGTAATCATAATTGACATTAGAAACAAAGCTTAAAACTTAACTTGAAACTAAGTGATCTAAACCATATGAATTAAATGATCAAAGAACAAATCATAGATCTTAGTGATTCTTTATTATTTTTCTTGTCTAAATCATAACCTTCATTATGATGAGGAATTTGGTGCTGTTCAGTCATATCCAACTCTTCATGATCTCATGGACCACACTATTGATGGGTTTTATTGCAAAAATAATTGAGTGATTTTTCATTTGTTTCTTTAGCAAATTAAGGCAAACAAATTAAGAAATATGCCTAGAGTAACCCACCTAGTGAGTATCTGAGAATGAGCTTTAATTGAGGTTTTCCTGAATTAAGTCTAGGGTACTATCCAGAGTTTGTCTCCAAGGTTTGAGGCAGTTTACTTCAATTCTCAGAGAATCAATTTAGTATAATCATTCCTCAATTTCTCTCTTTTATCTTTATGAATGAAATGAGAGTAACAGTACTCTTCATTTAAATGTAGTGAGTAGGCGAAAACATGATTTTGTTATCTCAATAAATTATAACCCCCAAACTTGAATTATAGAACAATTACCAATCTACATTGTTAGAAAGTTTCTGAAGATCTACTGGCAGGAGAAGATACCAAACACTGAGGTCCTTTCTCGAGCTAAACTGCCTAGCATTCCAACATTATTACAGAGAGTGCAACTATGAGGGTCTGGGCCCATTTCTAGAATGTTAGGCATAAGCTTACGTAAAAAACTGAAAAAACAAAAATAAAACTATTTTATGCAGAACTTACATAGGGCATGCACTCACAAGGGGGTCAGAAGAAGCAATACCAAGCTACGCTGAAGGTCTCATTGAAGAACTTTAGAACTGATTGTACAGCTTGGGAGAAACTGGCTAGGACTGGGGAGCATGGCATACCCTCATCTGTGAAGTCTATACTCTATGAAGAAGGTCTAATTGAAGCAACTGAGAGGAAATGTGACATACATAAGTCTGGAGTACCTCCCCCATGTACTCACATGGATTATTTCTGCCAAACCTGTGATAGAGTATTCTGAGCTCATATTGATCTGATCAGTCACAAATGGAGACACTGCAATTTGTCTCAAATATTGTAATGTCACTTTGGTCTTTTTTAATAAATAAGAATTTTTTAAGTTCTCTACACCAAAGGAGCTAAATATTTAACTAATATGTTGGCATTATGGCAACAGTACTCCCAAGGATGCTTAATGAAATTAAAGTAAAATTGAGATGAATTTAATAAAATTTAAAAAAATACAATTCTTTCAGAATCAATATGCAGTCTTAGGGATTCTTACGTTTGTTTAGTGGTCTCCACTGAAATATCAGGTCCCAAGATGTCAAAGAGATAACAGGCACTGTGTTACACTCTCCTGATCTTCCCTTATACATCATATGAAACAAACCTCTTAACAGAAAACCAATCTACAAAACACAGACAAAGATGCTAAGGAGAAGAAAATCCCCCTCAAGGTTTGTCTTCTGGGATTGGGGGTGAGCCCAGTCGAAGAGGGAAGACTCTACTGGGAGCACAGGACAGGATGAGAGCCTAAGAGATTGAGAACAGGACAAGCCTGATCAGCATCTGGGCAAGAGTCTGAGAATGGGACTGGTCTGATTGTCCATGGGGGCATGGGCCAACTGGGGAGCACAGACATTGTTTGTCTGAAGCTTGACAGTGAACCTCACTGGAGGGTGAGTTCTAGTGTGTGGGGGTTGCAGACTTGGATCCCTGGCTCCTCTGGTCTGGAGGAACTCAGTGTCCATACCTTCATTTTAGCTGAAGCTTATTCCCAGAACAAGCAAAACTACAGCCAACCTCACACCAGGCTCAAGTGTGAGTAACAGAGTTTCCTCAGCTGTGAATAGGGAGAGCAATTACCTTGCCCCAGAGCAAAGCCTGCCATTGCTGAAAGACAAAATAATTGAGCAGCTTCAACGACCCCCTCCAGGTCAAGGGAGAGGTCCTCAAATCAAGGTCACAGACATTCCAGAGAAAGAAACCAAGACAGCTTACTGACCTGCCCACTTGGATTTAATAAAGCCAGTGATTAAAAACTCTAGGGATCTCAAAACCAAACTTCTGTGAAAAAGTCCATCCTCAATACAAGGTCTTAGGAAAATGAAGAAAGGCCAGTAAAAGAAGGGTCCATAGAAAAATTCCAAGAAGGAAAAGACCCTAAAAGAGAGAGACCTAGAACATCTGAGGAGAATATGATCTGAGTTCCAGCAAAAAAAGACTTTCTTGAAGAAATCAGGAAGGAGTTTAAAAATCAATTGGAAAATTTGAGAGAGAAACTGAACACCTTGCAACAAGAAAACAAATCCTTGGAAAATACAATTGGACTAATGCAAAAAGAAAATTCTCAAAACCTCAAAAGGTCAAATGGAAAACACTTAAAAAAATAGAATTGACCAATTGAAAAAGGATTTGCCAAAGGTAAAACAAGAAAATTATTTTCTAAAAAAAATTATGGAGTTTGTGGAAACTAATGACATCATGAGACAGAAAGGAGTCTGTTAAACAAAACCAAAAAATAAAAAAAATAGAAAGAAATGTAAAATACCTCATCAACAAAACCACTGACCTCAAGAATACATCAAGAAGGGACAACCTGAGAATTATTGGTCTTCCTTAAAGCACTGAAGAGAGAGGGTGGTGGGCCTGCGGCTGAGGGGGCCAGTGGGGAGCCGCTCCTGGGCACCAGGCTGGGAAAGCGGGGGGTGTGGGGCCCACTGGCCCGGGCCATGGATAAGGATGGGCTGCCCCTGATGGGGTCGGGCATAGACCTGACCAAGGTGCCAGCAATTCAACAGAAAAGGACTGTTGCATTTCTAAACCAGGTTGTGGTCCATAAACCTAAATCGGTTTTTGACAGTTTGTGAAGAGAAGCTGTCAGCTCTTTCTCTTCAGATCCAACAAATTGAAACAACTCTCAATATTTTGGATGCAAAGCTATCATCTATTCCAGGTCTAGAAGATGTCAAATTTGAAATATCAACCACAAAGGTTAATGGTGCTACAAATGGCCCTGAAGCCCCATCAGGTCCACAGTCATCTTTGTCTCCTCAATCCGAGTAAAACAGTATACAAGACACTGGACCACAGAAATGTGAAGCGGCAGCAGAACATATCTTAACTGTAGCCAAGGATCCAAGATATGCCAGATATCTCAAAATGGTTCAAGTAGGCATTCCTGTGATGGCAATAAGAAACAAAATGATTTCTGAAGGACTAGACCCAGATCCCCTTGAGAGGCCAGACACCCCAGTGCCTGATGGGGAAGATGAAGCCAATGCCAAAGAAAGTTCAGATAGTGAATCTTCTTTTAGTGACTGAACTTCATGTTGACCTGAAAGAATTTATATCTCTATATAATATATACATGCATAGAAGGAGGGATGGTTTTTATAACTTATATGCTTAGAGCTAGGTGAAATCCATTTCACTTACATTGGAGGGTGACACTTTCAGAGATCATCTCTCACAAAATATTTACTCAACTAAGATTTTTCAGCTTTCCTAATGGCTTCTAATCATGGGTTGAAAAAATTTCATCTAGAAATCATCTTAATTTGTGAAAATTTTCTATAATGATTAATTTAAATTTTGTCTGACTTATAAATGGGAATTAATAACCAGCTACACAATCAGCCAAAAATTATTTCTGTATGTTAAAGATGCAAAGGATTTTTTATTGTCATGGTAGATGAGTAACTTGACAATGCATATCTTTTTACCACATGGAAGTAGCTATGAATTGAATAGGCTAATTAAAATAAAGCACTAAGCTGTGATACATCAATGATAAAGGTTGAAAAGACAAAATCTATTTACTTTGAGTTTAATAACAGGTAATGTACTAATTAGCTCTATCCAAACATTGAACTTGGATAAATTGTTGAGGCTATTTGTACTAATCATTTTAGCATGAAAATGTTCACGTGAATTCTCTTCCATAGCATCTACTAAATGATTTTCTGTCCAAAAAGACAATACATTTCAAAATTGCCAAATTACCTAAGGAAATGTCAAGGTACAACTGTGAAGCTGGTTCTCTTCCTGCTTACTTGAGAAATACACCTTTCAGCACTTGGTCATCATAAATTACCAAAGTCAAGCTAATGATCAACATTGACTGTCAATTCTGTGTCTTCTTCAAAGAGTTAGCTAAGCATCTGTGTTACCCCTTATGACTAACTGCTCAAAAAGAGCAATTCATGTTGTAGGAGCCTCTCATCTTCAGAGGCAGTCCTCTATAAATAATGGTGCACAACAGGGAATAGCTTAAGAAGTCTCTAAAATATTTGTTACATGAAGAAATTGAGAAAAATATTGGATGGTGCTGTTTCCCAATCATCGAATTGACCTAAATTTTATGGTTTTACTCAAGAAGTATGGAATTGTTCTATTTCTCCTTCAATCTGAAGCTAGATTTGATGCTAAGCCATACTTAAGACTTCCAAAATTTTTCTATTTCAAAATTTATTTTTAAAAAAATACCAAAAAGGAGCAAAGGATTAACAATAAAAATCTGTATCTTTTTATAGTCTATTGTAATTATGATATAAATTTTAAATGTTTCCCTCCACACACAGCTGATTGAATTTCCTTATATCTGCAAGCTGAACATGGCTTCTGTTAAAGATTGAATGGTGTCCATGTGCTCTTATGAGGCAGAACCCAGGCAACACCATTTAATAAAATGGCTTTGGTTCTGAACAAATTTGTGGTTGCTCAAAATAACAATTTCTATATCCAAAATTCACAAAGTATAGAAATTCCCACATTTTAATCTTGTGATGTAACAACTGTTACAGTATTGCCTATGTGGCAATTGTTAAAAAATGATTTTGCCATCTTTTTTGTAAAATATTTATAAGCAGAAGGATGAAAAGGAGTGACATGGTGATGGCTGTCTCAGTCTATCCAGGGTGGACAGGCCATGTTTTGCGTTTTTTTTTCCCCATTGAGGTCTTGGTGCTGACACCACACACAGTCAGCAGCTCATAAATGGTGCTGAAATTAAATTGACCTTGTATTGCCTTTCTCTGCCCTCCCACAAGTAGTGGTATTTAAATCTCTAGATCTTAATAAACCCTTCTAAGTGAACGCCTAAGAAGACTAAAATGTATGCTAACTAACATCACATTTTACAATTTATTGTAAAATGGATTCAAAATCCCAGCTCTGTTTCTTATTATCTTTGTGATCTTGAGCAAGTCAGCTAACTTCCTTGAATCTCATATTCCTCATTTGTAAAAAGATGTTGAAACAGATGAATACTGAGATCCCTTTGGCTCTCAATCATCAGAATTAGACATAATACATATTTTTGCTACATTGTTAATCTTGTTGGTACATTTTCAGCAATAAACAGTCTTCAGATGTAAGAATAAAAATATTTTCAGTAGGTGGGCATCATCTCATCCTGTGTCCTTATCTTACAGGTGAAACAATTAATGCCAACAAAGGTTAAAGTGACTTTCTTTAAGAGTTTAAACATTTCACATATGTCAATGAGAAATACTTACTTTGATCATTATATTATTATGTATTAGACTACTAGTCCTTTGTAAGAATTTACAGAATAGATTTTAATAATCTTATTAAACTTGCCTTTTGTAAAAAAAAAAACACTGAAGAGAGGGGTGGCTAGGTTGCACAGTGCATAGAACACTGGCCCTGGACTCAGGAGTACCTGAGTTCAAATCGGGCCTCAGACACTTAATAATTACCTAGCTATGTGGCCTTGGGCAAACCACTTAAACCCATTTGCTTTGCAAAGAAAAACATTGAAGAGAAAAAAAAGCCTGGACTTAATATTACAGGATTTAGTGATGGAAAACTGCCCTTATATCATGGAACCAGAGGGCAAAATGAATCAATCCCCTCCAGAAAGAGATCTTAAAATGAAAACACCAAAGATTGTTGTGGCCAAATTCAAGAACTATCAGGATAAAAAGAGAAAATCCTACAAGAAGGCAGAAAGAAGCAATTTAGATGCCAAGGAGCTACAGTAATGATTATGTAGGACCTGGATGCATCACCATTAAGGGATCTAAAGGTCTGGAATGAGATTTTCTAAAGAGAAAGGGAGCTTGGAATGCAGCCAAGGATTACTACTTAGCAAAACTGAGACTTCTCTTTCAAGGGAAAAGAAGGACATTTAAATAAATGAGAGACTTGCTGAGGAAAAGATCACAGCTAAAAAGAAAATATGGGCATGAAACAGAAGGCTGAAGAGACACATGAAAAGTTAAAAAAAGGGGGAGCTAAAGGAAACAAATGCTATCTAATGGGATGAAACTGGCTATATTCCCACCTGGGAGAAAGATTCTCATAACTCTTAAAAAGTGTAATGCTAATAGAGAGAAGATACTTAGCTAGAAGTGATGGACACTCATGACTTATCATGAGACTGCTAACCAATAAGATGAACCTGGCTATATCCCGACCTCAGAGAAAGACTCTAATAATGCTTAAGAACTTTAACTCTATTAAAAGAAAATGTACTTAGCCAGAAGCAACATGACTTTTCTGTGACTCAGATAGAATGATTTAAAAAATATGCTTCATTAAAATATGGGACACTAAGGAGATGTGAGGATGAAGGAGAGTGAATGGGGTAAATCTCATTACATTAAGAGGTACAAAAGTTATATTGTAATAGAGGAGAAAAATGGAGGAGATGTGAAGCACATGAATCTTCCTCCCATCACACTCAGCTTAAAGTTAACTTACAAACACACTGAGTAAAGTTAATAAATTTATCGTTCCAATCAAGTAAGTAATTTTTGAATTTTAAAAGGGGAAAGGGGGAGGGGAATGGGGAGGGGGAGAAAAAGGGGAACTAATAGAAAGAAGGGAAGGAAGAAGGGGAAGAGGGAAATGAGAAGGAAAGGGGAGGGGGTTGATGTAGGAGGCCAAACAAAGTAAAGGTAGCAGCATTCAGAAACAAAATACTGGTGAATATGGATAAAGGGGGAAAAGCAAGAAAAACAGACATAAGATAGCATGGAGGACAATAAAGAGTTACTAATTATAACTTTGAATCTGAATGGGATGAACTCTCCCTTAAAATGTAAGGTAATAGCAGAGTAGATTAAAAACCAGAATCCTACCATATGCTGCTAAAAGAAACTCATGTGAAGGAGAGAGATACATATAAAGTAAAGGTAAAAGGTTGGAGCAAAATATATTTTGCTTCAGTTGCAAAGAAAAAAACAGGGGTAGCAAACCTTATTTTAGACAAAGCAGCTGCAAAAATATATAGTGCTAAAAGAGATAAGGAAAGAAACAATATCCTTCTAAAAGGTGCCATAGAATATAAAATACTTTCAAAACTAAATATGTATGCATCCAATGGTATAGTTTCCAAATATTTAGAGGGAAAGTTGAAAAAGCTACAGGAAGCCATAAACAGCAAAATTCTACTAGTGGTAGAACTCAACCTCCAACTCTTAGATTAAGATAAATGTACTCATAAAATAAGCAAGAAGGAAGTTAAAAGGATAAATAGGTTGTTAGAAAACCTAACTATGATAGACTTCTGGAGGAAATTGAATGGGAATAGAAAGGAATATACTTTTTTTCCCTACAGTACATGGCACTTACACAAAAATTGACAACACACTAGGGCATAAAAACCTAATCATCAATTGCAGAAATAGTGAATACATCTTTCTCAGATCATAATGCAATAAAAATCATATGCAATATTGGGCCAGGGAGATATGGACACAAAATTAATTGGAAACTAAATAACCTCATTTTAACAAATGAGTGGATCAAGCAACAAATTATAGAAGTAATTAATTATTTCATCCTAGATAATGATTATAATGAAACAACATACCAAAATCTATGGTATTCACTCAAGGTGGCTATCAAGGGGATATATTATATCTTTAAATGAGCTTACATGAATAAATTAGAGCAAGAGGAAATCAATGAACTAAATATGCAACTAAAAGAATTAGAGAAAGAGCAAATTAAAAACACCCAATTAAACACCAAATTTTAAATTCTAAAAATTAAAGGAAAAATTAATCAAATCAAAAACAAGAAAACTATTGAACTTACAAATAAATCCATGTGTCGGTTTTATGAAAAAAACAATAAAAATGATAAACCTCTGGTCAATTAGATTTCAAAAAAGAAAGAAGAAAACCAAATTTCTAGTATCATAAATGAGAAAGGTGAACTCACTACCAATGAGGAGGAAATTAAAGTAATAATTCAAAATTAATTTTTCTAATTCTGTGCCAATAAATTTGACAATCTAATTGAAATGGATGAATATTTAGAATGATATAAGTTGCCCAGGTTAAATGAAGAGGAAATTAAATATCTAACCAACCCTGTATCAGAAAAAGAAATTCAACAAGTCAATATTGAACTCCCTAAGAAAAAATCTCCAGGACCAGATGGATTCACAAATCAACTCTATCAAACATTTAAGGAAAAAATTGCTTCCAATTCTATATAAAGTGTTTGGAAAAATAGGTGTAGATGAAACTCTTCCTAACTCTTTCTATGACACCAATATGGTGTTGAAATCTAAACCAGGAAGAGTTAAAACATAGACAGAAAAGTATAGAGCTATCTCTTTAATGAATATAAATGCAAAAACCTTAAAATCTTAGCAAAACAATTGCAATAGGTTTTCACTAGGATAATATACTATTACCAAGTAGGGTTTATCTTAAGAATGCAATATTAGGAAAAATGTTAGTATAATTAATTATATCAACAACAAAACTATCAGAAATCTTATGATTATACCAATAGATGCTGAAAAAGCTTTTGACAAAATACAGCACCCATTCCTACTAAAAACATGAGAAAGTGTAGGAATAAATGTCTTGTTCCTTCGAATAATAAGCAGTATCTATATGGAACCATCAACAAGCATTATATGCATTGGGGATAAGCTAGAGGCATTCCTGATAAGATTAGGGATGAAACAAGGCTGCCCATTATTACCACTACTATTTAGTACTATATTAGAAATGTTAGCTTCAGCAATAAGAGAAGAAAAAGAAATTGCAGGAATTAGAATTGGGAAGGAAGAGACCAAAATCTCACTCTTTGCAGATGACATGGCGGTATACCTAGATAATCCCACAAAATCATCTAAAAAACTAGAAATAAATGGCAACTTTAGCAAAGTCTCAGAATATAAAATAAACCATCAGAAATCCTCATCATTTCTGTATATGACTAGCAAGATACAGCAGAAAGAGTCAGAAAGATATATCTCATTCAAAGTAACTTCAGACAATATAAAATACCTGAGAGTGTATCTGCCAAGGAAGACTCAAAATCTTTTTGAAAACAATTACAAAACATTTCTCACACAAATAAAATCAGATTTAAATAACTGGACCAACATCAACTGCTCAGGAATAGATCATAAATATATAATGATAGATATAATTTGGCCAGTAGATATAACAATTCTACCGAAACTGAACTACCTGTTTAGTACCCTACCAATCAAAATTTCAAAAAATTACTTTAATGAGTTAGAAAAAGTTGTAAGTAACTTCGCATGGAGAAATAAAAAGTCAAGAATTTCCAGGGATTCATGGGGGGAAAAGTGCAAAAGAATGTGCTTCATTCTTACCAGATTTAAAATTATATTTTAAAGCATCAGTCATCAGAACTGTCTGGTATTGGCTAAGAAATAGAGTGGTTGATCAGTGGAATAGGCTAGGTGCAATAGCAGGAAATGGTGATAGTAATCTGCTGTTTGATAAACCCAAATAATACAGCTAATGGGATAAAAACTCTCTCTTTAATAAAAAATACTGTTGGGAAAATTGGATGTTAGGATGGAAGAAACTTAGATTAGACCAACACATCACACCCTATACCAAGATAATATCAAAATGGATACAGGATTTAGACATAAAAAACAATATTATAAGCAAACTAGAAGATCAAGGATTTTATTTAAGATTTTTGCATCTATATTCATTAGGGAGATAGGTCTATACTTTTCTTTCTCTGTTTTAACTCTTCCTGGTTTAGGTATCAACACCATATTGGTGTCATAGAAAGAGTTAGACAAAGTTCCATCTTCACCTATTTTTCCAAACAGTTTATATAGCATTGGAAGCAATTGTTCGCTAACCTGTCAAATTTATGGAAATGGAAGCAGTTTAAAATCAACGAAGATATGGAGAACATCATTAAAAACAAACTAGAAAATTTTTACTACATCAAATCAAAAATAATTTTTGCCCAGACAAAACCGCTGTAACCAAGATTAAAAGAAATGTAGCAAACTGGGAAACAATTTTTACAACCAGTATTTATGACAAAGGACTCATTTCTAAATTATAAAGCTAACTGAGCCAAATTATCAAAAAAGCCATCCCCAATTGACAAATAGTCAAAGGATATGCAAAGGCAATTTATAGATGAGGACATCAAAGTGATCCATAGTTATATGAAAAAATTGCTCTAAATCATTCATTATGAGAGAAATGTGAATTAAAACATCTCAGAGGTACACTTTAAACTTCTCAGACTGGCCAATATGACCAGAAAGAGCAATGATCAATGTTGGAAGGGATATGGGAAATCTGGGACACTAATACATACATTGTTGGTGGAACTGTGATCTCATGCAAACTTTCTGTAGAGTAATTTGGAATTATGCCCAACGGGCAACAAAATTGTGCATACCCTTTGATCCAGCAATACCACTATTGGGTCTATATTGTGAAGAGATTATGAAAAAATTGTAAAAATAACACTTGTATAAAAATATTTATAGCAGCCCTGTTTGTGGTGTCTTAGAATTGAAAGTTAAGTAAATGTCCTTTAATTGGGGAATGGGTTAACAAACTGTGGTATCTGTATATCATGGAACACTATTGTTCTATTAAAAACCAGGAGGGATGGGAATTAAAGGAAGTATGGAAGGACATGAATGAACTGATACTGAGCAAGATAAGCAAGATAAACTTTATACACCCTAACAGCAACATGGGGATGATCATTAACCTTGATGGACTTGTTTATTCCATCAGTGTAACAATCAGGGATAATTTGGGGCTATCTGTGATGGATAATACTTTCTGTATCCAGAGAAAAAAATGCAGAGTCTGAACAGAGGCCAAAGACCTTTAATTGAAAAAAAAATTATCCTATTATGTTATTTAGCTGTCTATTATACTTTATTTTTCTTCCTTAAGGAAATTATTTCTCTCTCATCACATTCAACTTAGATCAATGTATAACATGGAAACAATTTAAAGGCTACCAGACTCCCTTCTGTGGGGGGTGGATGGAGGCAAGCAAGATTAGGGCAAAAAGTTGTAAAACTCAAAGTACATAGAATCTTCCTAAAAAAAAAAGAAATATCAGGTCCCCAGAAAGAATAAATATCCTATAAGAAAGGTCAAATTCTCTACTATAGTCATCTAAAAGAAAGAATATGTAAGTATTTGACTCCCAAAAGAATTATGTTAATCATTTTGCCTTTGTTAATAGCTCCTTTTAAAATGAAATTTAAAATTCAAATAGCTACTCATTGTAGAATTAATTTATTTAAGGAAAAATAAAGATATCTAGAATCTAGAGCTCCAGGGACAACCTCTGCTATGTTAAAATAAAGTTTGGATTATTATTATTGCTATATTGTTATTTCCAGCACTATTTTCCCCAGGATTGTATCTCATTTTCCCATAAGATGCATTAAGTTGACAATCTATTCTTGTCAGTACCTTCTTTTAAATTACCTTGAATATGCAACGAGACTTATCTAATGTCATACAAAGTACTTAAAGACATTGTTTTAATGCAGCATAGGAGGGAGAAAAGGTATCTGCCGTTAATATGGTAAATTCTGAGCATGTCTGGGTTAAAGTTTCTAATTAGGTAATATTGTTCAAAAATATGTTTTACTGTTGCTTTTTATTACTGGACTTGATATAACTCTTCCTGTTTCTTTAATTATTTCATATGTCTACTCAATTTTGGACCTTAAAAAATTATCAAGCTAAACAAGATATTTTATTTTTGTCCATGAGGAGTCTTTAAAGTATTTTTTATATGGTCCAAAAAAACCCATTTGTATGCTGATGTTTATTACTATTTTCCCAAAATTTCATATAGTAACTTTAATCATACTTATTTCAATATACTGGGGTTAATTTTATTTAAAAATACATGTTTTTAATTTTTTCATTAACTTCCCAGTACTTCAAATAAAGAACATTGACAGGCTATAGAATTAGGGATAGTTCTATTTTTTGCATTTCTATTGCTGAAATAATTATGACCACTTTCTTTCTTCAGGTTTAAAATGAAAAAGTGGGTTTGCTTGAAACAAATTACCTATAATTCTGACTTGATATACCAAAATGTCAAAGCCAATTTCTTCTTTTTAAACTGCTTTCAGTTATTCCTGTGGTATTTTACATTAAAAGCAAAATTCCTTGATGTGATATCTGTCACTGCATCTTATGTGTAGGAAGATACAATTATAAAAAAAGAAAGCTTATCTTTTACTTGGAAAAGAATAAAAAAAAAGAAAGTCCATATGAATTGGTTTTCTAAAATTCTAATTATAGAATAGATTTTAGCATTATTTCTATTGTTCTGAGTGTTTTGATCTTTAGAAAAAAATTCTAAACACAAGCTTTACCTAAGATCAGCCACATAATTACAATTCATCAAATTAATTGACTGATTAAAAGTTGGTTAAATACTTCTGTCAAAACTAGCTTTTTCTGTCATGGTAGCTGATTTATTAAGCACTTATCAAACAAAAATGACTGAATTACGCATTGATGATAAGAAAGGAGTGGGGACAAAAACATGCCCTCATCTGTCAAGGGCCTTATGTTCTAATGTGCATATATGTAAGGTATAAATGGTGTAGATAGAAGGCAAATTCAGAAGTAAAGCAACTGAAAAATCTCTCTACACAAGGTAGAAGACATTTGATCACCAATTAATTGATATTAATAGCTATTTTATTATATTGAAACAACCTGTTTCAATAATATGTTTAACCTAACTAGAATAAATAAAACTTTTTTTTATATTTTAACAAACATGAAATGACAAAATCTTTGTTATGTTAGCAATAAAAATGAAATTCTAGTTTATAGTTTTCTAGGATTCTTCTCCTTTCCTCACTTTTTACATTACATTTACTGTTGTGAAATGATCTACAAGGGTCCAAAGAACTTTGAAAGTGAACTCCACTTTTTTATGAACAGGTTATGACTGCCACAAGAGTCTTATTATGATGAAATCTTATTAGAAGTATATTCTAGTTTCTTTGATTTTACTGGGTGTAGTTCAACAGTTGCCAAAAAACACTTCTCAGATTAGGCCCCTTAGGAAAGCTTATTATGAATTAGTACAAATTTATTCAACCAATAATCCATCAGAACTCTGAAATCTGACATACAAATATAGTGAAACTTTCCCTAGAAATAATAGTATCGGACTGGTTAATCTCTTTATAAAAGCATTCAAAGAATAACAGACATTTTTAACATTGCTATTACAGTATATGGCAAGTATAGTTGTCAGAACCTAAGGAGAAAGAAAAATATGACCTTCACATAATACTCAATTATGAAATTTTTGCTAGAATGAATCAAAATGATATTTCAGTTTCAATGATAATCCTGAAAAATATAACAAATTAGCTACATTTCATAATACTGATCAGGAGATGCTGAAATGTACAGAACTTCATGTGTAGCTCAAAGTCATGGATCAAGAACTCAGATTGTACTGTGCAGTTTTGTACGAATTCTCAGTTTCTACAAAAAAAATATGGGCTGAAAAGATGATTCAGGAAGCAAGACATCAAGTTATTCTTGAAAATAACATTTTTGTGCTTTAAACTAAAACAACCACCACTTTGGCAATTGGAAAGTATGAGAATTTCAGGGTAGATGGGGACTGTTTTATCCTGACATAAAAAATTAAATTTTGTTTTGACATCAGTTCTATATGCTTTCAAAAGTTTATTCTCTGCAAAAAGGAAAAGTTCTCAAGATCTTTAAAAAAAGAATGTCTTCAGTACCTTTAAGTGATACAAAATTGTGAATCGTTCAATACTGTAACATTCTATGATTCACAGTCATCTATCTCCAGATTTTTCCTATTAAATAAAATAAAATTTTATTTCAAAAGGAGTTTGGGATTTTATTAAGGATTGCACCAATTCCCAAAGGACAAACAATTTACTTTTTGTCATTGATTTATGGACCCAGACAATTGACCATTTGCAGCAATTCTTCAAAAGATTTGGTCTGATGCACTACCCCCGTGGACTGTCTCTCTATTTACATATTATATACCTTTTGTATTTTTTATTTTTTGAAAGGCACTGAGGTTAAGTGCTTGCCCAAAGTCACACAGCTAAGTAAGTATTAACGATCTGTAGATAAATTTAAACTCGGATCCTCCCGACTCCAAGACCAGTGCTCTATCCACTGCCCCACCTACCTGTCCCATATTATATACTTTCAATAAAAAGCAAGTCTTAGGAAGGAGATTCATTAGCAACTATGCTTATTCTATATCTTCCTTTTCTCTTTAGGGAAGTAGCTATTCTTCATTTCCATACCAGATAGCAGGTGTTCATGGGTATGTACTGGCATAGAAATAAGGTCAATGAAGCTAATGTACCTGAGATATTTGTTTCCCTTTTCAACTTTTTTCAGTTTTTGTTGTTTTATTAGGGACATTTCTTTTTGGTGTTTTGAGTTGATGGAGAGAACTTGAATTAAAAATTTGTGATTCTACCATTTTGCTATAATTTTCCAAGTACCCCTTCCTCCTTTCTGATCTTTCTTAAAGTACTTATGTGATATATGAATTATCAGATAAATAGTATCTGGTGATACCTATCTTACCTTTCATATGGACCTTAGAATGCTCTATTGTTTACCTATATATAAATATATGTGTATATCTAATTATAAAATTGTATATTTATATATAAAATACATTTTATATATTATCTCCCCTACTGAACCTTAACCACTTTTAAGGTCACTTTTTTTCTTTGTAATTCTACTGAAACCAGAGCAATTCTTTTATCAAAGTATATGTGAATGCAAATTTTAATTATTGAATTTGATTTGAAGATTCATCATGAACAATAATCCGGGAAAATAATCTTTCTGGGACTAGGTCATAAAACATATTTACAATCAATTCTCCAGGAAAAACAGCATATTATTTCATGCCATTATGCTCAGCTTCATGAAGTACTTAAAATCTTTACTCCAAGACCTTATTCCACAATTGATGACTACTTGTCCAGGAGAGGATACAGCAATATTCCAGTCCATTTTGATTCCCCATCATCAACTGCTTTTCTTCTTTCTTGATAGCTGGTCCTTTACTCCCTTGTCACAAACTTTCCAATTATCACAGAATAATTCATTAAATTCCTATAATATATCAAAAGGAATAATTTCCATTGAACCTCTTGGGAAATAGTCAATACAGTCATTATTATCTCCACTTTACAGATAGGGAAACTGAGGCTCTGAAAAGTAATGTAACTTTCTATTGGACATTAAAATAGCATCAAAATTAGAGCTTAAAAATATACCTATATATACTAATTCATATCTTGATTTTGGTCATTTGCAACTTGAAAATGAGGGACTTGCACTTTGAAATGTTGAAGTCTTCTTATTGGATGGCTATAGAGTGCAATTGATGATTATGTGGAAGTACAGAAACTCATAGCCAGATTTCTCATTTCTTTTTTCCTCTTGCTAGGAGTCATGTGGATCTAATTGCGATGATATTGAGCAAGTTTAAACTGAAGTTTAGTTTACAGCTTATGTGTATTTGTGTGTCTGTGTGTGTGTGTGTGTGTGTGTGTGTGTGAGATGAATGTGTTCTTTTCTAATCTTAGGTAAACAGGTTGATAAGATCTAGTGGTCTAAAGATTCTAATTGGCAGCTGAGGTGTTGAGGTGTCCTCTAAATTAGAGAATACTGTCACTAGAGGATAGTCTAAATCTTATCATTTGCAAGAATAGGCATTCCAGAAGTAGTTCATGCAATTCAATTCCAATCAAAGGTGAAATGTAAAATAACTAATGAGTTGGTCTGTAAATTGCAAATTGCATTCTGATGGTTTTAAACATGAACCTTATAGAAAAATTTAAAAGCAGTTGCATTGTTATTGAATGTTATTGAATTCAATTCTATTAACATAAGTTTGAGATATTTTATGACTTAGCATTTCATATGTGTTGGAATGAATTTCCTGTCCTATATGTGATTTGTATTGACTTTTTAACTCCCCCTTTATTGGGGAGAGCTTAGATGTGAGATATAAAGAAAATGTTTCCAAGGGCATTGGGATGAGTGGCAAGGAACCAATGAAGAGAATAGAAAGCTTAATGTCCTTAGTGGTCAGACTCAAGTTATCCTGGAATAAATAAAATTTTTAGTTTCTTGAGAGTAGTTACAGTTCTCCCAAGCCCGAATAAGCCTAAGCAGTCATTTTTCAAGGTTCCAACAACAGTGAACACAGATAAACATTTATGTCATTTCATCTATATGTTGTTTTTATTAACTGACTACATCTAATAGAGCTTTTAGTAGCCATTGTTAATTGTTCTTTGTTTAAATAAAGATGCTTCTAATTTGGAATATTATAAAATGGGCCCTAGACCATTTGGCTTATAACACAAATGTTCTTTTCTTAATGAGCACTCTGTAGGATACTTCTTCATCCTCTCAGTGATCATTTAATAACAAGTTGGCCCTGATGATGAGAAATTTTTTGCTTAAAGCAATTCCACATTTAGTCATGCCTATGGGTATGATGAACAGATGAACACCTGGACTATAAAATCTCTAATATCTCTAAATTTCCTGTCCCCATTTTGTGAGCCAGTGAAATGGTCTCACTTCCCAAATTTGAAGGTATTTTGCAAAGCTCAATTCCCAATTCTTATTTCTTTGAAATCTCAATAACTATACTGTCATTGATCCTTCATGACAATTCAAAAAGTATAAAAATGAATATCCTCAGAGTTTTGAATATCTATATAAGTATTCATCATCACTAATATTTAGTACATTTGGAATACATTCAAAAATCTAAAAATCATAATTCATAAGTTCTTTAAAAATAAAATTTCTCATTTACTTCTTATACCAAAAAAACCTCTGAAATGATTTAAGGAAAATAAATTTAAAATTTTTTCCAAAATAATATTAGTAATATATTAGGAGATATTCAATATCAATTTATCAAATATTAATGGAACAAATGATTCTATAGATGACAATATTCATGGACATATGAAGAATAAGATAAAGTCAATGAACATAAAGATATATTATCATAATTCATACTTAAGTTGATTAATATTTAATAGATATCATGGGAGAAAGAGATCATACTTATTTGGGGATCAGAACAAGCTTCATGAGTAGGATACATATAGTTTGAAGACTACTGCATAAATGATATTTTAGCAGAAAAGAATGGGTATATTTGAAATAATGGAGAAAGGATAAACATAGATGCGAGAAGTTATAGAATTTATCTCAGTAATTCATAAATATAACAAGATTTCAAAAAAATAAATTTACTAACTTTCCCCCATCCCAGAACATTTTCTAAATTTTCTATATATGCTAAAAGAACCATTAACATTGCAAAATTATGTACAACCTCAAATTCATCATTTTAAGCCTCACTTTCCCTAAAGCCTCATAACTAATCAGTTACCAAGTTTTATTAATTTCACCTTCAACATGGCTTTCTTTATCACACATGCACATGTGCGTGCACACACACACACACTTTTACAAAGTCATGGAGTTATCACCCTGTTTCAAGGTCTTACTCCCTTTTGAATGGATCCTTGCAATTGCTTTCTAATTGGGTATCTAGATTCAATTTAGCCCTTCTCCAATCCAACTTCCTTTTAGCTGACAATGAGATTTGCCTAAATTTGCAACAAATTTTCCTTCCTCATATACTGTGTTGCAGCTAAACTGGTCTTCTTACAGTTCCTCTTACAGAGCAATCTATCTCTTTTCTCTATTACTTTGAACACTTTTCTCAATCCTGGTATGCATATTCTCATTCTGTATCTTTGATTCCTTTCTTTCCTTCAAAACTCAGTTCAAGTGTTACTTCTTATATAAGGATATATGATACCCTTAACAAGTAACCTATCCTTCTTAGAAAGCTGTCCTAACATAATTTCATATAAAATATATATGTGTGTGTTATATATGTATATATGCATACATGTTGCTTCCTTTGAATAGATATATGGAGGTTCCTTCAAAGCAAGGATTCTTCCTTTCATTCTTCCTGGTATGTGACACATGTTTATCCTTTAACACATGTCTTTTAATTAAGCACTATGATTAAAACCTAACAGTACTTTTATGAGATATTTTCTATAATTGTTTATTATCACTTTTATGTAAAGGAAGAAACAGATTAAGTGATTCAAACATGATCATACAAATGTTAAATGACAGAGAGAGGATTTGAACTCTGACTCCAAATTCAATCTTCTTTCCACCAAGTCACATTGGAAATTAATTTGAGGTAAAAAAGTTTATAGCAAACAGTGTTATTAAAGTGATATACAAACTAATTTTGAATACTTCATTGTACATGATAGTACTTTAATAGTCCATGGTAAGAAAACTCCTAAGGTATTCAGAGAAAATTGATTAAGAATACAGATAATCTATACATGCATTAAGCATATTGTTTTATTATTACCAGAATTGAATCATCTATTCATATATAAAGACATATATATTCACACCATATATATATATATATATATTTATTTATTCAGTCATTGATATATATATATATATATATACACACACACACACAGTTTCACATATGTATATTTTTTTTAGTTTTTTGCAAGGCAAATGGGGTCAAGTGGCTTGCTCAAGGCCACATGGATAGGTAATTATTAAGTGTCTGAGACTGGATCTGAACCCAGGTACTACTGACTCCAAGGCCGGTGCATTATCCACTGTGTCACCTAGCTGCCCCATACATATGTATATTTTTAGTAAGAAATAACTGACAACCTTTGATTGAAATTATTTTGAGAGGGGAAAATAA
Source organism: Macrotis lagotis (assembly GCF_037893015.1). Classification (NCBI taxonomy): domain Eukaryota; kingdom Metazoa; phylum Chordata; class Mammalia; order Peramelemorphia; family Peramelidae; genus Macrotis; species Macrotis lagotis. The sequence goes on from NC_133660.1 coordinate 188,599,233, forward strand.
AATAAAGGTGCAATTCAACTTCTTACAATTATTCAGAGTTTTCAGGAGCTGGGTAACTAAAAAAAATATTTTTTTTTTAGGTTTTTGCAAGGCAAATGGGGTTAAGAGGCTTGCCCAAGGCCACACAGCTACGTAATTATTAAGTGTCTGAGACCGGATTTGAACCCAGGTACTCCTGACTCCAGGGCCTGTGCTTTATCCACTGTGCCACCTAGCTGCCCCCAAAAAATTATTTTTCTCAAACATTGGTTAATTATTTTTAAAAAATAGATCTCTTGATCACAATTCAACAAACATCCCTATAACAAGAATAATGCTGAAATAATTTCTAAAGAACTTAAAAATAGTGCTAATTAATCACAATAAATTATAACACATTTTTATGTACCAGGAATTATGCAAGGTATTATGTACACAAGGGTGGAAATCAAACAAGTAGATTGTCCTAGAAGATCTTGTATTTAATTAGTTTAGACAATATGTACATAAAAACATAATTAAAATAGATGAGCTCAGCATTGAAGTAAACTAGGCAGAAGAGAGCAGCAGTCAATTATTTATGAGTCATGGAAGAGAATCTGTGCAAAGAGAAAGGCAGGAAAACATTGCATGTGAAAAAAATATATGTTATCTAGTTGGTAGAGAGAATAAAGAGAGGTAATATATCAGAAACAAATCCAGTCATTGAGATTGATTTCCACTTTAACTCTCATTATGTTTTATATACATATTTATTTTTACTTTGTTTACTCAATTTGAATGGGAGGTTCTTGGGGGCAAAGTTTGTGTTTTGGACTTTCATTAAATTCTCAATATTTGGCATTGTGAGCTTGTTTACTGACAAATGTTAACTGGAATAATACTATGATGCCAAGTAAAGACATTTTTATTTTATACTAGAAACAATAGACAACAACTAGGATCTTTAAACAGTGAGCAAGGTAGTGATTTAACCACAATTTTGTGACTGATGGATTAAAGACAGAAAAAACAAGAGTCTGGGAGACCTGTTGGTAGATTATTTTTACTGGGCAGTTAAGAGTTGAGGTCTTGTACTAGGGGAGTAGGCAGGTAAATAGAGAGAAAGTAAGATGTTTTCACTCTATAGAGATGAAAATGTTAAAATTTTTCATCTAAAAATGAGAGTAGAGAGTTTAGGATGCAAAAGATGGTCATATATTTATTAGAATTAGCTTACATTAAAGTTGAAAATAGGAAAGCTTTGTGCAGAATTTTATCAAATAAAATTAAAATTATAATTTAATTAATTTTAAAAATGCATTGTTCAGTGATTGTTCAGAAGCAAGTCTTTCAAATGAAGAAAGGTACTCCCATCAAGAATTATATGGCTTAGATTTAGAAATCAAATGGGTTTTCAACCCATTACAAACCTGAGGACTGACAGATAAATTTATTCTGTGCTATTTTATATTATATAGGAAATGTAATATTAGGGATAGAGAAGAGGCCATGAACCAGGAGGAAATGATTTAAGTATTGCCACAGACATTTTACAACTGATATTTATGAGACCTTAGTGAAGTCAGGTAAGCTCTCAATATAATTATAGGGAAGGAATCTGTAGAAGGAGTCTCTCCCCTAATGAGTTCACTGCACCAATGAAAGCACAGATGCATTGTCCATTTAAATCTATCTCTATTTCAGATAAATTCTTCATTTAGCTTGTTTAGATATCTTGGCATGCTTTAATGGAATAAGCAAACTTGGAATTTTTGAATACTGGAAGATGAATTTTTGTTGGTTTTTTTTAAGGAAGAATGTCCCTCTGTCTGTTGTGTTTGTTTGGTTGTGTGTGTGTGTGTGTGTGTGTGTGTGTGTTTGTGTGTGTGTGTGTGTGTGCATGTATTGCTCTGAGGAAAATGAGATTTTTAAAGTAATAGAAAGTCCAAGCTAAGTACAAGGTAAACACAAGGAAATCAGAGTTCCTACATTTCTATGTAAAGATGTCGAAAATCATTAGAAACTGTCTGACAATGAACTTTAAAAAAAATAAAGGATTCATCCTAAAACTCAACATGCTTACCACTCTACTACATGATGAATTCTTCTACAAGAGTGACTTTGAAGTAAAATTGGGGAGATTTTGTTTTCTTATTTTTCAAAAAAAACAGCTTTGGAGTATTAATGCATTGAATTTGTCAGTACTTTTTAAAAAAAGAAAAATGATAGACATTAAAGAATATGTGGGCAAATTCACTGTTGGCTGAGTTGGGAACTGTAGAGTAATTTAGAACAATGCCCAAAAAACTACAAAATTGTGTAAACTATTTGATCCCACAGTGCTAGTGGTGCATCTATACTTCTAAGTGATTAAAAAAAGAACAAGGAAGTGTTCGTCAAAAATATTATTAGATACCAAATAGCTATTTTATTGAGCTAGAAAAAGTGGAAAAAATCATCTAGAGAAAAAAAGGAAACTGATGAAAAAAATATGTAAAGAAAAGTGAATTAGCTCTACCAGATCTAAAATCTTTACCTTAAATTGGCAGTCTTCAAAACTTCCTGATATTGGAAAAGAAATAGAGTAATGGATCAGTATATCAGGAGACATTCAAAAGAAACAGAAGTAACTGGCTATAGTAAGCTTTTATTTGACAAAACCGAAGACATTAGCTTCTGGGATAAACACTCATTAATTTACAAAATTGTTGAGAAAACTAGAAAATAGTATGGCAAAAATTAGGCATAGACCCACATCTCATACTCTACACTAAAAGAAGATCAGAAAGGGGACAGAATTTAGACATAAAGTGCAACACTGTGGACTAATTAACAGACCAAGAAATACTCTATCCTATCTATGAAAAGAGGAGAAAACTATGACTAAATGAGAAACAGGATATTATAAATTACAAAATGGCTGATTTTGACTATAGTAAATTAAAAAGGTTTTACACTAATAAAATCAATACTGCGAAAAATTAGAAGGAAAACATAAAACTATGAAACAATATTCATAGCTAAGGGTTCTGATAAAAATCTCATTTCCAAAATATATAGGGCAAATTTATATGGTTACAAGGCCTTCTCCATTTGATAAACAGCCAAAGGATAGTTATAGACACTTTTTAAATGAAGAAATTAAAGCTATATATAATCATATTAAGAAATGCTCCAAATCATAACTAATAATAGTAGTGCAAATTAAAACAATCATGAAATTCTACCTCATACCTATCAGATTGGCTAAGATGATAAAAATGGGAAAAGAGAAATACAGGCCTGGTACATTAATGCATTTGTTGGTGGAGCTGTGAACTGATTCAATCATTCTGGAGAGAAATATGGAACTATGCTCAAAGAACAATAAAACTGATCATACCCTTTGATCCAGAAATTTCAAATATCACAAAAAACAGGAAAGGTCCCACATGTTCCAAAATATTCATTACAGCTCTTTTTGTAGTGACAAAGAATTGGAAATTGAGGAGATTTCCAACAATTGGGGAATGACTGAACAATGGCAAATGACAAATGGATATCTTGGAATACTATTGTTCTGTAAGAAACCATGAATGACTATACTCTAGAGAAGCATAGAATGACTTATGAACATTGTACATATTAGCAAAAATATTGTGGGTTGATCAGCCCTGATGGATGTAATTCCTCTAAGTAATTCAGAGATCTAGGACAACCCTGAGAAACCTGTTATGAACAATGCTATCCACAGCTAGAGGAAAAAACAAAACAAAAAAACCCTATTGAAGATGAATGAATACTACATTCATTTTTTAAAAATTTCTCTTATGTATTTTTTTCTATCTCATGGATGGCTTTCTTTTCCCATAATCCTAATTCTTCATGCCATGTAAACATGTTAGACATAAATGTGCATGTACAAAATTCACCTGTTTGCTGATGAGGGGAATGTAGGTGGGAAGGTAGGTGTAGAGAAATCATGTAACTTAAAAATATTCAAGTACATATAGATGAATATTGAAAAACTTTCGTAGCATGTAACAGGAAAAATAAAATAAATTATCAATTGGATGATTAAAAAGACTATTAGAGCAGCACTTTTGTGTTGGTTAAAAAATTTAAGATCAAGATGTTCATTAATTGGGAATGGGTGAATAACTGTGGTTACATAAATATGATAGAATATTTTTGTATTTTAAGAGATGACAAGAAGTATAAGAAAACCCTAAAAATGCGTATATGAACTGATGCAAAATGAAGTGAGAAAACCAGAGCACTGTACACAGTAATAGAACTATTTCAAAATGAAAGCTTTTAATTACTTGACTTTTCTCAGCAGTGGATGTTCCAGGATAAGCCCAAAGGATTCATGACAAAACATGGTAGTCTCCTGCAGAAAAAGAGTCAATGTTTTCGGAATATAAACTGAAGAATACTATTTTTCATTTTCAATTTTTTCAACTCTTCTTCTACAAAAAGAATAATATGGAAATACTTTACATGATTGTTCATGTATAAAATACATAAGATAGAGGGATAGGATATGGAATGCAAAATTTTATTAAAAGTATTTTACATGTAATTGGGGAAAATCAAATATTTGTTAAAAATCAGCATTAATAAAAAAGAAATGAGTCATATTTCTAGCATTGTTATTTAGAGAGCTCCTTAACTTCTTTCCATTGTCATTGTTATAATTTTTTTCTAATTATTTATGCTTTCTTTGTTTTTTCCTTGGTCTCTTTTCCTTCTGGTTTCAATAGAATTGGTATTTTTTTTGTAATGTCTTTTGTTTTATTCATTTCTTCATTTTCTTTCATTTGGTGATAATTTTCTTCGCATTTGTTGGCATAGTTCTTTTCCTTTCTGTAGAGGAGATGCATGGCAGATCCTCTGATTGAATTTTCCTCCATCTTATAGCATATTTAGAAATTGAACTAACAATAAACCCAATTTCCTGGCATAATTCCAACAAAAGTAATTACATTCTTCTTATCTCTATTCTTCGACATACTTTAAATCACATACACTAGCTCCATTATGGCATCTTTGAAACAGCAGCAGTTCCTGTAAAATTTGGTTGCTAAAAATTCTTAAAACACTTTGCTTAATTTTTCCCAGTGGAGCAAATGTACCATATTAATTTTACCTATAGTTTGAGATGAGGAAAGACACCTTTCTCAGAAAAAATATCCCTAACTGTAGACTTAATAGAATGAGTTCATTCCATGAGGGAGCCTGGAAATCTAAGAGAGGTAAAGTAAGGTTAATCTTGAATTTACTAACTTTTAATTCCATTGTTGTGGAGTTCCGGGGAATTTTTTTTTTACTTTTTATTTCTTTTCCTGCAAGACATCAATTTATTAAAGATATTATTTGAGTTTTACACTCCCCCCCCAATCTTACTTCCCTCCACCACCCCACCCCACCATGGAAATCAATCTGTCAGTCTTTACTTTGTTTCCATGTTGTACATTGATCCAGATTGAGTGTGATGAGAGAGAAATCATGTCCTTAAGGAAGAGACAAAAATTCTAAGAGATAACAAGTTCAGATAATAAGATATCTGTTTTTTTCTAAATTAAAGGGAATAGTCCTTGAACTTTGATCAAACTCCACAGCTCTTTTTCTGGATACAGGCACTCTCCTTTGCATACAGCCTAAAATTGTTCCCGATTGTTTCACTGATGGAATGAGTGAGTCCTTCAAGGTTGAACATCACCCCTATGTTGCTGTTAGGGTATACAGTGTTTTTTTGGTTCTGCTCATCTCACTCCACATCAACTCATGCAAATCCCTCCAGGCTTCCCTGAAATCCCATCCCTCATTGAAGGCCATTTACTTGATTTCCAATTCTTAGACACCACAAACAGGGCTACTATAAATATTTTTGTACAAGTGATGTTTCTACCATTTTTCATCATCTCTTCAGGGTATAGACCCAGTAGTGGTATTGCTGGGTCAAAGGGGATGCTCAATTTTGTTGCCCTTTGGGCAAAGTTGCAAATTTCTCTTCAGAAAGGTTGGATAAGTTCACAGCTCCACCAACAATGTAATAGCATCCCAGATTTCCCACAACCCTTCCAACAACGATCATTATCTTTTCTTGTCATATTGGTCAGTCTGAGAGGTGTGAGGTGGTACCTCAGAGAAGCTTTAACTTGCATTTTTCTAATAATTAATGATTTAGAGCAATTTTTCATATGGATATGGATTGCTTTAATCTCCTCATCTGTAAATTGCCTTTGCATATCCTTTGACCATTTGTCAATTGGGAATGGCTTTTTGTTTTAAAAATATAAATGAATCTTTTGTCAGAATCATTAGTTGTAAAGATTGTTTCCCAATTTACTATATTTCTTTTGATCTTGGTACAGTGGTTTTATCTGTGCAAAAGCTTTTTAATTTATTGTAATTGAAAACATATAGTTGGTTTTTGTTGATGTTCTCCAACTCTTCCTTAGTCATAAACTGCCCCCCTTCCCATAGATCTGATAGGTAAACTAGTCCTTGATCCGGGGAAATTTTTTAAGTATGACTGAGGTGTGACATTAATAAGTCAACAGTGAAATGTGTTCATAATTTTGTTTCTAGGGGGGAAATTCCCTTAGAATAATATATATATATATATATATATATATATATATATATATATATATATATATATCAGGTATAGGGCAGCTATTTATTCCTTTACCATAAAAGTATTGCTGATAACACAAAAGAATCAAACATGAGTACTTACAAATGCTGAACACATAAAACAAAAGGTCATTATCACTATTCTTTATGAAGTGGTAAATGTACTTTCTGGGACTGTGTAATATGTCATTCAACTTCCTGTTGCTTCTAAGAAGCCAGGACTTAGATTTTCTCTCTCATCTGAGTTGTAGCATCCTTCTATTGTTTTTGGGTTTTTTTCTGTGTTTTATTTTATTTTTTCCTGGCAATGATACATTACCTTCCAAAAAAGTAATGGCAGGACTGAGATTATACTGGGCATCTGATCCCAGTTCTGGAGCATAATAACTCATGAAGTGGTCACTAAGACTGGTAAAATGCATTTGTAAGGATCACTGTTGGGTTATATTTGTTAAAGAAATTGACATAACAAAAAGAGGAACAGAATAAATCTCAGACTCAACTAAGCAAATATTTTTCTTAGTGTCATATGCTCAGACCTATCATTGCTACTTAAGGAAGTGAGGAAAATAAGGGAAATCTCGAGCCAAAGCAATTAAAGGGTGACATTACATGAGTCCCATGATCAAATGAGAGAAAAGAGAAGCAAAATTTTTCTTTTTTACTTTTATAGTTGACAACTCTTATATGGAGGTTGACCAGTCCTTTCATGGTACTGTTATCTTTGATACAGTCATATTGGAATGTGCACTAATAAATGAATGCTGTTTGATTCCAAACTTCTATTTTTTCAATATGAAGCCAAAACATATGTCCTTCATCTCAGAACCAGATCCCCATGACAAACTCCATGAAAGATGACCTAGTCATTAGAATGGGGGTAAGAAGTAGAGGCAATATCTATTGTGATTAGCCCTGTCATGATTATAAAAAATTATTTAATTATAAACATGTCAATCATCATTACTGCATCATGATTATAGAAAATGATTCTAATACATTAAGTGTATTAGAGATAATCTCCTTCTTTCCCTTTCCTAGAACACTTGGTATTCAAGTTACAGAAAAGATTTTGGTTGTAAATATTTTCTTTATACACAATAATGCAGTTAAAAAATTAATTAAGTGCTAATTATGTGACAGGAACTATATTCACAATGAGGATGCAAATAATAAGAGATAGTCTGTGGCCTCAAGGAGCTTACTATCTAATAAATGAAGGCAACACAGTAAAGAAGGTTGAAAAGCTTAAAAATGCTTAAAGAGTAAAAAGATCTGGACTTAATATTACAGGATCTAGTGATGGAAAACTCCCCTGATATCATGTAACCAGAGGGCAAAATAGTTATTGAAAGAATACATCGATCCCCTCCGCAAAGAGATCTTAAAATGAAAACACCAAAGAATGTTGTGGCCAAATTACAGAAATATCAGATAAAAGAGAAAAACCTATAAGAGACAGAAAGAAACAATTTAAATACCAAGGAACCACAGTAAGGATTATGCAGGACCTGGATGCATCAACACTAAGGGTTCTAAGGTTCTGGAACAAGATATTTCAAAAAAGCAAGAGAACTTGGAATGCAGCTAAGAATCCATTATCCAGCCTTCTTTTTCAGGGGGAAAAGATGGACATTTAACAAAATGGAAGAACTGCAAAAATTCCTGATGAAAATGCCAGAGATAAATAGAAAATTTGGACATCAAATGGGAGGTTCAAGAGACACATGAAAAGAGTAAAAAAGAGAGAGTAAAGCAAATGCTGCTATCCAATAAGAAGGAACTGACTAAATGTCAGCATGAGAAAAAGATTGTCTTAAATCTTTTGAGAACTATAACTCTATCAGAGAGAATATACGTAGCCAGAAGTGGTGGAAACTCATGACTTAAGCATGAGACTATTATCCAATGGGATGAAACTGGCTATAATCCTACTTGGAAGAAAGACTTTAATAACTCTCAAGAATTGTGACTCTAGTATGTAAAATATACTTAGCTGGAAGTGATGGATACTCATAATTTTCTATGATTCAGATAGAATGATTTAAAAACACTTCCTCCTTACAAAGAGGGACAGGAAGGAGACAGGAGGAGGGAGAGGAATGAATGGGGTAAATCTCATTACATTTAGAGGTACAAATGACCTATATTAATAGATGGGAAGAAGGGAGGAAAGGAGAAACACCTGAATCTTCCTCTCATCAGACTTGGCATAAAGTTAACTTACACACATACTCAGTTAAATTAAAAAATATCTAACCTTTCAAGTATTAAAAGGAGAAAAAGGGGGATCAGAGACAGGGATGGGGAGAAAAAGGAAACTAAGAGAAGGAAGGGAAGTCAAAAGGGAAATAGGGAAAGGGGAAAGAAAGGGGAGGTGATGGATATAGGATGGTAAACACAAGGAAGGGGGTAGTATTCAAAAATAAATTACTGAGGACTGTGGGTAAAGGAAAAGGGGTTAAAAATACAAACAAAGGGAAGATAGTATGGAGGGCAATAATGAATTAGTAATTATAACTTTGGATGTTAATGGGATGAACTTTCCCTTAAAATGTAAGTAAATAGCACAGTGGATTAAAAACCAAAATCCTACAATATGCTACTTGCAAGAAACTCATTTGAAGCAGAGAGATACATATAGTATAAAGATAAAAGGTTGGAGAAAAATGTATTTTTCTGTACATGAAATGAAAAAAGCAGGGGTATCAATCCTTATCTCAACAAAGTAGCTGCAAAAATAAATAGCTTTAAAAGAGATAAGGAAGGAAACTATATTCTCCTAAAAGGTACCATGGATAATAAAGTGATTTCAATCCTGAATAAGTATAGACCCAATGAGATAGCATCCAAATTATTAGAGGAGAAGCCAAAAGAACTACAGGAAGACATAGATAGCAAAACTCTACTAGTGGAAGACCTCAGCCTCCTGCTCTCAGATTTAGATAAATCAAATCATAAAATAAACAAGAAAGAAGTTAAGGAGATAAATATATTATTAGAAAAACTAGATATGATACACTTATGGAGGAAACTGAATGGGGATAGAAAGGAATATACCTTTTTCTCTGCAGTATATGGCACTTGTACAAAAATTGATCATACACTAGAGCATAAAATCCTAATGATCAACTACAGAAAGGCAGAAATAGTGAATACCTCTTTCTCAAATCACAATGCAATAAAAATCATATGCAACATTGGGACAGGGAAATAAAGACACAGAATTAATTGGAAACTGAATAATCTCATTTTAAAGAATGAGTGGATCAACAATAAATTATAGAAAGAATTAATTATTTTATCCTAGATAGTGACAATAATGAAACAACATATCATATCAAAGGGATTCGCTCAAAGTCACTATCAAGGGATATATTATATCTTTAAATGCTTACATGAATAAATTAGAGAAAGACGAAATCAATGAACTAAATATGCACCTAAAAATTAGAAAAAGAACAAATTAAAACCCAATTAAATACCATAGTAGAAATTTGAAAAATTAAAAGAGAAATTACTAAATCTGATATCAAAAAATCTATTGAATTAATAAATAAAACCAAAAGTTGGTTTTTATGAAAAAAAAACAATGAAATTGATAAACCTCTGGTCAATTTGATTAGGAAAAAAAGAAGAAAACCAAATTACTATTATCATAAATTAAAAAGGTGAACTCACCATCAATGAGGAGGAAACTAAAGTAATAATTCAGTATTATTTGACCCAACTCTATGCTTATAAATTTGACTATCTGGGGGTGGCTAGGTGATACATTGGGTAGAGCATTGGGCCCTGGAATCAGGAGTACCTGAGTTCAAATTGGGCCTCAGACACTTAATAGTTACCTAAATGTGTGGCCTTGGGCAAGCCACTTATTAATCACATTGCCTTGCAAAAACCTAAACAAAAATTGACTAAGTGAAATGGATGAATATTTACAAAAATATAAATTGCCCAGGTTAAATGAAGAGGAGAATAAATACCTAAACAATTCTATCTCAGAAAAAGAAATTCAACAAACCATCATTGAACTCCCTAAGAAAAAAATCTCCAGGGCCTTATGTATTTACAAGTGAATTTTATCAAACATTTAGGGAACAATTTGTTCCAATTCTATAAAACTCTTTAGAAAAATAGGGGAAGATGAAACTCTGCCTAACTCTTTCTATGACACCAATACCCTAAGTCAGGAAGAGTGAAAACAGAGAAAGAAAATTATAGACCTATCTCCCAGATGAATATAGATGCAAAATTCTTAAATAAAATCTTAGCAAAACAATTACAACAACTTATCACTAAGATAATACATTTTGACCAAGTAGGATTTATCCCAGCCATGCAGGCTTGATTCAGTATTAGGAAAACTGTTAGTATAATTAATAATATCAATAACAAACCTATCAGAAACTATATGGTTACATCAATAGATGTTAATTAAACTTTTGACAGAATACAGCACCCATTCCTTCTACAACCTTTAGAGAGTGTAAGAATAAATGGACAATTCCTCAGAATAATAAGCAGTATCTATCTGAAACCATCAACAGGCATTTTATTCAATGGGGAGGGGCTAGAGGCATTCTCAGTAAGATCAGGAGTGAAGCAAGGATGCCCATTATCACCACTACTATTCAGTATTGTATTAGAAATGTTAGCTCCAACAATTAGAGAAGAAAAAGAAATTGAAGAAATTAGAATTAGGAAGGAAGAGATAAAACTCTCATTCTTTGCAGATGACATGATGGTATACCTAGAAAATCCAAACAAATCATCCAAAAAACTACTAGAAACAATTAGCAATTTTGGCAAAATTGTAGGATATAAAATAAACCCTCATAAATCCTCAGCTTTTCTATATATGACTAGCAAGATACAGCAGGGAAAAAAAGATACAGCTGGAAGAGCTAGGAAGAGAAATCCCATTCAAAGTAACCTCAGACAATATAAAATACCTGGGAGTCTATTTGCCAAAGCAGACTCAGAAACTTTTTGAAAACAGTTATAAAACACTTCTCACACAAATTAAATAACTGAGCAAACATCAACTATTCATGGATAGGTCGAGCTAATATAATAAAAATGCCAATTCTACCAAAACTAAACTGTTTGGTGCCCTACCAATCAAAATTCCAAAAATTTCTTTAATGAGTTAGAGAAAATTCTAAGTAAATTCATAGGGAGAAATAAAAAGTCAAGAATTTCCAGGGATTTAATGGGGGAAAAAAGTGCAAAAGAAGGTGGCTTAGCCCTACCTGATCTAAAATTATATTATAAAACATCAGTCATCAAAACTCTCTGGTATTGGCTAAGAAATAGAGTGCAGGACCAGTGGAATAGAGTAGGTTCAATAGCAGGAAACAATTATAGTAATCTGTGGTTTGATAACCCCAAAGATTCAAGCTATTGGGATAAAAACTTTCTCTGCTATGAAAAATTCTGGGAAAATTTTAAGTTTGTATGGAAGAAACTTAGATTAGACCAACACCTCACACCCTATATGAAGATAAGATCCAAATGGATATAGGATTTAGACATAAAAAAACAATACCATAAGCAAACCAGGAGATCAAGGACTAGTTTACCTGTAAGATGTATGTAAAGCAAAGCAGTTTATGACTAAGGAAGAGATAGAGAACATCACTTAAAACAAATTAGATGATTTTGATTAAATTAAATATAAAAGCTTTTGCACAGATAAAATTACTGTAACCAAGAGCAACAGAAATATAGTAAACTGGGAAACAATCTTTACAACTAATGTTTCTGACAGAGGACTCATTTCTAAAATATACAGAGAAATGAGTCAAATTTTTGTTAAAAAAAAAAAACAAGCCATTCCCCAATTGACAAATGGTCAAGGATATGCAAAAGCAATGTACAGATGAGGAAATCAAAGCAATCCATAGTCATATGAGAAATTCCTCTAAATCATAACTTATTAGAGAAATTCAAATTAAAACTTCTCTGAGGTACCACCTCACATCTCTCAAACTAGCCAGTATGACCAGAAAGGATAATAATCATTGTTCTAAGGGTTATGGGAAATCTGGGACACTATTACATTGTTGGTGGAACTGTGAACTCATTCAACCTTTTTGGAGAGAAATTTGGTAGTATGCCCAAAGTGCAACAAAAATGTGTATAACCTTTGATCCAGAAATACTACTACTGGGTCTACACCCTGAAGACATGATGAAAAGGGGTAAAAAGATCACTTGCACAAAACATATTCATAGTAACCCCTGTTTGTGGTGGCAAAGAATTGGAAATCATGTAAATATCCTTCAGTTGGGGAATGGTTTAGGAAACTGTGGTATATGTATGTCCTGGAACACTATTGTTCTATTAGAAACCAGGAGGGATGGGAATTCAGGGAAGCCTGGAGGGATTTGCATGAACTGATGCTGAGTGAGATGAGCGGAACCAAAAAAACACTCTTCACCCCAAAAGCAAAATGGGGTCGATGAATACCATGTATCCAGAGAAAGAACTGTGGAGTTTGAACAAAGACTAGGGACTATTATCTTTAATTTAGAAAAACAAAACTAATATCTTATTCTCTGATCTTGCTATCTCATACTTCTTCCTTAAGGATATGATTTCTCTCTCATCACATTCAATTTGGATCCACATATACGATGGAAACAATGTAAAGATTGGCAAATTGCCTTCTCGGGGTCAGGGGCTGGGGGGAGGGAAATAAGATTGGGGAAAAATTGTAAAACTCAAAATAAATAAAATCTTTAAAAAAAATTAAATGAGATCTTTATCAGAACTCCTAGTTGAGAAGATTGATTCCTGATTTTCTGCTCTCCTTTTTTTAAGGTTTTTTTTGGAAGGCAAATAGGGTTAAGTGACTTTCCCAAGGCTACACAGCTAGGTAATTATTAAGTGCCTAATGCCGGATTTGAACTCAGGTACTCCTGAATCCAGGGCAGGTGCTCTATCCATTGCATCACCTAGCGGTCCCCCTGCTCTCCTTTTAATTTTTACAGCATTGATTTAATTAGTGCAAAACTTTTAAATTCAATGTAGTCCAAATCATTCATTTTGCAGTTTTTAATAAGCTCTAATTCTTGTTCGATCATAAATTTATCCCTTTCCACAGATCTGATAGATTTAGTATTTCTAGGTATATTAATCTATCTGTGGTATCACTCTTTATATCTAAATCCTATACCCATTTTGACCTTATTTTGGTATAGGGTGTGAGATGTGGATCTATACCTAGTTTTTGCCATACTATTTTCCAGTTTTCCCAACATTTTCCCATTAAATTAAGTTTATTATAATTTTATAAATATTATACATACAATAAAATAAAGCTCTACATTCACTTTCTAAATATCAATAAAAAATGCTAAGAATTGTATAGGACCATACATGCAATCCTTTTATTATAAGATGAGGAAACTGGGAATCTATGAGGTTAAAATTATTTATTCAGTCACACAGGTACCAAGTGGTTGGATTGGAATTTGAACACAGAGTCATAGAGTTTCAGTGAAAAGATTCCTCAGGTGTCAGATTTTACTTCAGAATTTGGACTTCAACCCATACCTGGGAAATACGTTTTTACCATATACTGGCCAAGAAGTCCTCTAGTTTTTGCTTGAAAAACTACAATGCCTCTAATGCCAAATTCAGTGCTCTCTCTCCTCTGTATCATACCAAGATGAAAGGATAAATATGATGGTATTAAGAATGTTACTCCAATCTTTAACCTTCACAAAAATTCTGTAACTAGGGGGTCAGAGGCAGGAGAAAGGTAAAAGGGGACTTTTAATTTTATTCCCAACTCTTTCCAATACCAGGAATGTCTTCCTCTGGAAGTAAAACATCAAACAAAGTAGGCCAGCACCAGGCTATACCTTCCACCTTCCACCCCTTTTGGGTGAAATTAATGGAAACCGAGCATCCAATAAGCATTGGATAAGCATCCATCAAGCATCTGCTGAACCCTCAAATGTCTTCCCAGTGAGCAGAGTGACCAGGAGGAAGAGATAGGTGTGTGGACAAAGGACATGTGAAGGAAGTTCCATAAGTTGATGGTTGCTTACTGCCTTTCCAATACTATTCATCAATTAGGAAGTAAACATTGCATGAACTCAGTTTCATTGGCTTTGATTTGAACTCTGTTTCTATTTAAAAGAGATGCACTTTGAAACAGCTAATTATTTTGGCTACTACAGATCCTTTTCTATCAATCCCCTAGTAACTAAAAAGGTCTCACACAATTCTGGCTCCTGTTTGGAAAACTGTCAATTAATTCTTAACAGATTTGTCCATTAGAAATGGACAACAACTAATTTTTGCAAGGTAGTGGGGTTAAGTGGCTTGCCCAAGGCCATACAGCTAGGTAATTATTAAGTGTTTGAAGTCAAACTTGAACTCAGGTAGTCCTGACTCCAGGGCTGGTGCTCTATCCATTGAACCACCTAACCACAACTCAACAACAAATTTTAGGAAGGTAGAATACAATTCAGAAAAGAAAAGGGAATTACACAACGACTAGCTTTACAGGATTTCTTAATTATTAAAAAAAATGATTTGTTAAAAATAAACAATTCAACTAATTAAATTTGCTTAGTTACTATTTACAATTAAATTAAATCAATGCAGAAAATAGAGCTTTTCAGTCATTCCCACGAAGGTTCCACAAATCAGAATTTTTTACCCATTCATTTTAACTTCATTTTTTTTCATTTTGCATTATTTCATAAGGGTCTTTCTAGATTTCTTGTATTCCTTATAATTGTGAGATGTAACCAAATGATACTACTGTATTTATGTACCACAATGTTTCTTTAACCATTCTTAATGTTAGATATTTCTTCAGGTTTTTTTTGCAATTATTTATAACAACATTTTGAAAACAATTTTTGCTTTGTTTTTCTATAATACTTTCTTGGCATAATAACGGTAGAATAACTGAGTCAAATAGTATTATTTTTGTAACTTCTCTTTCATATGGATAGAATGTTTTCCAAAAGGTTCTATGATAACACCTCCAACATTGGGTTTTACTGATTTTAATTATTTTTTCTATTTTTGTATGAGAGAATAAGTCAAAGTTGTTTTATTTTGAACCTTTCAAATCAAATCATTATATAACTGGAAAGTATAGCCATCATTTAGTCCAGTCATCTCACTTTACAAAAGAGAAAACTGATACCCAAAGATGAGATTTTGTTTTTGCATTCTAGATTATACTAGCTAATTTGTGGTAGAGTCAGAATTAGAATTTAAGTTTTATTACTCACTGTACTCACTTCTTTCCATATCATCACTCCAGAGGCATAGTGGTATTGTGAGAATATCAGGTTCACCTCTTAAGTCTGTTTCTGCAGTTAAATGGGAATAAGAATATTCATACTATCAAACTTATTAGCAGTGTTTTCACAACCTAAATTGCTTCTTTCATTGTAAAGTGAAAAATAAATGTGAAGATTCAGTATCATTACTAAAATACAATTAAATGAAAGATTATTGCAGTAAATTACTTAAGACAAAAACTAAGACACATTTTTTTAAAACTCTAAGAAATTAAACAGTTGTTCTGAAGACTAAGGAGCCACAAATTTTGGCAATGCACTAATCCTTTCAGCAATAATAGACAGCAATGCCCTCTTCTCTTCACCCAATGATTCTTTAAAGTTGCTATTGCTGAAAAAACTCAAACTTCCTAATAAACCTCTATGGACTTCATTAAACTGGAAGAGGAGAGATACAAGTTTGTAGTCAAGGCCATATTCAAAGTCTTTCAAGCTTGGTAGGACCACCAAAGCTGTCACACAACCTTCAAGAATCCTGGGTTATCTCCATATCATAATGAAGCATTAAAATAGAATAGTAGTTGAGGTCCAGGTTTTCTCAAAAATATGTAAAATGAAAAAAAATTCTACTCCTTCCTGATTTCATTCTTTTCCTCTTCAAGATTCCCCAATGTTAAAATAACCTGCCTCTAAATGGTACAGAAATTAAATAAAGAAAGAATTACAGATAATACATATGTCATAAAGTTTAAGGAACTTGTACAGTTCCTTTGAAAAGATTTTGGATATTCATCATCTTTCCCTTTAGATCCATCTGCAAAGCTGTGGGTGGGACTCTGAAGTCAGTTACAGCTGATAGGCCCTTTCCTCTAGATCTGGACAGTTGTTACAGGTACAGAAAAATTGTTTGGATATTTCCTTTTCCTTATATATTTGTGTCACTTATGGCATTAAATACTTCATACAAACAATCCTCATTATTTTGTCGACCATAGGTGCTGTTATACCTTTGGAGGGAGGGGAGGAGGGGTCTGTTGGCTCAACTCCAGCCACCGCTGCCTCTGGTGGTAGCTGCCCAGGAAAGGGGAGTGGGAGTGAGAGGGGTAGTGGCGTCCCAACAATTTTTGTTAAATAGTAATTTTTTAATCCCAGAGGCTGATGTCTTTGGGTTTGTCAAATAGTAGATTGCTGTAGTCGTTTACTGCATTTTCTTTTGAACATATCCTAATCCACTGATCCATTACCCTATTTCTTAACCAGTATTAATCAGGTAGTTTTAATGACTGCTGCTTTATAGCTTAGTTTTAGATCTGGTGGAGCCAAGCCACCTTCCTTTGCACTTTTTTTCATCAATTCTCTTGCTAATCTTGCCCTTTGGTTGCTCCAGATGAATTTCATTACTATTTTTCCTAGCTCTGTTATGGCAATAAATAAGTAATTTAATTTGGGTAGAATTTTCATTTTTATTATATTAGCTCCACCTAACCATGAGCATTTGACATTTTCCCAATTATTTTGTTCTGATTTGTTTGGGTGAGGAGTGTTTTATAGTTGTATTCATATAGTTTCAGGTTTGTCTTGGGAGGTAGATTCCCAAGTATTATAGTCTATAGTTATTTTAAATGGATTTCACTTTCTATCTCTTGCTCTTGGGCTTTGTTGTTCATATAGAAATACTGATAAATTATATATGCCTATTTTATATCCTGCTACTTTGCTGAATTTGTCAATTGGGGGGCAGCTAGGTAGCATAGTGCATAGAACACCAGCCCTGGAGTCAGGAGTACCTGAGTTTAAATCTGGTCTCAGACAGTTAATAACTACTTAGCTGTGTGGCCTTGGGCAACTCACTAAACCCTGCTTGCCTTGCAAAAGGCTAAAAAAAAGAAAGAAAGAAAGAAATTGAATCTGTTAATTGTTTCAAGGAGTTTTTTTTAAGATGATTATCTCTGGGGCAGCTAGGTGGCACAGTAGATAGAGCACTGGCCTTGGAGTCAGGAGTACCTGAGTTCAAATCTGGCCTCAGACACTTAATAATTACTTAGCCATGTGGCCTTGGGCAAGCCACTTAACCCCACTGCCTTGCATAAAAAAAGATGATTATCTCAGCTTCTGTAAGTATGCTATTATATCATCTGCAAAGAGTGAAAGTTTTCTTTCCTGTACCTCACTTCCAACCATTTTCTTTCCTTCTACCACACATTTGGAAATTCCATTCGATCATTGAAACCTCACTTCATTCTAGACATCTCTTTTGCACTCTTTTTCATTATTTTGTGATTATATGAACCTGACTGCCTCTAAAATCATTTTATTCTTGCCTATCCTCTCTAATATTTGGCACTTCTCAAAACAATCTCTGGGCCAGGAGAAGGAAGATATATTTTCTTTTTGTTTCTTATTGTTAGTTCTTTACATATCTGATTATTATTTTTGGTTATTTTATCTTTAAAGTTTATTCCATTTATTGATAGCAACAAACACAGAATATATTTTTCTGTCTTCTAGCATGTTTTGCAAAGTTCAAAACCTGCCACACAACCCTCTTTCTTGTCTACTATATTACTTGTAGTCATGACTTTACCTGTTGAATACCTCAAGTAAATCCACAGAATATGTTTGACCAGAAAATGAACTTTTACAGACTTTTGATTCAGGATTTTTATTTTGGCAGCAAATTAGGCTAATTGGTTAGCAAAAAGAAATACAATTTAAAAGAAAATATAATAGAAAAATATTCTAATAGTCTAGATAGTAGGTGAACTAAACTAAAATAAATGGACATTTGTGTAGGAGAATCAGTCTAATGTAAAAGGTAGGTGGCTAAGACTTGCTAATGAATTGTAGAAGGGGAAATAAGGGAAAGGCAAGAATTAAAGTTGATTCCAGTGTTGTGGATGTGGAAGACTTTATTGTTGGATTGTTCACACTTTGTAAACACTTAAATGAAAGAATCAGTAAATGAAGAAATGAAAAGTTAGTCTAAATTAAATTTTTTATGGTGTTCATGTGTTTTTGTGTGTGAGTGTGTGTGTGTGTGTGTGTGTGAGAGAGAGAGAGAGAGAGAGAGAGAGAGAGAGAGAGAGAGAAAGAGAAAGAGAGAGAGAGAGACATAGACAGTGACAGAGACAGATAGACAGACTGTGTCAGAGACAGAGACAGTGAGACAAAGAAAGAAAAGTCAATAATCTTTCTAAGATGGTAAGTATAGAGTAATGTATTTGATTTTTATTTTATCATTTTAATTGAATTTACAAAAAACATTGTCTATCACAAACATGAATATTTAAAACTGTTTTGAGTATTATGTTCAATAATGGAAAATTACATGTCTGAAGTTACCACAAGGAAAGAATATTAGCGTTCTAATTGAATACTTTATCATGGAAAGTCTGTAATTCTCAATAGCTTTTAAGATTTTGCTAGAAGATAACTTCTAGTTCAAATATAGTCTCAATAATAGAACATGTGCCTTTTACCAAGAATAATTTTAACCCAATTTGGAAAGTTGTCATTAGACAATCATTCCTTATTTTCCTGTGAAGCTGTTTTTCCATGTTCTATGGCAAATTCTTTATAGCAGATTTCCTAAAATGGTAAAAGCCTTCCTCTAGGTTTTTGGAGTTTGATTTTTGTTTTTCTAGACTCCCTTATATATCAGTCCAGTATTCCAGTTATCTCTTATTCTGACTGGTCAACCATCTTTTCAACTAGTAATTGTTAATCTGGTTGATCCGGGGCTGATCCTCCCTCTGAGCCCAGACTCACCCACCCAAATTCAGTCAAAGCTGCTGCAGGAGATAAATTCAGAGGTAGATGTTCTTTCTCCTGGCTTTTCTTTCTGGGTTTTGTGGGTTGGATTTCTTTTAAGAGGTTTGTTTCATGTGATAGATGGGGAAGAGATCAGGAGACTTTAGAACTGTGCTTGTCTTCTCTCTGCCATCTTGGCCAGAAGTCCCCCTCAACTAGTAATTGTTAACTTTGACTTTTTTTTTTCAGGGAAATAATCATTGTCAATGCTTTCCTGAGATCTTCAATTCAAAATATAAGGTCTTTTGAAAATTATTTCTATTGCCAAGAGGAACAAAAAAAGTCTACCATTTTTGAAATTTTTGACAGTAAAATCAGTGACATGCTTTTTTTCTTCAATGTTTCCATTCATTTTTCTTCTTTTTATGTGAAAGGTGTAGCAGAACACACTTTTGTCTTTATATCAATTAGTAAGCAAGTTAGTCTCCAATATCTTTTAGGCAGAGGGTTAAGCATTGGGAAAAAAAGAAAGATTAAAACAGTTTGTGGCCTCATGGAGCCCAAATTCTAATTGACAAGACAAATATGAATCTAATTATGTACCTGCAAGATCAATAGTAGTTTCAGAATGGGAAACACTTGAAATTAGGAGTAGGCTTGGCAAAAGCTGTTAGAAGAAAGTGGGATCTGAGTTGAGCCTAGATGAAAGCCAGGGAAATAAAAAATATGGATATGATAAAGATCATTGCCCTTATAAAATTACTTTCTATTTAACTCTGCATTGAACTTGCAATGGAATTGAGAGATGAAATGTCAATTGTGAGGAAAACAAGTAGGTCATGTCATTGAATTGTATTACTTATGGAGGTGCTAACAGTGGAAGAAAACTGTAAAGATATGAACAGATCAGGTTGTAATGGATTTAAACGACAGTTTAAAAATTTGATTATGAAAGGAGTAGCAGGAGATACTGGAGTTTGTTGCTTTAGGTGTTTGAAATGGTCAAACCTACACTTTGGGAAAATCTCTTTGGCAGCTGAGTGGAAATTGAGTTGATCAGAGATGTAAGTGAACTGATGTGACTTTTTACAAAACTGAATTCATGTAAGAACTGATCATTCATATGACATATAGAATGCCACATTTATGTTTTTTAATTCCAACCATCTGCTTCCAAGTGATGCATACAGCATTGACCCTCTTAATTGTCTTGGTAGCACAATTTCTCCCTGGCTTTCCATCCACCCTGCCCTAACTTCATGCATTCTTCAGTATAGAAATTGAGTCATTTTCTATTTATTAATGTAACAGTTCTACCCCTATTCTATTTGTCCAGCTTTCTACAATCTACCTAATCTCACCTCTTTAAATACAGACAAAGAGAAAAATTATTTGTATTGATTTCCACAGTGATAGCTATTCATTGCTCAAATAGATGAGAAGGACATCATATTTTGCAGTTCGGCCCAGAATTTAGAATTAAGGATAAGTTGGTAGTTGTCAGTTAACTTGGTTGTTCTGACATCATAAATTTTGAAGTGGGAATAGAAGTAGTTTTAGAAGGCAGTATTCAATAATGGAATGGATTTTTTTAAAAGATTGTGAAACAACTTTTAGACAATTTTTCAATTCTTAAAAATTCTAAATATTTTCATTGACAATCTGTTTATTGATGTTTTAAAGTATCCCTTAGCTTTCCTTTCTTTTTTTAAGCTCCTTCAAATCTGGTCAGGAAAAAGGGAATGACTAGACCCACTGCTCTGTTGAGAACATGGGATTTTTAGAAATTAATTCCTTTATTATACCTCTTCTGCACCTTAAAATTCCTCTGTTTTAGACTTTATTACTTGGTTGCTGTCACTGACATAGAAAAGTACCTTTATCTTACCACAGCTCATTCATGCTCTATTTTTTTCTCCATTTCCCTTTGCCTACCAATTTTGTTATAAATATTTAGATTAAAAAATCAAGCCCTTGCATACCATTCCAATCTTGTCTCAAATTGCCATTCATTATAGTCTATCTAAACTACAATATTTTATATTTCCTTATAGTACTTTTTCTATCACAACATTTTTTCCTGCTGAAATATCTTTCTCAACCCTCTTTCTGATTGTAAGTACCGAAATTTTACAAATTCTATCAGGTTTAATTCAAATCTCACTTCTGTCATGAAGTCTTTCTAGATTCTAACAAATACACTAAAATGTGAAAATAGTCACCTTAAATATTCCATTGAATGTTTCCATTTTGAAATTATCTCATACTACTTTGTCAGTATCCAACTTTTACATTTATCATATTGCTCCTCAATGTAATATTTATTTGTTAATGTATTTCTATTTTATCTATAATTACTTTGAAAACAGTCATAGTTTTATTCCATTTCAATAAAAGAAATAATGATAATAAAAATAATAATCATAATCATAATAACTGGTATTACTACATAATGCACTTACTGTGGACTGGGCATGGTGTTAGAATGCTATACATACTCTTGTCAAAAACTATTTTTTGGAGAACTTATACAGGGCAAGGGGTCACAAAGTCGTCAGAAGCAATGATACCCTAAAAACCTGATAGCCTGACACTCTCTCTCTTCTTTAATGACATGTCATTTTTTCAAATGAATGCTAAGAAAATTTATCAACATTCATTCATATGCATATGTATATTTTTAAGTTACAAAATTTCTTTCCATCCTGCCTTCCCACCCTCTTCCCCTCAGCAGTCAAGTTAATATTGTACATACACATTTATGTGAAATGAGTTAATAGATTAGTCATTTTTGCTATGACAAATTAAGGTTAATGGAAAGAAATACGTGAGGTTTTTTTTTAAGTAAATGTGTTGTTCATCAGATTCTGAAGAATTTTGTTCTGTTTTGTTTTGTTTGTTGTTGTTGTTCTTCCTCTGCATGGGATAGCATTGTTCATAGCTGGTTTATTTGGACTGTCCTAGTTCTCTGAACTACTGAGAGCAGCTGCATTCATCAGGGTTGACCATCTCACAATGTTGTTGTTAATGTCTATATTGTTCTCTTGGTTCTGCTCCCTTAGCTCAACATCAGATACTGTAATTCATTCCATGCCTCTCTAGAGTCTGACTATTTATGATTTCTTATAGAACAATAGCATTCCATAATATTAATATACCATAACTAGTTTAATCATTCCCCAGTTGCCATTTCAAAAATAACTGCCATGAATATTTTGGAACATGTGGGATTGTTTTCCTTTTTTAATGATTTTTCTAATATAGGTCTAGAATTGAAATTGCTGGGTCAAAGATTTTGAACAATTTTATTGCTCTTTGAACATAGCTCCATATTACGCTAAAGAATGGTTGAATCAGCTAACAACTCCACCAGCAATGCATCAATGTCCCAATCTTCCCACAAACTCTCCAACCCTGATCATTTTGCCTTTCTGTAATCTTAGCCAATCTGATGGGTGTGAGGTAATAACTCATAGTTGTTTTAATTCACATTTCTGTATTCAATAATGAATTGGAACATTTTTTCATTATGATTCCATATAGCTTTAATTTCTTCATTTGAAAACTGTCTTTTCATATCCTTTCATCATTTATCAAATGGGGAATGACTTATAACCTTACAAATTTGACTCAGTTCTCTAAATATTTTAGAAATGAAACCTTTATCAGAAATACTAGTTGTGAATATTGTTTCCCAACTTTCTGCTTTCCTTCTAATTTTGGCAGTATTAATTTTATAATTGGAAAAGATTTTTAATTAAATATAATCAAAATCATTAATTTTGCAATTTATAATGTACTCTACTTCTTGTTTGATCATAATTTTGTTCCCTTTCCATATATCTGATAGATGTGTGCTTGGTCCATTAATTTATCCTTGGTGTAGTCCTTTATATCTAAATGCTGTACCAATTTTGACATTATTTTGGTATAGGATGTGAGATATAGGTTTATGCCTAGTTTTTGTCAGACTACTTTACAGTTTTCTCAACAATTTTTGTCAAATACTGATTTCTTATCCCAGAAAATACTATCTTTGGGTATGATGAGCAGTAGATTCCTATACCAATTTATCACTGTTTTGTGTGTTTGCATGTGTGTGTGTGTGTGTGTGTGTGTGTGTGTGTGTGTGTGTGTGTGTATGTGTGTGTGCCTAAACTAATCCACTGGACCATAACTCTATTTCTCAACCAGTAGTAACAAGCAGTTTTCATGACTGCTTTATAGTAAAGTTTTAGATGACGTAGAGCTCATCCACATTTCCTTACATCTTTTTCCCTATCAGTTTCCCTGATATTCTTGACCTTTTGTTGCTCCAGATAAATTTTGCTACTATTTTGCCTAGTTCAATCAAAAAATTACTTGAAATTTTGATTGGTATGGCACTGAAGAAGTAATTTAATTTCGGTAGAATTCTCATTTTAATTATATTAGTTTGACATAAGCATGAGCAATTGACATTTTTCCAGTTGTTTAGTCTTCATTTGGGTGAAAAGTGCTTTATAATGTGTTCATACAGTTTCCACATTTGTCTTGGGAGGTAATTTTCTAAGTTTTTAATTTTGTTTGCAATTACTTTAAACTGAATTTACCTTTCTATCTCTTGAGCTTTGTTTTCATAGATACAAATGCCAGTGATTTATAAGGGTTTACTTTAAATCCTGCTACTATGCTGAATTTAATTTTTTTCAAGGAGTTTTAAAGATGATTTTCTCAGCTTCTCAAAGTATATACCATCATACCGTCTGCAAATAGTGAAAGTTTTGATTACTCATTGCCAATTCTGATTCCTTCAATTTCTTTTTCTTCTCTTATTGTTAGAACTAACATTTGTAACACTATATTGAATAGTAATGAAAATAATTGGGTATCCTTGTTTCACACTTGATCTTACTGGAAATGCTCTGAATTTATCCATATAACATATACTATTTGTTGATGGTTTTAGATATATACTACTTATTATTTTTAAGTAAAACTCCATTTATTCTTAAACTTTCTAGTTTTTTTTAGTAGGAATAGGTGTTCTATTTTTTCAAAGGCTTTATCAGCTTCTATTGACATAATCATATAATTCCTGTTGGTTTTACTATTGAAATGTTTGATTATGTGTAGTGTTTTCCTATTATTGCACCATTCCTGCCTAGTTGACATAATTGTACCTGATCATGGGTTATTCACCTAGTAATAACTTGTTGTAATCTCATTGCTAAAATTTTATTTAAAACTTTTGCATCGAAGTTCATTAAGGACATTACTCTATAAATTTCACTGTCTGTTTTGGTTCTTCCTGGTTTAAGTATCAACACTATTTTGGGGTAATATTTGACAGAACTCCTATTTCTTCTATTCTTTCTTTTATTATTTCTTCTATTCTTTATGTAGAATAGGAATTAATTGTTACTTAAATGTTTGATAAAATTCACTTATAAATCCATCTAGAACTAGAGACTTTTTTCTTAGGGAATTTATTGATTTTTTCTTCAATTTCTTTTTTTTCTGAAATGGGATTAATTAAGTAATACAATTTATTGTATTTTTGTAACTATTTTTCTAATTCATTCAGGTTATCAAATTTATTTACAATTTGACTAAGTATTTTTGAATTATTTCTTTAATTTGCTCTTCATTGGTCAGGAGTTCACCCTTTTCATTTTTGATACTGGTAACTTGGTTATCCTCTTTCTTTTTTTTTATAAAAATCAGATTAATTGAAAATTTATATATTCCAACCAGTTCTTAGTTTTTTTATTAGATCACTAGTATTCTTGCTTTTGATTTTGTTAATTGCTCTCTTGATATTCAGAATTTCTAATTTAGTATTTAATTGGGGATATTTAATTAGTTCTTTTTCTAGCTTTTTAGTAGCATAACCAATTCATTTATCTCTTCTTTATTGTATTCATAAAAGCATTTAGAAATATAAAGTTCCCCTCAAAAATGCCTTTTCTGCATCCCATAAATTTTTGCATGTTGTCTCATTATTATCATTTTCCTGAGTACAATTATTATTTCATAATTTGCTTTTTTGATCCATTCATTATTTAAAATTAAGATATTTAGCTTCTAATTACTTTTTTGGTTTACCTTTCCAAGACCCTTTATTGCACATAATTTTTATTGTATCATGGTCTGAGAAGGATGTATTTATTATTTCTGTTTTTCTTCATTTGATTATAAGGGTTTTATGCTTTAGTATAACGTCAATTATCATATAAGGGCTGTGTACTACTGAGAAAAATGTATATTTTTTTCTATACCCACTAGATTTTCTCCAGAGTTCTATCATATCTTAGTTTTCTAAGATTTCATTTACCTTCTTAACTTCCATCTTGTTTATTTTATGGTTAGATTTATCTAGTTCTGAGAGATGAATGTTGAAGTCCTCCATTATTAAAGTTTTACTGCCTTTGTCACCATGAGCTCTTCCACTAGGAATTTGAATGCTTTACAACCAGGTACATGAATGTTTAATAATGATAAAGTTTCATTTCCTTAGGTGTCTTTTAAGAAGATATAGTTTCCTTCCTTATCCTTTTAATGACATCTATTTTTGCTTTATCAGAGATCTGGATCACTACCCTTGATTTTTTGTGTTTTACTTCACCTGAAGCACAATATATTTTGGTCCCACCTTCTATTGTAACCCTGTGTATGTCTCTCTTCTTCTGGTGTTAGTGCATTCTGCTATCTGCTTCTGTTATGTAGGATGTCTCATCCCATTCACATTTACAATTAAGATTACTAATTCTGTGATTCCCTATATACTATCTTTTCCCATTTATATTTTTCCTCTTTCCTTTTCTCTTATTCCTCTTCACCAAAGTTTTACTCCCTTTCTCCATTAACTTTTATTTTTTCAAAAAAATAATTTATTTATTTTCATTGATATGCAGAATGTATATTGTTAAGTTGCAAAATTTCACTCAACCCTCCCTTCCCATCTCACTCCCCTCAGTGTCAAAGAGTCGAGTTAATATTGCAAATACATATTTATTTTAAAAACAGTTACAGATTAATAATTTTCAGTACAAGGAATTAAGATGAAGGGGAAGAGATACATAAGAGATAATTTTTATAAAGTGTTCATCAGATTCTGAAGGGATAGGTTTTTTGGTGAATTTCGTTTTGTTTTATTTTTTGTTTTCATTGCTCTAGATGGGAATAATATAGTCAATAATCAGTCTACTACTGTTGTCCTAGCTTAATGGACTGCTGAAATGAGCTGCTTCCATCAAGGTAGTTCATCTCAAAATGTTGTTGTTGATGTGTACATTGTTCTCTTGGTTCTAATCCCTTCTTTCAACATCAGATCCCATAAGTCATTCCATGCTTCACTAGAGTCTGACCATATTATTCATGTACCAAAACTTGTTTAGCCATTTCACAGTTGATGGGCATCCTTTCAAATTCCAGTTCTTTCCCACTACAAAAAGAACTTCTATGAATATTTTGAAACATTTAGGAATTTTTTTCCTTTTTCTATAATTTATTCTGGATATAGACTTAGAATTGAATTTCTGGATAAAAAGTTATGAACAATTTTACTGCTCTTTGGGCATAGTTTCATATCATTCTCCAGAATGGCTGGATTTGTTCACAAGTTGGCCAACAATTCATCAACATTGATCATTTCCTCTTTTTCTCATCTTGACCAATCTGATAGGTATGAGATAATACCTCATTGTTTTTTTTTAAATTTGCATTTCTGTAATCAATAATAATTTGTATCAGTTTTTC
This sequence comes from Macrotis lagotis, assembly GCF_037893015.1. Classification (NCBI taxonomy): domain Eukaryota; kingdom Metazoa; phylum Chordata; class Mammalia; order Peramelemorphia; family Peramelidae; genus Macrotis; species Macrotis lagotis. The sequence continues at coordinate 188,626,586 of NC_133660.1, forward strand.
ATATGATTATATACAGCTTTAATTTCTTCATTTGAAAGCTGTCTGTTTGTATCCTTTGACCATTTATTAATTGGAGAATGACTTGTGATCTTATAAATTTGATACTATTCTTTGTTTATTTTAGAAATGAGACCTTTATCAGAACTACTAGATGTGAGGATTTACCCCTGGCTTTCTGCTTTCTTTCTAATGTTGGCAGAATTGATTTTATTAGTGTAAAACCTTTTTAATATGATATAGTCAAAATCATTCTTTTTACATTTTATAATGTCCTCTGATTCTTGTTTGGTAATAAATTTATCCCCTTTCTATGCATATTATAGATGGAGAGTTATTCTTGGTCTACTAATTTATCTATGTTACCACTCTTTATATCTAAATCCTGTACCCATTTTGATCTTATTTTGGTATAGGGTGTGAGGTATGTATCTATGCCTAGTTTTTGCCAAACCATTTTTCAGTTTTACTACCGTTTTTGTCAGAAGTGGGTTCTTGGGGTCGGCTAGGTGGTGCAGTGGATAGAGCACTGGCCCTGGCATCAAAAGTACCTGAATTCAAATCTGGCCTCAGACACTTAATAATTACCCAGCTGTGTGGCCTTGGGCAAGTCACTTAAACCCCTTTTGCCTTGCCAAAAAAAAAAAAGTGATTTCTTATCCTAGACACAGAAGTCTTTGGATTTCTCAGATAGTAGAAAGCTATAGTCATTTACTGTGCCTTCTCTAAAATCTATCCTAATCCACTGATCTATTACTATATTTTTTAACCAATACCAGGCTGTTTTGATGACTACTGCTTTATAGCTTAGTTTTAGATATGGTAGAGCTCGACTACCTTCCTTTACCCTTTTTTTTTCATCAGTTTCCTTACCATTCTTGCCCTTTTGTTGCACCAGATGAATTCTATGAAATGGAGTTAAGTCATTTATTTCCTCTTCTGTCAATCTGGGCAGTTTATGTTTTTGTAAATATTCATACATTTCACTCAGGTTATCCAAATTATTGACATGCAGTTCAGCAAAGTAGGTCTGAATTATCTCTTTAAATTCCTCCTTATTGGTGATTAGTTCACTCTTTTCATTTTTGATACTGGTGATTTGGTTATCTTCATTCTTTTTTTTCCAATCCAATTAACTATATATTGAAGAGCAAAGGACCTGGTGTTACAACCCAGAATTACGACCCTGCAAAATTCAGTATATACTTCCAGGGGAAAAGATGGTTGCTCAATGAAATAGAGGACATACAGAATTTCCTGACTCAAAGACCAGAAGTGAAGAGAGAATTCAATCACCAAATATACAACTAAAGAGTTGCAATAAAAAAAAGTAATTGAAAAGGGAAGGTAAAAACAAAACAAAACAAAATAAATGTTGGTCAAGACCATCAAATTGTAAACATTTTACTAGCTCTCCTTTTTTGTCTTATCTTTTAAAAGTTTAACTTTCAGCTTATTTTCACTTATAGCTTTGACTTCTCTTTAATCAATCCTTTCTTCCCTTATCTTTCCCTTTCCCAGACTCCCTTCCTTCTGATAGCTCTAATACTATTAATCAGGTATGGTATCATCAATCACCACTCACTTATTTGGTAGCTTGATAAACTCATATTATTATCATGGTATCATCATGGATTGCTTGCTTCATTGCTTGAGAAGCAGCATTGATTCAAATTGCATCTAATCATAATTATCAAGTACACACAGCCTGTCTCATGGACCAAAGTATCATCCAAAGTCATATCATTTCTTGAACTATTTGGGGCCCTCCCCCCCAGGACTATTTTTTTTCACACATTCCCCCCCCTCCCCTTCCCTCACCTAGGATCAGGGTATTTAACCCCTTGTTAAAGGAAAGAAGGCCTATTTTCTTTTACACATTACCTCCCCTCTCCCCAGTGAGGGTACTTGACCCATTGTTAAGTGAAACAAGGACTATATTTCTGACATTTACCTCACCCCTCCCCACCCAGGTACTTACCACCTTGTCAAGTGAAGCACTGCTTAAGTCAAAGCCTGATATAATTAACTTCAAGAATATTAAAGAGTACTGGGAGACTTGGAAGTTCTCACCTGAGAGCTTTACAAATTATGTATGCTACAGAGACACTGACTCATGACCTTGAAGTTTATGATGCCCTCATTAGACAAGTTGCTAAGAATAGAAAGATGAAATTGGGTCAAAGGATAATAAATTGCTTGTTTAAAGTTAAGACCCTGCTTTACTTCAGGGCTTTTTGTCTCAAACATAGTGAAATTATCTTGGACCTCTTCAATGGAGAATTAAGATCCAATTATACCCATATCTTTTAGGTTTATTCTCTTCAATTATATTCTACCCTTTAATTATCTTAAGAGAAGTAAAATTTTAAAGAATTAGAAGTGCTATATATTCCCTTTTAGGTTTGTTTACACTTTGATGGTCTTGACCAACATTTATTTTGTTTTGTTTTGTTTTTACCTTCCCTTTTCAATTACCTTTTTTTATTGCAACTCTTTAGTTGTATATTTGGTGATTGAATTCTCTCTTCACTTCTGGTCTTTGAGTCAGGAAATTCTGTATGTCCTCTATGTCATTGAGCAACCATCTTTCCCCCTGGAAGTATATACTGAATTTTGCAGGGTCGTAATTCTGGGTTGTAACACCAGGTCCTTTGCTCTTCGATATATTCTACTCTAGTTCTTCTGATCTTTCATTGTTGAGGCTGATAGGTCCTGTCTGAATATGATAGTGTTTCCTTTGTATTTGAATTGTTTTCTTTTTGCTGAAGAAAAAACAATATTCTCTCCATTATTTGAGGGTTCTGGAATTTCTCTATTACATCCCTTGGAGTGGTTATCTGAGTTTTTATTTTCTAGAGGGGTTCTGTGGATTCTTTCAATGGTTATATGGTTATCTTGTTCTAGTAGATATGCACAGTTTTCTTGTATAATTTCCTGCATGATGTTTTCCAATTCTTTTGTTGGTCCAGGCTTTCTATTAGTCCGATAATTTGTACATTGTCTCTTCTGGATTGTTTTCCCTAAAAGGTACTTTTCATTCTCTTCAATTTTTTCAGAATTTTTATTTTGTTTGATGGAATCTTGTAATTGAATTGAAATGAATATTGTACATTCATTGCTTTCTCTTTGTTCAATTCTAATTTTTATGGTTTTATTTTCTTCAATTAACTTCTGTGTTTCCTTTTCCAGTTGACTATTTTTACTTTTAATTGAGTTGATTTCTTTGGTGAATTTTTCATAATTTTGCTGCATGACTTTCATTTATTTTTTCACATTTTTCTTCTTACTTCTTTGGTTTTTAAGTTCTTTTTTAAGCTCTTTGATAAGCTTTTGTATTTCAGTCCAATTTATAGATTGTTTTGATACTTCCCCTGTGAGTGATTTTTCAATGCTCTCTTCTCCAGATAGGGGATTGCTGTCATCTTTGTCTATAAAGTAGTTTTCTATAGTGAGAGCTCTTTTAGCTTTTTTGTTCATCTTTGTTGTTTTAGTTCTGCTCCTGGGGTATAGGAAGTATAGATCCAAGTTTTTTTTTTTCCTTCCTTGGACTGGGGTCTAATCCCTGGCTTGTTGTTGGCCAAGGTGTTGCCTATGCAGTCCTGGCCTTCCCTTTCCAGAGGTTTTTCTTCCTCCTTTATGTCCAGGTTCTGACTTAATAGTGGGTTGTTCCTAACCCAGTCCTGTTTTTTTGCCACAATATTTTCAGGAATCAGACTTTGTTTGAGGTTGGAATCCTCCCTACTGGCTTGCTATCTAGCGGTCAGGACCTCTGCTATTGTTAAGCTGGTGAGGCCTGGATTGCACTGTGGCTAAAAGTCTCCTGCTGATTCTTCTCTCCTGCATGCTAGACTTTACTTCCCCTTTTCCTCAAAGAGACAGACCTTCACTGAAGATCCTCCTTGATATCTAGAGTTGAAAACTTCTTTGAATCTTCTCTTTTTCTTGGTGGGATCTGTAGTGTGAATGTTAGAGTAGAAACTTCATTTATCTTTCTAGGGAAAAGCTCCAAGAGCATGTTAGCTTCACACTTCCATCTTGACTCTGCCCCGGAAGTCTCTAATTTTAATTTTAAAATTTATTTTCAATTTATTTTCACATATGCCTTCTTCTTCCTTTGTATCAGAACTTTCTTCCCTCATCTTTCTCTCCCCAACTCACAAAGTTCTCTCTTAAGAACTTTAGAATTGATTCCTAGGGCTAGGAATCAATGACACAGAACCACCCAGCATGGCATGCCTTCATCAATGAGTCTGTAACACCCTATGAAGAAAGTAGAATTGAAGCAGCTCAGAAGAAACATGACATAAGTAAATTTAGATTAAGCATCCAATTTGCTCACATCAACTATTTGTTCCTGACTTGGGATAGAGCATTCCAAGCTTGTATTAGTCTAATCAGCCATAGTCAGACACACTGCAATTGTGTCAAAGATAGTGATGTGATTTTGGTCTTCTTCAATATTGTAGGACAAGAATCATCACCTATAACATGCAATTCACTTTACAAATATTAACTTCTTTGATCCAACAACCTTGGAGGATAGATAATCTTATTATCTTTATTTTGCAGGTAAGAAAACCAGGGCAAAGATAGGTTAAGGGATCAAGGTTACGGAACTGTCTGAGATAAGGTTTTTACTCAAGTCTTCTTGATTATAGGTCCAGTCATCTATCCATTAGACTATTCAGTTACCATTTAGAAAATATTTCTGGCATCTAAGGTAGCTTGTATTTATGATTTTTTAAAAACATTTATTAAGAGCAAAACACTGTGCTAACTTTTAAGTAAACACTGGGAAAAGCAAAACACTTCTTGATCTCAAGGAAATCTCATTTTAATGGTGGACACATTTTTTCTTGCTTTCATTACCTGCATCATCTACAGAAGTAGGTACAACATCAGGTCTACAGAAAAATTGACTTTATATAGTATGCATTTAATATTAAAAATATGAATTTGTTGAATTATGGTGATAGTGACAAGAATTTTCAAGTATGATGATATTCATCTTCAGAAGGCATATAATCTTTATTCATCCTATAATTCTATGTAGGTTGCTATGTTTTATTTTATATTTCAATGTTTTGCTTTGATTTATGTTAGTTATCTTCCCTTGTAGATTTTAAATTATTGAGGACAGTCATTTATCTTATATAGTCTATACTATATCCACTACTATATCCCACTATGTACAGTCACATGAATATTCTTTTAATCACAATAGGATATCACAAGCTTGAATCTAATAAATGAAAAATGATTGCAAGATTCAAAAATCACATTAATACTCTTCCAGTATTCCTTTTATCTCTTTATGGGAAAGAAAAGTAGATAAATTTCATTGATACTAATATTTTTTCAGACCTAAATTTTGTTCATTTAAAAAAAAACTATGATAAGTCAAAACAAGAAAAATAGTAAGGGACAAATCTCGAAAAATTTAAAGATTCCCTGAAAGTGAGCAAAAAAGAAATCCAATAATTTTTAACCTCACTATTATTTTCAGTTATTTCTTCTATTCAAACTAGATCTATGTGATAAATAAGAGAAAAAAAGACATTTTTGGATTGCCAAAAATAGTTGGTATGTGTAGGATCAACAAATCTAGGACATCATTCATATTTAAGTCATTTTCTTCATTATTATCATTTTGTCTTGATCCCGGAACTGCACTTTTATTCCTAATGTCTCTATTTTCTGGTAAGAAAACATGTCTAAATTGTTTTCAGTACTAATGCTCCCAAACTGAACAGGATAGTATCAGTCAATGTAGTTTAAAGAAATCAAGAGTTTAGGGACAAAGCAAAATAAAACTTAAGATTCTAAAAAGGTCACAAGCTAAAAATTTAACCAATATACTTGTCTTTAATTCATGCAGTATTTAAACATGTATTCCCTAAAACTATTATAATTGCTAAACTAAGAATGAATAAGATTGCTAAAATTAGTCTTATTAAGAAGCTAAGCCAGACTCTCTTCTTTATAGGTCAGTTGAATTAAGATGAACTTACAAGCAGGTCATTCAATGAATTGGCTCCATCTCAATAATATTGTACTGAATTCCAAATGAGTTAAATAATGACTTTAAAATAAACAGCTGGAAATACAAAGTAGTATGTTAACTAATGTTAAGATGGTGAATTTACACTGTATATCTTTGTCCTTCATATACAGTATGCAGAGGAAGGAATTCCCATTTTTAAGATTGATTTTTTTTTGCAAGGCAAATGGGGTTAAGTGCCTTGCCCAAGGCCACACAGCTAGGTAATTATTAAGTGTCTGAGAATGGATTTGAACCCAGGTACTCCTGACTCCAGTGCTGGTGCTTTATCTACTGTGCCATCTAGCCATCCCAGGATTGATTTTTAAAAGAGATATTTCATATTCATTAAATTTCTTCAAAATGTTCTCTTCTTCAATGCTATACAAATATTTCTGTGTATAATAAGTTAAACATATGTGTATATGTTTTATAGATTGTATATATATATATGTAAAATCTCACTTCCTACAATTTATTTATTTGTGGAATATTTTATTGAACACAAATTTAATGATAGCATTCAATTAACTGGTCATATACAGGCAAAAGAACAGCCTGAAAACAGGATTAGTATTATGTTAATGGAAAAAATTCTAGGAGATAAT